>NC_068920.1:8328931-8633931 GCF_023091745.1 Budorcas taxicolor
CCACACAGTCAAAGGTTTTAGCATAGTCAATGAAGCAGAAGTAGTTGTTTTTCTGGAATTCTCTTGCTTGTTCTATGACCCATTGGATGTTGGAAATTTGATCTTTGGTTCCTCTGCCTTTTTCAAATCCAACTTGTACCTCTGGAAATTCTTGGTTCACATACAGTTGAAGCCTAGCTGGAATGATATAGAGCATGACTTTGCTAACATGTGAAATGAACGAGATTGTACAGTAGTTTGGACATTCTTTGGCACTGCCCTGCTTGGTACTGGAATGAGAGCTGACCTTTTCCAGCCCATTGCTGAGTCCTAAAACTCTTATTCTGGTCTTCACTAAGGACTGATGTTATTCCTCACTAAAGCCATGACATTGGTCCTCACTAAGGGCTGATGCTGGTCCTCACTAATTCCTGGCTCAGCCCCTCACTAAATCCCTGAAACTGGTCATCACTAAGCCTTGACTCTGATCCTCACTGAAGCCTGACACTGTTCCTCAGTAAAGCCCTGGCGATGTCCCTTACAAATGGTCAAGTGTGTCTCTTACTAAGAGGATCTTCCCAACCCAGGGGTCGAGCCTAGGCGTCCTGCATTGCAGGCAGATCCTTTACTGGATGAGCCACCAGGGAAGCCTGTAGACAGGACTTGTCTGAATCAGTTATGTGTGGTAGACAGAAGTCTGCCAGGCTTAAGCTAGCTTAAAGCTCCTTTCCTAGGAGGCACTTCCCTGGTGGCTCAGACAGTAAATCATCTGTCTACAATGTGGGAGACCCGGGTTCAATCCCTGGGTTGGGAAGATCTCCTGGAGAAGGAAATGGCAACCCACTCCAGTATTCTTGCCTGGAAAATCCCACACACGGAGGAACCTGGTGGGCTACCGTTCATGGGTTCGCAGAGTCGGACACAACTGAGCGGCTTCACTCTCTCACTCACTCTCCTAGGAGGCACAGGTCACACATAAGCAGGGCCTCTCATCATTGGAAGGGGGCTCGCCCTCATGTGGGAAGTAGGACACATATTTCTTACAAAGAAATCATCACTGGGCTCCACACCTCACACACAGCAGGAAACTGAAAGAATCTGCATCATTAAACATCTCAACAGGCAAAATAAAAATGCTACCTATTTCTCTGAACACAGATGGTCAGGATCCAGGGAAGATCCAGGAATTTCTTAAAATGCAGCTCAGTGTCCTGTAAAGACAGACACAGGAAGTGGCCTGATTCCAGCGTCCTAGGCTTCCAAGAGGAGGTGACCACACTGGAAGCCTTCTGGAAAAGTATATTCTCTGTCAGAATAAAAATATATTCTTGAAATTGCAAACACACAAGTTATTACTTGAAAACCTAAAATATTATTAAAAGCTTAGCAACCTGATCTTTGTGGTTCCCACTGGTTCCTTTGTGTTCCGATTTTCTAGGTAGAAACAAGCCATCATTTCAAATTAGTTTCTTCTAATTCTGTTATTTGTTATTATATGAATGAAAGGTCAAGCTTGAAATAAACACGAGAATTCCTGCAAATAATTGACTCAAAGAGCCCACCAGCTGCATGTATGTTGTCTTCTAACAGTTGTTTTTCTCCCTAAAGAAACCTGAAAAATTGGCTCCCTGATTTTTTGCTTCTCTGTTCAAACTGAGCTAAAACGAAATTGAAATCATATCAACAAGTAAGAGTCTTTGAGTTTCGAGATGTCATAGAGGGTAACAGGGGCTGGAGAAAGTGGAATCCTCCTACGCTGCTGGCATGCAAACCACACCCTCAAAATAAAGCTTAATTTCAAACAATTTAATTACAACAGGATGTGGTTCCATGGAGTATGAACCAAGAGGCAGGCAGTATGTGAAGACACATTAATATCCCATATGTGAGAGTAAGGTCTTCTATGATGGTTCAGATGGCAAAGGATCTGCCTGCAATGCGAGAGACCTGGGTTCAATCCCTGGGTTGGGAAGATCCCCTGGACCCACTCCAGTATTGGTGCCTGGAGGATTTCATGGACACAGGAGCTTGGTGGGCTATAGTGGAGCACGACTGAATGACTAATACTTTCACTTTTCTTTTTTTTTTTCTTTAATCTGAGAGTAAAAGTTTCTTGTCAGGTCTGCAGCTAGTATACGCAAACCATTTTAGAAAACCCTCCAGTAAGGATTGTCTGTAAGTCTGGTTAGCTGTGTCACAGATTTATGACTCAAAGGTGATCTATTCATTCCAGGCAGGAATAGCATGTTACTTTGAACAGTCTTTAAAACTTACACATAATCCACTCAAGATTTCAAATGCAAAACATTTATCTGAAATTTACAGGCTCTTGGAAAGTTGTGTTCTATACGAAAACAGTTCCTCTGCCCTTTTAGTTAATGATTTTTCACAATAACACTTTAACCGCTCAGTTGCTGATATTATTACCAAGATAAACTTGTCCTCATTGGTGAGGGAGGTGGAGTTGATCCATCGCTCCATCGAAATTGCTCTCGGTCACACGAGTCTCCCAATTTCTAGTCAAGTTCCTACATTCAACCTTTTTCTTTTTGTACCCATCCAATTCTGCTTCTCAGATCTTCATGAACATACAATAATAAACACCTGGTGAGTTCAGATTATATTAAACACTCTTTCCATAGCTTTTCTCATATCAAAGGAATCAGAACACAGTGAAGCAGGGAGAACACTGTTTCTAAGGCCCTTGGAAAAAATTAGACAGAAATCCTAGCATTTACTTGTCTATGCAAATGAATTACAATGTGTGTGTGTGTGTTTTAATGAAATTGCAACAAATGAATAACTAGAGTTGCAACAAATTGTAGAATTTTGCTTGGAATGATTTGAGTTGAAATAGGCTAGATGAGTGCTCATGAGGATGTATGGGATGATACATACTCAAGGATGTATTAACAAGTATGTATCCATAAGTTGACAATGTGTACCTTTGTGAACAAATATGAAACATTTAACTATTTTTCTCACTATCTGACCCTTCCAGAATTTGCCATCTCCACTTGACTCCCCTACGGACTTGATGGTTTATTGCAACCAGATTAAAACTAGTTACATGAATCATGGTTAGATTTGTTCTCTTTGGTTTGAAATTTTTTATGTTTCTGTCTCTCTCTTAGCATCATCTTCTAAATGCTACTATCTGTATGACTTATTTTGTCTACTTTATAAGATTGCTTTTTGCATCATCCACTGTGTAGCAAGGCCTCTATGTAGAGAGATATTTTATATATTTCAAAAAAGGGAAAGGAGTACATCAAGGCTGTACATTGTTACCTTGCTTATTTAATTCAAACACAGAGTACATCATGTGAAATGCTGAACTGGATGAGTCACAAGCTTAAATCAAGATTGCCAGGAGAAATATCACAACCTCAGTTATGCAGATGATGTCACTGTAATGGCAGAAACTGAAGGAAAACTACAGAGTCTCTCGATGACGGTGAAAGAGGAGAGTGAAAAAGCTGGCTTAAAACTCAACATGCAAAAAACTAAGACCATGGCATCTGGTCCCAGCACTTTTGATGGCAAAAAGAAGGGGGAAAGGTAGAATCCGTGACATATTTTATTTCCTTGGGCTCCAGAATCACTGTGGACAGTGACTGCACCATGAAATTAAAAGACACATGCTCCTTGGAAGACATGTAGTCAAAGCTATGGTTTTTTCAGTTGTCTTGTACAGATGTGAGAGTTGGACCATAAAGAAGGTTGAACGCTGAACAATTGATGCTTTCAAACTGTGATGCTGGAAAAGACTCTTGAAATTCCCTATAACTGCAAGGAGATCAAAACAGTCAATCCTAAAGGAAATCAACTCTGAATATTCAATGGAAGGACTGATGCTGAAGCTGAAGCTTCAATACTTTGGCCACCTGATGTGAAGAACTGACTCACTGGAGAAGACCCTGATTCTGGGAAAGACTGAGGGCAGGAGGAGAAGGGAGTGGCAGAGGATGAGATGGTTAGGTAGCACCACTGACTCAATGGACAAGAGTCTGAGGAAGCTCTGGAGATGGTGAAGGACAGTGAGGCCTGGCGTGCTGCAGCCCATGGAGCCACAAAGAGTGAGACAGGGTTAGAGACTGAACAACAGCAAAAACTTAAGAAGAACATATTCACCTGTAAATTCTCATCACATTGTTTAAGAAAAAGAGCCCCCCTATGTAAACATGCTGAATGTCAGGATTTATCAGAGGCATGCAAGTCAGGAGCACAGCGAGGGATCACTCTGCACCAGAGTGAAAGGCCATAATGAAAATTCTATGGGGAAGAAATGATGCAACTACATGAAGAAGTGGGAGCACATAAAAGATAAAAACTGTGGAGAGGAAAATGGAACTGCCTTAAAGAAATAGAAATAGAGTTATTATAAGATCCTGCAGAACCACTCTGAGGAAAATTTGAGAAGACAATGTTTTGAAAAGGCACATGCCACCAAAGTGTGCACTGGATTACACTCTGAAAATGCAAGTAAGCACATTACTTATGGAGAGATAAATGGATAAAGATAGAGAGACCCATGTACACAGTGAAACCTGACCCTGCCAGAAAACAAAGTTAAATAATGTGATTTTCAGGAGCATTAATAAAACTAGGGATGATCAAACAACACGAAGAAAATAAGAATCAGAAAAAGATGTATCTTTAGATATTATTCGTAGCAGGAATTGAAAAATACACACCAACGTATTCACTGAGAGACATAAGAAGACTCAGACCTAGAAACAATCTTCTGATTACTGGAGGATAAAACTAAATGGAAAGGGATAAAACACAAGGTTAGAGTAAACAAATATAGTCATTTCATGTAAAAAGGGTAATCATCAAGGACTTGGGTGTAACAAAGGGTTCTGATGAGCAAACTGTAATAAACTCCATGGGGGGAAACTCAAAGGTGAATAAGCATACATATGCACGCGACGGTGCTAAGTCGCTTCAGTTGTGTCCGACTCTGTGCGACCTCCTGGACTTTAGCCCACCAGGTTTCTCTGTCCAGGAAATTCTCCAGGCAAAAATCCTCAAGTGGGTTGCCATTTCCTTCTCCCACGAGGTACCTTCATAAAGCTTTCATCTCCAGCGTAACTACATTTGAGCCTAACAATCCTGCCCCTTGTGGTCATTTCCTGAAATAACAACCATAAACATTCTGCTTCATTGGAAAAGACTCATGCTGGGAGGGATTGGGGGCGGGAGGAGAAGAGGACAACAGAGGATGAGATGGCTGGATAGCATCACTGACTCGATGGACGTGAGTCTGAGTGAACTCCAGGAGTTGGTGATGGACAGAGAGGCCTGGCGTGCTGCGATTCATGGGGTTGCAAAGAGTCGGACACAACTGAGTGACTGAACTGAATGGAACTGAACTGAATATGCCAACATCCGCTGGATCATGGAAAAAGCAAGAGAGTTCCAGAAAAAACATCTATTTCTGCTTTATTGACTATGCCAAAGCATTTGACTGTGTGGATCACAAAAAAACTGTGGAAAATTCTGAAAGAGATGGGAATACGAGAGCAATTGACCGGCATCTTGAGAAACCTATATGCAGGTCAGGAAGCAACTGTTAGAACTGGACATGGAACAACAGACTGGTTCCAAATAGGAAAAGGAGTATGTCAAGGCTGTATATTGTCACCCTGCTTATTTAACTTAGATGCAGAGCACATCATGAGAAACACTGGGTTGGAAGAAGCACAAGCTAGAATCAAAATTGCTGGGAGAAATATCAATAACCTCAGATATGCAGATGACACCACCCTTATGGCAGAAAGGGAAGAGGAACTAAAAAGCCTCTTGATGAAAGTGAAAGAGGAGAGTGAAAAAGTTGGCTTAAAGCTCAACATTCAGAAAACGAAGATCATGGCATCTGGTCCCATCACTGCATGGGAAATAGATGGGGAAACAGAGGAAACAGTGTCAAACTTTATCTTTTTGGGCTCCAAAATCACTGCAGATGGTGACTGCAGCCATGAAATTAAAAGACGCTTACTCCTTGGAAGGAAAGTTATGACCAACATAGATAGCATATTGAAAAGCAGAGACATTATTTTGCCAACAAAGGTCTGTCTAGTCAAGGCTATGGTTTTTCCAGTGGTCATGTATGGATGTGAGAGTTGGACTGTGAAGAAAGCTGAGTGCCGAAGAACTGATGCTTTTGAACTGTGGTGTTGGAGAAGACTCTTGAGAGTCCCTTGGACTGCAAGGAGATCCAACCAGTCCATTCTAAAGGAGATCAGTCCTGGGTGTTCTTTGGAAGGAATGATGCTAAAGCTGAAACCCCAGTACTTTGGCCACCTCATGCGAAGAGCTGACTTATTGGAAAAGACTCTGATGCTGGGAAGGGATCGGGAGCAGGAGGAGAAGGGGACAACCGAGGATGAGATGGCTGGAGGGCATCACCAACTCGATGGACGTGAGTTTGAGTAAACTCCGGGAGTTGGTGATGGACAGGGAGGCCTGGCTGCAAGTCATGGGATCGCAAAGAGTTGGACATGACTGAGCATCTGAACTGAGCTGAACTGACTGAATATTCACAAAACGCTGTGTTTTAAGTGACACAACTTCAAGAAACCTCTTGAACAAAACAATAAAAACATGCAAATCAGTGCAAGTTATCAGAAGAAATTATCAAGAGGAAAATAAAAGCTACAAGGTTTTAAAATAAAAGGACACAGAAAGTCACTCAGTCAGGTGAATAGATGCAGGAAAATCAGTCTGACGATGATGAATCACCTTAGAGAAGTGAAAAAGACCAGTCTCAAAAAAAAAAAAAATCTACACAGAAGAAATGCTAGAATGAGGGGAAGAAAACAGACCCTAATGTGGTGCTGGTAAATTTTCATTGTTAACAGTTGTCATGAGTATTTCCAAAGATGTGTGTGTTCTAAAAAAAAGAAATATACTTCCTATATAATCTGACAGTCCAGCTCCTGAGAGTGTATGTGGATAAAATCAGATTTTGAAAAATACATCACCGAAGCCTGCACTGCAGCAGTTCCTACAATAGCCACGACCTGGAATTTAGCACAACAGACAGGGACAGGTGAGCGGATGACGAAAAAGCAACACAGGCATACAGCGGGATATGACTCTGGCTTAGATGCAATAATGCCACTGGAAGGGATAGATGCATCCAGAGGTAATCTTAGAAGGTAAAGTAAGTCAGATTGAGACAGGGAAGCATTGTTTGATATCATGTACAGGCGAGAAAGAGGTTCTCACTGTAGTTCCCCTTATTGACGTTGAAACACAGTCTTAGGCAACAAATTACAGTCATCAAAGAGGAATGGTGGGGGAAAGTTGTAAATTGACAGGAAGGGATTAACTCATACCCACAAATACATAAGAAAGAAATGGTCAGCATGGACCAACTTTTAAAAGGGTGTTGGGCTAAGCACACTGTAATAACCTATATGTTAAAAAAGATGAATAGATAAAGAAATAAGTATGACTGAACAAGACTTTGTACACCTAAAACAAACACAACACACTTCTAAGCCGTTTTTACTCCAATAAAAGCTATACATTATTATGAGAAACGAAAGAGTTAGAGAGACAAGAGCTTTTGACGGCTACTTTTCACCTATTCAATTATAGTTTACAACCAGGCACTACCACTACAAGTCAGGCATGGGTACCATATCAGCAAGCAAACTAAGTGAGTGAAAACACGTGAATAGACAAATAGGGCTTATCATACACAATATTATTCGCCCATACAGATGGAGCAAATAACGCCAAGTCCAGTCACAAAGAAGGAAGTGGGGAAGACCGTAACAAGTGAGGTTAGGGAGACACGGGGACATGCACGGCACGTGATGTCACCTCAGGGGAACCCTAAAAGTGGACACAGACGAGCTTCTTGACCAAAGAGACAGTTTCACATACACAGGAAAAAGCTTATGTCCCCAGAAAATAGAAGAGTGGGGTGGTGAGAGACGAGCTGATTCAGACTGATAGAAGCACTGTTACTTATAAAATAAGCACCAAGGGCCCACTGCGACACACAAGGACCCTACTTAACACTGTTACAACCTCGATGGGGAAAACCCAAAAAAGAACACACGTAGATCTAAGTGAATCTAGCTGCTACCGGTTAAAAAGGAAAAAAACACTCACCCACAACATTGTAATTCCCCTATATACTCCAGTGAAAATTACAGAATTAAACCCACTCTCAACAAAAAAAAAAGAAAGAAAGAAAGAAAAACAAAAGCTAACTCTATGCCCCTCATGCCCTGGTGACCTGGACTGGTGCCACAGTTTCTGGAGGTTGAGCAGGCTTAGGTCCCAAGGCTCAATTGCTGCGGGGCTCAGGGAGCTGGCAGAATATGGCAGGCAGTGTAACCACCCCCCACCACCACTGGAGAAGGAAATGGCAACCCACTCCTGGATTCCTGCCTGGAGAGTTCCATGGACAGAGAAGCCTGGTGGGCTACAGCCCCTGGGGTCACAAGAGCCAGACACGACTGAGTGACTAACACGCGCCCCCCATACCCTCTTACCTTCTGCCACCTCGTGGCCATTTTCCGTAGCAACCTGAAAAGCTGAAATGAGGGACACTAATGTTCACAAGGTCCGAGGCCCTACAAGGAACATCCTCCAGAGATATCCCGGGGTGGTCATCAAAAAGAATTCAACATTCAAAACAGGACGGGCATTTAAGAAGCCATCTCTAGAAGTGAGTTTATCTAAGTGTGGAAGCGTTAATTCAGTCGTGTCCGACTCTTTGCCACCCTGTGGACTGTAGCCCTCCAGGTTCCTCTGTCCATAGGGTTCTCCAGGCAATAGCACTGGAGTGAGTTGCCATTCCCTTCTCCAGGAGGATCTCCAGGGATTGAGCCTGGGTCTGCTGCACTGCAGGCAGATTCTTTACCACTGAGCCACCAGGGAAGCCCTAAGCTTTATCTAACAACCCTTAAAAAGAAATCACATGGCAAGACGTCAATATCACAAAAAATTAGAAAAATGCGAATTGAAGCAACAGCAAAGTACAACCTCACACCAGTCAAATTGCCGTTGTCAGGAACTCTGCCAACCATAACAGCTGGTGCATCTCCTTCACTGATGCTAGAAATACAGATTGCTAAAAGACACTGCGGAGGGCAGTGTGGAGGCTACTGAAGCAAAAGGGTGCGAATGGGGTCAGAACACGCCCCTTCTCATCATACACGTATTCCAAATAATATAAAGACCTAAGTGTCAGAATGGATACTATGAAATTCTTGAAGAAAATGTAGGCAGGACAGGCTTTGATATAAATCACTGCAAGTTCTTCTTGGGTCAGCCTTTTAGAATAATGAAAAATAAACCAAAAATAATAAAAACGAACCTAATTAAGCTTAAAACTATTTGAACAGCAATGGAAATCTTAAACAAAAAACAAAGACAACCCTCAGAATGGGAAAAAATAGTTGTAAACGAAGACACCCATAAGGAATTCATCTACAAAAAATACAGTCAGTTTGTTCAGCTCGATATCAAAAATACTAACAATCCAAGAAAAATATGTGCCTAAGATCAAAAAAGGACATTTCTGTGATGGAGTCATACAGATTGCCATTAGGCACATGGAAAGATGCTCCGTGTCACTGATTATTGGAGAAAGGCAAATCAAAGTTCAATGAGGTATCACCTCACACGGGTCACAATGGCCATCTCCAAACATCTCCAACAATAAACGCTGGAGAGGGGTGGAGAGAAGGGAGCCCTCCTGCACCGTTACTGAGAATGCACATCAGTACATCCCCCAGGGAGAAGAGTATGGAGGCCCTCCCAAAGGCTAAACACAGAAGTACCTTAGAACCCAGCAGTCCCAAGCCTGGGCAGAGACCTGGACACAGCCAACACTTTTAAACACAAGGGTAGCCCTGTGATCACGGCTGCGCTAGATACCGTAGCCAAGACACGGAACCACCTAAGCATAGCGGGACTGCCGGACGGATACCGAAGATGGGGCGACACTGCTCAGCCGTGAAGGGGGAGGGAACCGTGCCACGTCGAGCCGCCGGGGAGAAGCAGAGACGGTCCCACCAAGGGGAGTGAGGGAGACAGGGAGAGACAAGGGTCATAGGGTATCACTTCCAGTTAAATCGAAAAACGGACAGAAATGAGCTTCTTTACCAAACAGAAACAACCTCACACGCTCCACAGAGAAACTTAGGATCACCAAAAACAAAAGGTGTTGGGGGGTGGGGGGGCAGAAATGAGCTGTTTCAGACTAACATATCACACCGCCACTTGCGAAACAAGCCACAAGGACCCACAGCGTAACGCAAGCAACCTCCATCAACACTCTCCAATAACCTATGTGGGAAAAGAACCCAAAAAGGAATGTGAACACATCTACACAGAAACGACTCAAGCTGCTGTAGATTGAAAAGGGAAAGGGGAAAACATCACAAAGCTGTCATCCACCTGTGTGGGCTCAGATGTCCAGCTGTGCCCGACTCTGTGACCCCATGGACTGTTGTCCCCCAGGATACACTCCAGTTCAAATTGTCTGGTAGAAACAAAAACAAAGGGAAAGAAAGAAGTGTTGGCTCTGTTCCCCTCGGGCCATGGTGGCCTGGGCTGGGGTCACACACCTGGAGCCTGAGCCCCGAGTCTGCCCCATCAGGGTCTGAGGGGGCTGGGAGGGCGTGGCAGGAGTGTGTCCCCACGATGTTCCTGGGGTGCCTCTTGCCCCTCTGCACGAGCCCTCAATCTCCAGGTGCAGGAGGGCCCTTCTGCAGAGAAACCAAGCCTACTGCACCCGAAAGATGGCAGGGCCTCTGGGCTAGAAGCGCTTTAAAAAGTCCCCTGGGCTCCACGTGTCCCCTGGGCTGGGGTTTTCAGTTCCAGCCGCCTTCCTTAGGGTCGCCCCAGCCACAGACGGCAGCAGCCCTGTGAAATGCAGTGCAAGCGGGGAACTGGGGGTCAGTTCTCAGGCAGCTACACTCAAATCCAGGGGGTGGGGCGGGGCGCCTGCAGTCACTCCCAGCGGTCAGCATGCTGGCCGTGGCCCCTGGTTGGGGCCTGGGAGGTCCTGGGGGTGGGTTGAGGGGGCAGTTTGCAAAGACAGGGCCACATGGGTGGATGGTCCCGGCCCCAGTTTCCTCCCCAGGGAAGAGCGGGATTAGTGCACAGAGAGGGGCTGGCCAGTGATGGTCCTGGGCTTCAGCAAGCACAGGCCCCACCTCCACCCCTCTCCAGGCTGGGTTTGCATTTCCTGCTGCACACCATGAAATGCCAGGTGAGGGGCTGGGATAAGAGACGCTTACTCTCAGGCCTGAAGCCCAAGATCGAGGTATAGTATAGGAGGTTGTTCCTTCTGCAGAGTCTGGGGATGGTCAGTTCCAGCCTTTCCTAGCTTCCTGGGTCCCATCCCTGCTGCCCTATGGCTATATCACCCCATCTCTGCTTCTGACATCACGAGACCTTCTCCTCCCATGTGTCTGTGTCCTAACTTCATCTCATGAGGACACCCCCACCTCAGCACACACACACACACACACACACACATACACACACACACACACACTGGTCAGGACCCATTGAGTGGCCTCATCTCAACCCGGGCTGCTCTGCAGTGACCCAACAGAACACAAGGTCCCATTCTGAGGTCCTAGGAAGTCCATGCATCTTCCTAGGGGCCTCTTGGGGTGAGAGCTGCTGATGGTCAACCATTATAGAAATAACTCTTTCATATAATTATATGCAAAAAAATGCAGAAAGATATATACGGCATGAACACGTTTGTTTTAAAAACCTCAGCTACCAGAAATGTTTTTATAGATACCTATATGTACACCGATGTGAAAGCAGAGAATGAACTGAAAACATGGGCCTCTTTTGTCTGAACAGGGAAGTGGATTTAGACGTGGTCAAGAGAGATCCTCACATCAATCAATTTACAGTCTTATAGTTTGAATGTTTCGTCCCATCATTGTTCGTTATTTCTGCAAGTGTAGAGCTCGACAGACTTTAAAACAAAGCTAAGGGAACAAGGGATTGTGAACCATGGCATTCTATGTGTTGTCCGTGACAGAATCTCATGCACCCGGAGCCCTGGCCGTGTCTGGGCTGAATGGTACATGGTCCATGCGGTCACAGACGTAGATGCTGGGAGGGGCTGGAAAGATCCCGCCAGATTCCTTGGTTCAGTAAAGGCATCTTTTGGAATGAGTTCTGAGACAGGGGTCTGTGGCAGGGAATAGGGAGTGTTAGATGACAGAAACCAGAGTTCTCCAGAACCAGTTCTTGTGGTTTAGCCCCTCAGTTGTGTCCAGCCCTTTTGCAAACCCATGGCCTGTACCCTCCCAGGCGTCTCTGTCCGTGGGATTACCCAGGCAGGTATACTGGAGCAGGTTGCCATTTCCTTCTCAAGGGGATCTTCCTGACCCAGGGATCAAACCCGGGTCTCCTAAGTCTCTTGCATAGCAGGTGGATTCTTTACCACTTGGGAAGTCCTCAGAAACAATGAAAATTCATTCTAATGAATTCTATTTCATTCTAATGTATTCTTGAAATTCTAATTCATTCTAATTCTAATTTAATTCTAACTCTAAATCATTCTAGTTTGTTCTTGAAATTCTAATTCATTATAATTTCATTTTCATCTCAAAATGACCTTGCCATGTGAAATATTTCAATAAAATCTAGTGTAATATCGGGGAACCCTTCTGAATGCCGTTAATTCCCAAGTAACAGCTGGGGTGTCGCCTCTTCCATCTCCTACCGTGCCATCTTACCCAGACTCCGAAGCTATTCGTCCCCCTCATTACCAAGAACCTTACAGCCATTTCAGCGACTATACAGTCAGACTTCTGATTTCTACAGACTTCAGACTTTTAAGGACAATAAGAGATTATTCCAAGCTTCTTCTTTCCATGGTTTAAAAAACAAAATAACAAGCAGATAAAAGCTTCTCTGGATCCTGGTTTCTACCCTCCCTTCACCCCTAGTGCCCTTTTACTTTACTATACTGCCTTCACCTTCCTTTTCAGACCAAGCCCCTGCACTGGTTTAGGGGGAAATTCCCCACATTTCCATCACCCAATCACATTTTTCTAGGCAGACAGCTGACCTGGGTGATTCATTGCACCCAGACTATACTCAGTCACAAATGACAATAGAACCCACCCAAGGGGGCACAGGTCCAAGGCCAGGAACCACAGGTGACAGCTTCAGTCCCTGTGGGGAGGCTCTTCACCGGATGGTCCCTTGATTAAGCAGAACCTGTTGGTGAAGACAAAGTTTCACATGCAGCGGCTGAGTGGGCCAGATCCCTGCAGCAGCGCTGAGTCCACACCTTGACCTCCCTTCCCAGCCCCTGTGAACTTGCTGCACTCCACACAGCCTGTGGCTTTGGATCCCTGCCTCACCTTCCTCTTGGAGCCCTTCTGCTGGCTTCCATGCCTCTTGCTCCAGCTGGTCCTCATTCCCTCTCCACTCCTGTGACCCCATATCCTGATTAGCATGGGACAGCCTTCTGCAACTGCAAAGTCAAGGACATCTGCGTTAAAACACTCAGACATTCTGACTCACGGTTGGCCATACATCCTTCCTCCTCCTTTTTCTCTGGTATTTCCTTCTTATTGCCCCTTGTAAAAAAAAAAAATAAAATAAAATAAAACTTCTTAAATGATTTCTTTAATGTTTCTGTCCTATTTCTCCTCTTATTTTTTCCCTTCTTTTCTACGCTCGTCTCCCCTCTCTTTTTCTTTCTTTCCCTCTGTTTTCCTTCTCGGTACCTCCTCTTCACTGTCTCATCCTCTCTTCTGTATGTACTCGTGAGCTGGCCTTCAGGCCTCTCTTCAAGTCACTGCTCTAAACATCCCCACATCTGTGTCCTGTAAGTACTTTGGGCTCATCCAAGACTGACTTTGCAGTTCCCCCTTGCTTGCTTGTCATCCTTCGTCCCTCCCAGAGCAGCATTCAACCCCCCGTGCGTCATCCTTGTTCCTTCTTAATCAGTCTGATTAGGCCCCCCTCCACTTGCTCACAGGCTGAATCTTAACTCCTGGTGATCACAGGAGCAGCTCCATGATCTGAGACTGCCCACATTCCCTGCATGCTGGAAAGTCTCCATGTTTGGAGAAAACATGACACTCCCATAGAACCATTCCTCTTCCCAAGGGTAGAATTAACAGCTTCCTTTTTATATTTCTTCTGTGCTCTAGACAGGCTTTTTTTTTTTTTTTTTTTGCAACACAGAAGACGTTTATATTTCTTACTCATTAAATGATATGAGCCCCGGGCACTAATTCAAGTGGACAGTTTTGGTCACACAGGAGGCACTTAATGAATGTTTCTTGCATGAATAAGTGAATTAATAAATAAATGAATTAATGGCAACAAATAAGTAAACTAAGGAACACTCCCACTAGAAGGAAAAACCAGTCTCTGTTTCTCTGTGGCCATCCAAAAATCCACTGTATCACTGCCTGGGTCTGAGAGTGGACACACTGGGGGACATAAGAGAAAATTTATGATTTTCAGTATATTGTTGCATCTTTAAGCGGCCAGACAACAAATATATTTGAAAATTTCTGAAAGAGTATCAAGTCGTTCAGTTCTATGAATGTATTAGAAGTTTAGAAACAGAAAGATGAGCAGGTGATGGATGGTCTCTTCGGGTTTTGTAGAGGAGCACAGATAGTCTGGGGCACCTATGCAAGAATGAGCAACGTCTCTTCTAGAAAGAACTGAGCCAGAAAAGCTGCAAAACTGCTGCTGAAGTTCCTCATTAGTAAGTGTCTAAAAGCTTCAACAACATTCACAAACACTAGCAATATCTCTATGCTGTTTTCAAATGCAATTACAGTTTTCAATTTCAAACATAACTTCACTGTAGCTCCCCACATGACGGAAGCCGAGCACGAGGAGGGGTTGTCTATGAGGTGTTGGAGGCAGAGCAGGAGGACACGGTCTGTTTAGGTCTGACAGTGAGGCCAGGAGAGCTTCACCTCAGGGCATCGGGAGGTCTAGGCTCTCAGAACTCAGGGGACACAAGGCTGCACCCATGGCCGGCCTGCCCTCCTGCCCCACAGCCTCTGGGATGTCGGTCAGCCTCTGCTGGGACACGGTCAGTATGGAGAGCCCATGACCTCACGAGGGAACAGAGGATGGCGGGGTGGGGGGGGGAGCATCCAGGAGAAGGGAGAAAGGTGTGTCCAGAAGAACATGTGACAAATACGAGGCTGCAGCAGGCGCTTCTGGAGGAGATGTGCTGGCGTCTGGGCGTGTTGAGGATGTCAGCGCGTCCACAGGCAGCTGGCTGCGATGGGCACAGTGCCGCATCTGCCATAACGACAGTGCAGCCCCTGTGGGGGGGGCGGCCGCGCAAAAGCAGGAGCGGGAGAGAGGGGGCAAAGGTTTACTGCAAAATCAACTTTCCAGTAAGAAGAATTATGGAAGGTGTACCAGACAGCCCTTGGGCACTAACGCCCTGGAAACAGTCTCTTGTTTTAAGGGTGAGTAGATCTGTAATTTATTTTCACATCGCAGTTCAGTATAAAAAATCCACCTTGTAAAAGCATAAGATCTCTTAGCATAAATAAAACAAAAGAAGACACAAAATGTAATCAACTTGCCTAGAATGCAACCAAATTCATACACAGTAGTGAGACACCTGACTGAACTGTTTCAATCTCCACATTTCTTTCATTTCCTTTATGAAAGCAAAATTAAGAAAAAAACACTCCCCCGAGTATTCTTATGATACTTTTGGTGAGTGAAACAGTAATCTCAGCAGAGTTTGCTCTTGATATCAGAAAGCAAAATGTCAGGTTTTGGGGGGAGAAGGGTGCTAATTGTCATTCAATACCAAAGACACTATTTATTAACACTTAATTTTATTGAGAAAATAGCAATTTATGGTTTGAGATAATATGTTAGGGTCTGCTGAACTACCATATGGTTCTGGCATATTATGAATGAAATTCCAGACAAAGGTGGAATATTTAAGAGGAAAAGGTCAACATTTAACAGTCCATGGGCATGTACACTGGATGTTACATGTTGACATAGACCTAAAGTAAAAATGCAAAGGTGGTGTAATAAATAATATGTTTTTCTACTAATGATTGATTTTAAATGATATTGATATTTAAATGTACATACATGCTAGTCTGTTGAGCAAAACTGAGATTCAACTTTGTATTATAAAGATGATGTACTATGGTTACTGCATTATGTTTATAAAATACTGTTGCTAGAAAGAAAGCCCTCAGGTACATTGATAATCCCATAAGGGTATATACAGTCCTTCAGCGCTTTGGTCACTGAATCAATCAGCAAGGTCAATGCCCAGTTAGGGGTTAGACCAAACCTCTGTGGCAAGCAGAGTGCAACCTGAAGTGGACCTCATAGTTTCTACAACAAAACCCTCTGAAAAGTACCATTTCCTGTAATAAATGTCCATCGTCTCAAGGAAGAACAATTAACAAAAACCCTTCAATGTTATCTAAAAGAGTGTGCTTGCTAAACAGACTGACGAGCTCATTCTTAAATAGATATATGAAATATTAAGGTTATCTAGAAGAGTTTTCCCTACTAAACAGACTGACGAACTCATTGTTAAATAGATATGTAAAATATTACTAAGCATAAATTTAACTTAAATTTATTGTAAAGGATATGCAAATATTTTCTAGACTTAACTTTCTAAGCAGAGGCTAATGGTTACTCAAGCACTTGACAACCTTAAAGCAATTGCTTCCTCTAAGGTCCCTGTAATTGAAGTTCGAGGCATCAAAACTCACCCTGATTTTAGTCAAGGCTGAATTCAAGATATCAGAAGTTTGTAATTTTCTTAATCTTTTTAATGATATAAAGAGGTTTATTTGGACATGAACATCCCATCAGGCAGTTTCAACTACTTGGCCAAATATCAGGCAGCGTCGTCTAACAACGGCAATGAAAACAGGAGGACAAAGGGGCACTTTAAGGGACGACAGGCATGTGATGACGTGGACGGTGGTGACCGTCATGGATGTATGCTCATACCAAACTCATCGAGTTGTTCATGTGAAACACGCGCCGCTTTTCGTACGTCAATCATACCTCAGTTTAGAAAGGAGGGTTAGTAATGAGGTTTCCTTCCTCAAAGGTGAGCAAGAGCAGGTCTACATGCCCTCTAGCCACAAGATGTAGACACGGGCATGGGGCCAGTGCCCTGGGAACCCCGCGCTGCTCCTCTTCCCCCACACACACCTTCTGTACTTGGACGCCACTTAAAGCGCATTTAGGGAAAATTGCAACGTGTGCCTCTAAGCCACGCAGTCACAGAACGTGCACAAGCCAACGGCGCTGTTGATCAAGACCTGAGCATTGGCCTTGGGTTCCTGCCTCTCCTCCCAGCTCGCCTTCCCTCTCCATCCTGGTGGCACAGGTACACACCTGCAGAGCCTACAGCGAAGGGGGAACCCTCACTCCTCACCAGCCACCAGGGCTCCTTCTCAAGGCCAACCTCCTGCTTGCAAGAGAAGCTGCCTGCAGCCCACCTCCCGTCCACTCTTGCCTGAAGAATCAGTTAAAGAGGAGTGGGAAGCCAGGGATCCCCGCTCCAGGGGCGGGTGTGGGGGGAGTGCTCTCTGTTCTGCTCTTGTTCCTCTCCAGGTGGCCCACAGCTGGGAGGCAGACTGGGCAAACAGATTCTGGGCCCCATTTGGGCTGGTTTGGGGCCTCCTTATTGGCCGTTGCCAAGCAGAGGAGAGAAAGGTGTTTTCAAGACGGCAGGCTAAGAGGAACAGGGCAAGGGTAGATGGAGAGATGGACTCGACTTGAGCAGCTGCCGTGACCTTCGTCCTGGCAGCAGCTGCTGAGGTGGGGGCCAGGCCATCAGGTGAGGAGAGCTGGGGGAGTACCTCAAGGGAAAGCACCTCCAGGTTTCCCACACCGCCTGCCACCTACTCAGCAACGTCTGCCTCTGCTAGGAGCCCTTCTCCTTTCGGGGCTGGTCTTCCTAGAGTGACCTCAGCCTCGTTCCAGCCGTTCTGTTGTCACTGCCACTTACAAATAAGCAGTGTTGCAGTACTCCTGTCTAATCGAGCAGGCAAGGACTTAGAGTATGATCTGTCCTTTGAGAAGCTTAAGGTCTGTTCCCTAAGAATTTTGTCCCAGATGTCTTCCTTTGTGCTTCCACCCTGACTGCTGGAAGACAGAGACAGTGGACCACACAATGGCCTTGCCCTCTAGTTTCCTGTGGGGCTCAGCCCGTGGGAACCCTGGGGGAGGCAAGAAGCGAAGAGGGGCGCCACGTGCCTCCAGCCAGCCGAGCTAGTCATGCCGACCTCTCCCCCGGGCTCTGAGCTCAGAGGGGCAAGTGCTTCCTGGTCACAGGGCAGAAGGAAGCTCCGCTTCCCCTTGTGGTTTCCCTGTTCCCTGTCCACACTTAACAACAGGCCCTTTTAGTAAGCCCAGCTTATGTCATAGATTTGGAGAAGGCAATGGCAACCCACTCCAGTATTCTTGCCTAGAGAATCCCGTGGACAGAGGAGCCTGGTGGGCTGCTGTCCATGGTGTCACACAGAGTCGGACGTGACTGAAGCGACTTAACAGCAGCGGCGTGTTATATATTATAATTTAAAAATATCCTCATCATCTTGTTTTCTGCTAGAACCCTGAGAAAAATCAGTCTTATATAAAACAGACAACTGTTTAAGAGAAAAATATATTAATCTGTTGGTAAGAACTGTAGATGCCAGAGATGGAAAAACTGATGAGGAATCTTGCCGTAAAATCTCAACCAGCCCCACAGGTCACCAGGCACAGCTGTGGCATTCGCAGTCCAGGGATGCATCTGGGCCTGTCAAGCCTCCCGACTGGGACTCTGAGTGCAAGAGTAGAGAGTGTCTTCTGGACTTCCCTGTGGTCTGGTGCTTGAGAATCCACCTTCCAGTGCAGAGCATGTGGGCTCAGTCCCTGGTGAAGAAACTAGAATCCCGCATGCCGTGGAGCAACTGAGCCCGCGTGCCTCAACCAGAGAGCCTGAGTGCCCAAAGAGCCAACTCAGCCATAAATAGAAAATAAATATTGAAAAAGGGGTCTCTTCTCTGCTGTGTTATCACTTGCTGCTGCTGCTGCTGCTGCTAAGTCGCTTCAGTCATGTCCAACTCTGTGCGACCCCATAGACGGCCTCCTACCAGCCTCCTCTGTCCCTGGGATTCTCCAGGCAAGAACACTGGGGTGGGTTGCCATTTCCTTCTCCAGTGCATGAAAGTGAAAAGTCAAAGTGAAGTCGCCCAGTCGTGTCCGACTCTTAGCGACCCCATGGACTGCAGCCCACCAGGCTCCTCCGTCCATGGGATTCTCCAAGCAGGAGCACTGGAGTGGGGTGCCATCGCCTTCTCCAACGCATGAAAGTGAAAAGTCAAAGTGAAGTCGCCCAGTCACGTCCGACTCTTAGCGACCCCATGGACTGCAGCCCACCAGGCTCCTCCGTCCATGGGATTTTCCAGGCAGGAGCACTGGAGTGGGTGCCATCGCCTTCTCCGGTGTTATCACTTACTCTCGATGTTTTCCTTTGGAACGAAGCCCCCTCTACACAGAGGCAGGATAATGTTTGAAGTGACTGCTGGGTGAGATGCATGGACAGAAGGGAGCTGAAAGCTGCAGGAGTGCTGGTCTACCTGGGATGAAGTCGCCAGACGATAGGGGGGCATTGGGCAGATCTGCACGGATATGGGTGCCACTCTGCTGGGCTTGGGGCTTGACCTTGCTTTTCAGAAAGATAAGCTAAGGACAAAAGTGTAAACAACCTAAATGTCTACTTTTATAATCCAGAAACACAATGAGGTGTGCAGGGCTGTGTGAAAATTATGCAGAAACATGGGACTGTTTATGATATAAAGTTCAGTGAATCAAGCAGAACATTAACACATGCCGTGGTTAAAACTCTGAAAAGTGTAGATGAACATAGATTGTACAAAAATAAAACCAAAAAAAGAAAAACAGGATGTTGAACTGATGGGATTAGGGTACTGTTTTTTCATCTTCAGTGTCTTTGTTGGAAGGGGAAGTCTTCTGTGGACCTTACACACCTTGCTGGGAATGCCAGGGGGCAGGGCCTTGACTGTGCCTTTGGCTGGGCCATTTCTCAGGTTGCTTGTGCAGCTGGTGACCTTGAGAGACGTAACGCTGCTCCCTAGGCAAGGAGCAGGCTTGCTTAGTGCTTGCTGTAAAAGCACTGGGTTTCTTAAACTCTGTGCTCCTCAGCGACGATGTACACGGCTGTGCACAGCATCCGTCGTGTCCATTTTATCACCGTGTAGGGGAACTCTCAGCACAGGGACCTGGCCCCAGCTGTCTGCTGTGCTGCGAGAGACAAGGCCTTTGTCTCTGGCCCAGAAGTTCACGTCTTCTACCAACATCCGTTAAGCAGCAGTAACAGGCTGGAGGGTAAAATCCAATCTCAGACCGAAAGTCTGTAACATTGTCACAAAACCAACTCATAACTATCCGTTTAAAATATCTCGTTCCCATCAGACTATAGATTTTAAGAAATAAGAATTGGGTCTGTCCTTTCTATCACTGTTTTTTTAGTGCTAAAGTTTAACCCAGCACAGGGTAAGCTTCAACAAGGGCTTCCCAGGTGGTGCTAGTGATAACCCTCCCGCCAGTGCAGGAGACATAAGAGCTGTGGGTTCAATCCCTGGGTTACAAAGATGCCCTGGTGGAGGGCATGGCAGCCCATTCCAGTATTCTTCCCTGGAGAGTTCACTGACAGAGGAGTCTAATGGGCTGCTGTCCCTTAACGTCACAGAGTCAGACACGACTAAAGCGACTTAGCATGTGCGCATGCAAGCTTCAGCAAACATCTCTCGGGTGATGGACTGAAGGAGCAGAGATGTGTAAGCAGCAAGCTCCAAAACAGAATTCAGACCCAAATGTGGGCTTTGAAGTTTGGGATGACAGTTTGCAATCATATGTTCCTATTGTTCAGTAACATCTAAAAGCACTACCATTTACTGAGGACCTAGAGGCCAGCCCCTCTTCTGGGTGATTTTCCAGTTATCACATTTAAATGATCGTACCCTGCATGTTTCAGGTACCGCTCTGTGCCTTGTCAGCTCTAAAGGAAAGCCAACCCGAACCCGACATCATAGCCAACCCCAAACAGCCTCTTTGACCTGCTCCAGTGGTCTGAAGGGCCTCACGTTCCAGCCACTGCAGGCTTCTAGCAACTCCTGCCAACCCTTCCTGCCTGGTGGCTGCTGATTAAGTTGTCACCCTGTCCCATGGCCTCAGCCAGACAAGACAAAACCCCGGATGTGTCCACAAGCTTGGTTGTTGCAGCATGAACAAGTTCAGAGCCGTCACCCTGGTGTTCCCGATCTGAGGCAAGGCTGAGACGCTGGGGGCCTCTGAGCCACAGCACCCTCGTCTGTGCCAGGTCTGGGCTGGGCGGGTGCGGAGCCCCTTACTCTGCTTCCCACACATCACCTCTTGCATCGCTTCCTCACAGCGTGCCTGCGGCTCCCTCTGGAGGCTCTGCTTTCTCAGTCCCCATCAGACCACTGAGCGAGGCCTCCTCGCCTCTGGTTGCTTTCTGCTGCCCTCCCTGCCCCAGGCCCCTCGTTGGCAGGCTGCCTGTCAAAATGTCCCTGCCCTGAGCTTTCTTCCAACAGAGCAGAGAAGGTTTGACATCTGTTCTCATCCATGACGAAGGATGGTTGTATTTTACCATACGGGTTAGAATTTTGGCTCTCTGGTTAATATTTCATTTCTTCCAGGAAACATCAACTCTCTTAAATGATCTCTATTGCAAATATATTCATTCTTCCAGATCAGTTCACTGATGTGCAGGTTGTTAATCTGGGAGGTGCCAATCCTTTCTCTGCGTGTGGTAGGCAGGAGCTAGCTTGTCATCATTTATGAAGTAAATAAACACTGCTTTATTGAACACTTATTTCCTATGTGCCAGACACTGTGTCTAGGTGCCAAGAAGACAAAATGAGCAAGGCAGAAAGATACACTCAAGTAGTCTATGGTTCAGAGGGAAGGCAGACATGTGCATGTTACTATACATTTCCTGCCGCAAAGCATTACACACATGAGCAAGCGATAAGCCACGTGGGGAGACCTAAGAGGGCTTCACAAAGGAGGTGAAAGCTTCACTTGTCCTGAAAATTTCGTCTGAATTTCAGCCCGCAGACTGTATTTGGTGCCTACTTTTTCCCACAGCTCTGGGCAGGACTTGACCCAAATGTAGGGCAGCTAATGTGGGTGAAGCCTTAACAAGTTTCTCCCCTGCTTTTGAGTGGCAGGGTCTAAAGTTTCCTCTAGAGGGAGCCAGAAGATTGTGGGAAAGGAGGAAACACTGCAGCTCCTTCTTTAAAAAGATTTTTATATCACTTTTTCTTACTGAAGTGTTATTGACTTACAACATATCTTATTAGTTTCAGGTATGCAACATAATGATTCGATGTCTTACGCATTCTGAAATTATCACCACTATAAGCCTAGTTATCACTATCATATCATACCAAGTTATTACAGTATTATCGATTATGTTCTTCATCCTGTGTACCATACCCTTGTGACTTGCTTATATTCTAACTGAAAGTTTGCACCTATTCATCCCCTTTACCCATTTAGCATACTCCCCAGCAACCACTGGTTTATTCTGTTCTGTGAGCCTATGTTATGCTTTTTGGATTCCATATGTAAGCAGAATCTCGCAGTATGTGTCTTGCCCTGACTCATTTAGCATTATACTGTCTAGGCCTGTCCATCTATGTTGTCCTTAATGGCAAGATTTTATTCTTAGCTATGGCTAAGTTATATTCCCATTATATCTATATAATATATAGATACACATAGATAGCGGAGAAGGCAATGGCACCCCACTCCAGTACTCTTGCCTGGAAAATCCCATAGATGGAGGAGCCTGGTGGGCTGCAGTCCATGGGATCGCGAAGAGTCAAACACGACTGAGCGACATCACTTTCACTTTTCACTTTCATGCACTGGAGAAGGAAATGGCAACCCACTCCTGTGTTCTTGTCTGGAGAATCCCAGGGACGGGGGAGCCTGGTTGGCTGCCGTCTATGGGGTCGCACAGAGTCGGACACGACTGAAGCGACTTAGCAGCAGCAGCAGCAGCAGCAGATAGATAGATAGATAGATGGACAGATAGACAGACAAGTATCTCACATCATTTAATCCAGTAATTTACTAATGGACACTTGGTTACTTCCATGTCTTGGCTCTTGTAAACAGTGCTGCCGTGAGCATCAGGGTGCACATCATTTTGGATTAGAGTTTTTGTTTTTCAGGTAAATCCCCAAAAGTGAAATTGCTGGATCATATGGTAGCTCTGTTTTTAATTTTGAAGAAACCTTGTACTTTTTCCATAGTGGCTGTGCCAATTTGCAATCCCATGAACAGTGCATAAGGGTTACCTTTTCTCCACATACTGGTCAATACTCCTTATTAATATTTGCTGTCTTTTTTGATAATAGCCTTTCTGACAGGTTGAGATGATACTGTAACTGATACTCACGTCTCTGATGGTTAGTAATGCTGAGCATCCTTCCATGTGCTTGTTTGCTAGCTGCCTGTCCTCTGTATCAGTTGTTGTTCTTTCGCTGCACCTTGTAGCGGGCGGGATCTTAGTCGCCCAACGAGGGATCGAAACTGCTTTCCCTGCAGTGGAACCATGGAGTCCCAACTGCTGGAACAGCAGGGAAGTCCCTGTCTGCCTTCTTTAGGAAAATGTCTATTCGGATCTCCTGCACATTTTATAGTTGGACTGTTTTCTGACGGTGAGTAGTATTCATTTTTGTAAACTTTGGATATTAACCCCTCATTTGAGGTATCATTTGTAAAGATCCTCTCCTATTCAGTAGGTTGTAAGGCACCTACTGTTGTGTTTGTCCAACTCCTCATTTGCAAAACATTTTTGTTTTAATCAGAGCTGTCCCCAACTCCAAATCATTGTAATCACTGCATATGTATTTTCAGTTATCCTATAAACTGGTTGTCTCTTTCTGAGCAACTTTGCAACTTCCCTTACTTGATGTGAGAAATGAAACTGGAGTCCCTAATACTACCTAAGTATAGGTAACAATTCTGTATCTTCTATGAAATTTAACGCAGGGCCCTCTTGTTCCTTCCTCATTTGAATGCTAAGTCTCACATTGGTCGGCCATATCTCTGAAGGTTTCTTTAAAGAAAAAAAAAAAATCTTCAGGGACTGTCTGGGAATTCTTGTTATTTCAGAGTGTAGCGCTTTTTTTCTGCCTTTGTTTTTTTTTTTTGTTTTTTTTTTCAAGAACAAAAGGCAGCAACTCGTTCTCTCACAGCTCTCACACCAGAAGTCTGAGATCACGGTGTTAGAGAGCTGGCTCCAGCTCAGGGCCCTTGTGTTTTGCTGACAGTCTTCGGTGCACCCGGTCCCTGCCTTCACCTTCCAGTTGACCCTCCCTGTCTCCACATCTCCCCTCTTCAGGAGGACTACAGTCACGTTGGACAACGGCTCACCCTCATGACCTCATTTTATCTGTAAAGACTGTGTCCCCCAGTAAGTTTATATTCGGAGGTTCTGGGCATTAAGACTTTAACATAGGAACTTGACGGGGATACAGGTGACACCATGACAGTGTCCAAGCTGGGAACCTCAGACTTGGCTCTCAGGGTCCCCTCCCCTGCTTGCTAACCCCAGTCACCAGCCAAGACTTGTTGCTTCTCTCCATGTCCACCCCCAGTCTGCACCTTCGTATTTGGTGACCTCTGCCCTCTGATTGATCTCCTCCGGCAAGTTCTCCCTTGCAAACCACTGTCCACTGCCCTGAAATCACCTGGTACTAGGTTTGAAAACATTTTTCTGGTTTCTCAGGGACAGAGTGACTCTCTATATGAATTCGTTTAATCCGTAGTAGCCACATTTAGGGTTTTCAGTGTGTAAATTAAATGAATTAATACATGTATTGTGCTTAGGTGTCAGGGACATGGTAAACACTCTGCAAATGGCACCTGTTATTATTGGGGCCAAGTCACAGTTAGTCACAGTTACTGCAGGACATGCTTCCCAAGTCAAAGCCTTGCCTGAGATGGCTCTGGGGGAGGGAGGGTTGCGCAGTCTTGTCTGTACTTTCTAGCTTCTGAATTTTAAAGAAGTGGAGCACCTTGGGGCATTCCCACTGACGACTGACTCCTACACACAGCGGGGCATGATTTCCCTAGAACGTTGTGACCAGTCTTCCAGATCGACTATCTCTCAGACCAGCACCTTGCACGTTTCAAAAAAGTAACTTCCTTAACGCACAGCTGCTAGGCTTTCCTTCCTCTCTCTTCCTTGTCTCCTTTTTTCATATTTAAACTTCTGAGCATATTAGCAAGAGTGAGAAACTTTTCCCCAGCCCCCTTCTAACTGCAACGTGACTCAGCACACTTCTGATCACTCTTTTATTCTGGATGCCTGCTTTCTTGTGACCTTTTCAGGGACCTAGTTCTGTGTGTTTGTTCTGTGTGACTTGCTGTGTTGCTGGAAATGGACTGTGATTAATTACAGCGCTGCTTCTCTCTTGCCAAAACCACAGTCACACTAAGGGGCACTTGTCATTTGGCATCTTTGGGGCACATTTTTGTGGGCTATTAGTCTGAAGCCAGGATTCAAGGGAAGTATAGTTCTCATAAAGAGGTAGTCGGATGCTGAAAGAATTTGTTTAAGACTACAGAGATAAAATTGGTTTTCCCAACAAATTAGTGCATTGAATTTAATGCAAGAACAAAATGTCAGCAAATAGAAGAAGGCCCAGTTGTTTTGTTACAGTGGAATTGCATTCTTCTTCTGTATCTCTGGGGTTGATGCTTAGCTGACGCTTTCTGGGATGCAGTATTATGTGATGAGAGGTGAGAAGAGCAGGGGTGATGGGTAATGGCAGGTGCTGTTTCCTTCCAGAAGGGAGGTGGGGATCTTTATGGGAGAAAGCAAGAAGAGGACTAAAACCTCATAATCACTCCTGGAAAATATGAAGATGGACCAAGAACTAGAGGCATTACTGTTGTTAAGGATTACAGTAGCTTGTGGTGTCATTACAAAATAAAATATGAGAAAAGCCATGCTGTCTGTAAATACTTAA
Organism: Budorcas taxicolor; assembly: GCF_023091745.1. Taxonomy (NCBI): domain Eukaryota; kingdom Metazoa; phylum Chordata; class Mammalia; order Artiodactyla; family Bovidae; genus Budorcas; species Budorcas taxicolor. Next base: position 8,354,995 of record NC_068920.1, read on the forward strand.
ATCTGAAATATTATATCAAAACTAGGCTAAATAGATTAGAAGAATAAAGACAGAGGTCTCTATCTGACTTCAAGAATTACTATAAAGCTATATTAAAATCGTGTGGCATTGACCTAAACCTAGATAAGTAGATCAATGCATTAGAATAGAGAGGCCATCCAGAAATAGAACTATACAAATATAGTCAGTTGACAGTTGACAAGGATACGTAAACAGCTGATAGACAGAGTCTTTCCAGCAAACATGTACAGAAAGATGAGCCTAAACCCGCACGTCACACGCAGGGCCAAAGATAACCCAGAATGCATCACAGCCCTGGGCGCAAAGCATCGGCTGTGAAGCATCGAGAAGCAAACAGCCCCGCTTTGAGCACTTGTGTAGATGTCTCTGCAGCATTCTATTCACGTGAAAGTGTGTCAGGCTGTGCGTTCCATGCTTCTAGGCAGCTCTCTGCCACTCAGCATTGTATAAATCAGCCTCTCTCAGTCTCACTGAAGGTCTCCCCTCGCCTCTTTACTGGCCGCCCTCCGGCTCTAGGGGGGGAGAGCTACGGAGCAGGCAGCTCGCCCAGCGCTGTGGGTCCGTGGGTGGCTTCAGAAGCACACTGGGTGGCCCGGCTCATCCACCTGTAGGACGGCCTCAGAACGAAGAGCACGGACATTTTCCAGGGGCAAATGTCTGGACTGGGCTGGGTCATGTACCACGCAGCAAATCCTGAAATGAAACTGCCTGAGAAGAGAGCTGTGCTTCCCGAGTCGCCTGCTGCAACTGTGGGGCAAGAACCCCTTTGGCACTGAGAGTGCTTGGCCTTTTCTTCCTTTGGTCTTCCTGTTTGTGCTTTCCAGACCACAGCACCCTGCAGTGTCAGAGTCTGCGCCTGTTACTGTCTGCAGAAAACCCCAAACCACATAAAATGTAATAGATGAAGACATTTTGAATTCTACCCTTTAGGTTTATTATCACATGTAAAATTATGTCTTGGGTGTAGGTTGGTTCATAGCGATGAATTCATCATGGGAAATGGTCATGTGACTTCCTTCTGGAGGACAGGCCTGTGGGGAAGGGAGTGCTTTGGCCCGAGTCCAGGGGACAGACATGTCTAGTCTCTCGTAACCATGAGCTGCTGGGGGCGAGTCAGACCAGACCTGCTCCTCTGTGAGGCCCTCAGGTGCCCTCGACGCACTGAGCAGATTCTATTCTCTGTCTCAGGTTCTCCACCCGAATGTAAGATCCACGACATGGGAGCAGAGGTTAGACCACCTCTCTCCTATTCACCTCTGCTTTCCCAGTATCAAGCAGAGTGCTTGGCATCTGATGGGTATGAAGTTGAAACTGTGTCAGGTCGATAAATGAGTGGATGAATGGATGGTTGGATGAGTGGGCGGACTGGTGAGGGAAGGGGTGGATGGATGAGTGGATGATGGATGAGTGGATGGATGGGTGGGTGGGTGAATAGATAGGATGAGATGGTACTGATTTGTTGGTTCTGAAGTTTAGTTAGAGGGCTTTACTGAAGTGATGTACCTGGGCGTCACACACCCCAAACAAGGCTTCAGTTGAGGCAGTGTTTTCTCAGTCACAAGAAGGAGAGTGTAGGGAGCACTCCTGCGCTTTCCCTCTACTCCTTGTAAAACCCCTCAGGCTGCTCCCTAAGCACGTCAATCGCAGCAAAACTGCGGCACTCTCCCTGCAGCCCCTCCCCCTTTGGGGGCTTCCACAGAGCGGGGTTGTCTTGCGGGCCGTCTGCCGCTGCTCACGGGAGCCACACGTGTGTCCCTCCTGTCAGGTGTCCAGGTCAACCAGCCACTTTCAGCCCTTTGATAATGTGGGCCAGCCCAACTGTGACGCTGCTGGCGTCCACTACCCTCGGGTGCCCAAGCAGGCAGACCCTCCCCTGTGCGCTGGGTCTGTGTTCCTCTGTAGCTGCCAGTTTGCCTCTTTTCTTAGGTAAGAGAAAAGCTTACAAGAGGTCCTAAGAGAAAACAAAGAAAACATACTTTGGGGCCATTTCTGACAGGCACAGGGATGAGGCAAGCCACCTACTGGGCTTTGTAAGGGACTCCCATTGCGATCTCAGCACATCCCTTAGGGCTGCCCCTCGGGGAACCCACGTTATCAGACTCAACCAGCAACATTCAAAAACCACTTGTTTCTAGTTCACCTCAGTGAAGGGTTATTGAGGGCTGGATGTGGCAGGTCACATGAATTTTTGCTTCAAAGGAATCACAACTTGGTCAAGCATAAAAGACAATGGGAGCAGGTGTGATCAGAGAACAAGGCAGACCACCCTCAGAAGCTGCACCCACACGGCCCTGGTCCAAGAGGGAAGGGCGTCTCTCTCTGCTTCCAGGTGGAGAGTCATAAGGCAACTCCTAAAGCTAACCTCTCTATTAAAAAAGGGAAAGTTAAAAAGTATATAACACGTAGTGCAGTCACACAGACAACTTACATCCATTCAAATATAAGTCGGAAATGGTTGATAAAATGAATCTGAACTTAAAAAAAAACATTCAAAGATTTAGGTCTCAATTTCAACTCTCTGAAATTTAGTTGCAATTTTAAGGGTAAATAATAAAAGCTCTCTGAACAGAAAATCAGATGCAACAAGGTTTACGGACCCTGCAGAAGTGAGCGCCACCTTCATCCAGTTGAAAGAAGTATAACATTCCGGCTTACTAGACAAAAGTACTTAACAGAAGATATTTAAAACAGAAAGAATGTTGCCAGAGATGTAATCTCTGAATTTAAGAAAAGAGCTTAAAGTGAAGGGCTCTATAGCACTATTTTATAGTATTAGGCACAAGAACTCAAAAGACAGAATAAGACATTTACTGCTCAAGCAGCCAGTATTACAATTTCAAGGCTCCTCAGTGTAACACGTTTCAAACATCACCCGATTTTCTAATGTGATGCTCTGTATATAACAGTAAGCTACATGTTTGGAATGCTGAGTCACTTCTCTTAGATATAATGGTATAATTGATGATTTAATTTTCAGATTAGCCTCGAAGAGTCAGTGACCTCCATAATGCTACCGTAATATTTATAAATTGCAAATAACATAACAGAAAACAATTCTAGAGCCACATTTTAGTTTTCAACATGTGAGAGCCACATGACAATACTAATAAAACCAGCCCATCATTTGTTATTCTCCCCAGACTATCCCCTTGTCCAGAGCCCAGGCCCGTTTCATGGAGGATAAATCTCCCTTAGGACCAGTACTTTTGCTTAATTTCCCACACAGATCACCAGAGTCCCAAACGGGTAGAAATATGGGCTGTGAGGGTTTCCTATGAAAAGATGGAGGGAGGGCTAGCACTTGCCTCAGTAAGGCCAGAAGAGAACCTCAAAGGATGAGATGGTTCAATAGCATCACCAGCTCAATGGATATGAACTTCAGCAAACTCCAGGAAACAGGGAGGGACAGGGAAGCCTGGCATGTCACAAAGAGTTGCACATGACTTAGCAACTGAACAAAAATGAACAAATATGGACTTTAAAAGCTTTTCACCCCCTTGACGATCAGGGATATACAAATCTGATAACAAGGCCGCATTTCCACTTATTAGGTGAATAAACCTTTAAAAGATCGCCAGTGTCCACTTCTGTGGAGAATGTAGGCCATTGTTTTCATGAGCATCTGTATCAGAATTTTTTGCTGGGTTTATTTAAGACAGTCACCCAAACTTGGAAGCAACCCAGATGTTCTGCCAGGGTTGAGCTGATGAGCAGTGGCACGTCCTCACCAGGGGCACACTCAGCAATGGCAGGAACAAGCTATTGATAAGGCGACAGCTTGGGTGAAGCTCAGTGGCATTACTCTGAAGGAAAGAAGACAGTCTCACGGGTTGCATCTTGTGCGATTCCAGACTCAAGAAGGGACAAGAAATGGTGGCAGAGAAGACTGGTGTTCACCAGGGGGGTGTGGTGGGGAGTCTGTAAACATAGCCAGAGTAAGCCCACTGGGGTGATGGGACTCTTCTGTACCCCGACTGTGGTGGCCACACAGATCTACTATCTGTGTGAAGTTCACCACCTCCTCAAGAGTCAAAAAGAAACGGACAAAAAGCTTGTATGTAGCCCACCTCAGACCTAAAAATCAAAATCTGGGCAGGTGGAGTTGAGCCAGTGAGCTTATCCTAACAAGCTCCCAGCGATCCTCATGGACACCAAGTACTGAGCTTTCCTGGCACTCGTAATTATCCGTGTGAGTGCAAATTTGTACTACATTCTAGAAGATAATTAGGAATGTCTATCAGATTGTGGAATATGCATATGGAAATGCACGTGAACATGGAAATCCAGTTTTAGGAGTCTACTGTGCGGATCTACTCGGATACACTCCTACGGGTTTGGAATCACATGCAAACACGGTCGCTGCAACTCTGCACTAGTGAAAATTAAGAACAACTTGTCTTACCCCAACAGCAAACAGTAAAATAAATTATGCTACAGCTATATCGTGTGCTAGAAACCAAGCAGTGAATAATCCACCTACAATTTCAGGTACATATTTACATTCTAATACGTCTGGAAGGAAATTCCAGACATCAGTGAATACGAGGCAACCTCAGGGAGTGGCTTCACCTGAACGCACCCTACCCACCAGAAAACGAGAATGAGTTGCCTCCATTTAAAGAAACAGGAAAGCCTCACATTCAAGGCTGGATGCGCAGTTCCTTCTGAAGGCCTAGGCGCCCTGGCAGTCGGTGTGGCTCACACGCTCTGCCCTTTCCTCAGCACCGTCCTCCCTTCATGCTTGTTGTTGGCTGTGGGAGACCTTGAGGTCTGACCCACCTCACAAGCTGCATATGCAGGTGGGCACTGCTTCAAATTGTGTGTTCTGATTTTTTTTTTTTTTTTTTTTGTACATGAACCTGAGTGAATTGAAATTGATGTGAAAGGTCTAACAGAATGATTCAAATTGAATCAAAATGAATGTTTTTATTATCATTTTTCTTCTGGGGCATCCTCTCTGTGACAAGTCTCATTCTCAAAACAGCCTTAGGGTGGATTTCATTATCCTCTCTACAAATGAGGAGGGCTTCCCTGGTGGCTCAGCTGGTAAAGAATCCGCCTGCAGTGCAGGAGACCCCCGTTTGATTCCTGGGTCAGGAAAATCCACTGGAGAAAGGATAGGCTGCCCACTCCAGTATTCTTGGGCGTCCCTGGTGGCTCAGCTGGTAAAGAATCCACCTGCAATGTGGGAGATCTGGGTTCGATCCGTGGGTTGGGAAGATCCCCTGGAGGAGGGCATGGCAACCCACTCCAGTATTCCTGCCTGGAGAATCCCCATGGAGAGAGGAGCCTGGTGGGCTCAGCCCATGGGGTCACAGAACCGGACACGAATGAGCGACTGAGCGCAACATACCAGTGAGGAAACCACGGTGCAGAGAGGGTGAGTCGCTGGCCCAAGGCTCCGCCCACCCATCTCTGTCCCCTTGGTCTCTGCCTGCATTCCCAAGTAGGTTCTGTATTGACAAAATGATCCATAAAACTAAAGTGCAGCCAACATATATGCATATTTCCATCATTTCACAGTAATTGAATACACATTTACTGAATACAATAGAAAGCATCTCTTCATACATTATTTAAACGTTTGAGATGAGAAGCATCCATGCTGTTCTCTGGACCTCACTGGCTATGTCCCCAGGTGAGATCTGGGAGTCTTTTGCTCCTTGTCCATAGCCCTCTTCCTTCTGATTGGACCGCCGTTCTGACGGTCAGCTCCCTTGCTTGCCGGTGGTGCAGCCTCTTGGCTGCCAGCCCTCGTCAGGTGGGTGTTTGCTGTGTGGGTCCTCCCCAGCACATGTCACGCCTCCTCGTCCTTCACCTCCGGGGCCATGCCGATTCTTATTTTCCAGGCATGGCTCTTGTGTCCCATCTCTCTTTACTGACCTTCTTTACCACCCCCTCGATCTAACAGCTCAAGCTTCTGGTCCCATCCTCTGAAAGCCCCCCTGCCCAGCCACCCGGTGCCCCCTTGGGGTCTCCTCTGCCCAGACGGTTCTGCGAGTGCTGGCTTCCTGAGGGTGGCCGCAGCTCTGCTTACCTTCCCCAGCAGATGCAGCACCTGTCGCCCACTGTGTGCTCAGTGCGCACGGCTTGGCCCGGAATGACGGGTGGAGAATGACCCAGGGCAGGCGGAGAGTGACCAGACGAACAGCACTGACGAGAGGCTGGGCGCGCGGGCACACCTCTGACGTAGCGGGCAGTGGGGCTCGGGCTCTGCAACGCCGTCCCTTACCGGGCAGTTGGAGGAGCGGCCCAGCTCGACCCTCGTGAGAGGAAGGGCAGTCCCAGGAAGGCTCTCACAGCTCCACCACCTCCTGGTGCCTAAACAGCCTGGCTGTGGCACAGTTTCTGTCTTGTCCATGAAGTTGCTGCAGACAGACCCGGAAGGAGTACCAGCCCCACTCCCCTCCAAAGCTCTGACAGCCCTTCTAGTGACCACTCCCAGAAAGAGGCGCTAATACCCATTCAAGCCTAGAGTCAGCGGTGTGATGCTAATGTTGTGAGACGGTCGCTTTTACCCACGAGGCATCTCTGTGAACTACAAAGCCCATGAAAAGAGGCGCCCGGAGAAAGCAGTGCTGTGGAGGCGGCTCCTCTGAGGCCTTCACTGCACACCTCGAGCCCGGACACCCCCCGGCATGCATCCTGTTTCTTCAGTTGCCTTCAAGGAATTTTCTGAAATTGAATACCTTCTCACTGCCTCAAACTCAGTGTCAAACACAAAACTCAGCCTCCCCACTCAAAACTCAGACGCCGCTGTCTCTAATCTCCATCTTCCTGTCTTGGACCTTCGGTAATCCGTCACTCGCCTCCCCTGAGCCCCCATCTCTGCTGTGATTAGTCAGGAAATGCTGTCCTGATGAGAGGCTCCTTCATGGCAACTCTTAGACTTGCTTCTCACCACACATCTCCTCGGCCACGAGCAAGCCCAGGCTCTCCTTTCCCTCCTGTGATTTCTGACCACCAACGTTTACTGGCAAGGCAGAGCTCAGATTTCACCTCCAGGATTTTCCTTTGCTCTCTGACCCTCTGGATTCACTATATTACACGTCACGAAATGCCTCTAACCTGAGCTTCATCTGCCTGCAGCCCAGGATTTGGGCTCTCACGTGGACCAGCCGGGGCCTCCCCTACGGCTCAAGCGGCAGCGAGCCCGCCTGCCAGCGCAGAAGGCGCAGGAGGCGCAAGTCCAATCCCTGAGTCAGGAAGGTCCCCTGGGTGAGGAAGTGGCAGCCCACTGCACTCAGCGTGTGGCTCTTAGCTGGGCAAGTGTGCCCCAGGGCCCCTGTGGCAGTGACTGGAGGCGTTTCTGGTTGGCGCGGCGGCGGGGCGGGTGCTGCTGGCGTCTAGATGGGGAAGAGCAGGGACGTCGCGAGCAGTGCCAGGGCAGCCCAGCCGCAAGAGCCTTCTGGCCCCAGTGTCCTAGGTCGAGAAGGCTGAGGAGTTCTGCCTGCAGGGGCCTCTCCAGCAGCAGTCAGTCCTGAAGCTTCGTAAGTCCCAACCGCTCCCTTAACTTGCGCAGCCCCTCGAGTCTGCCAGCACCTTCCCTTCCTTAGATCCTGGCCTGCTAACATCTCCTTACCACCACAACCCTGCACTCGACACTCACCAACATGTTACCAAATCATGCATCTGTTTTATCCCGTATCCTCAAGTAGGCTGTGAAATCCTCAAGGACAGCGATATTTATGTTTCTATAGGTGTGAGCATAAGGTAAGTGTGTAGTAAATACCTGCTCACCCAAGTAGTTTCCGGAACCACTGAACAAAATAAGTAAACTGAAATTCTAAGTTGAATCAAGCCAGTGCTTGAAGGATATCAGGATATGGAAGCAGAGGAATCTTGTTTAAATCTAAAAGGGAAGTTCTAGAATTTCCACAGAACTTAAACTTCTTATTCTGAGGAAAATACCTGGAAACGGAACTCAAATACCAGCTAGAGCCACAACTGTCCTTTGAAATTTAAATAAAATTTGACCCAACCCTTCAAGGATGGAGGAAATCAGCACTTTCCCCTCCAGGGGCCCCCTGGGAGTTAGGCGTCCAGAAGTCTGTCCTCTCCACAGTCTGCTCTGCTGATGCCTGCTTGCCCCTTCCCTGCCAGGCTGCCTCTCCATCTTGCCTGGCCCTCAGCTCCTCTCCCATCTCCTAAAGCCTCCCACAGGGTCCTGAACGAGCATGGAAGTCTTCAGGGAAGGTTAGACAGACAGGGTGGAAAATGAAATAGTAGAAAGTCCTGTTGCTGTTTTTTTCAGACAGCCGTATTTTTAAAAGCCCTTCAGTAAACCCAGTCCAGGAGTTTCCCAGAGACCTGCCTTTGGCCCCGAACTTCAGTCTGTCGACCTTCTCTGCCTTCTGTCCTTTTCCTAAGATCCCCCAACTCGTCTGAATCACTTCTGCAGAGCAGCCAACAATTCTGCACCCCACACGGGCTAGACTGGTCTGACCCTAGGCAAACACAACTCTCTTCCTAAAAAGCCCTCCTGCCTCCCGCCCCCTCCACCACACAGACGAAGGCCTGAGTAGCGTGACAGTCGTGTGGGCTCCACAGGAAAGGGCGGGTGTGGTGGGCTGGCCTGAGGAGCGAGGGGCTGCTGGGATGGCTCTCACAGCTTCACTGTGTGTCTCAATGATTTTCTTTCCATCCACACTTTGGAGGGCTGGGGACACCTTTAAAGCCCCTGGGCCCCTCAGAATCAGCCAGCATGCCTCTGGCCACACCTGTGCCCCCGGGAGGAATTCAGATAGAAGCCTCGCTCACACTTCAGAAACACAGACAAACACACCATTTGGGCAGAACTCACTTTTGCCGATGTGCAAAAAGTGCTCAGTGATGCACAATAAGTTTCGTGATTCTTATTCTGTAATTAATAAAGCTCATTATATCCTCACTGGGAGAAATTACCTCTGTGAACATTTTAGTGCATTTTCTGCTCTGAAGAGAGTGCTTAGAAAATAAGAGAAATGCTTATTATGGTCACTTTTACCCAAGAAAATGGCCCTTCTTATTTTACAGGTTCAGAAAACCCATCTTCTCCTACTCCTGGGGAGTGTCACAATCCACCCTTTAAGTTAATGTTCATACATTAACTTAATGTACCCCCAGGAAACAGAGGATTTCTCAGTCCTCCTGCCCTTTGGAATTGAGTTGTTCAGTGAATATTTACTGAGTGCCAACAACTGTTGCCAGATGCCTGTCAGCGTGACAGGGACCAGAGTGGCAGGCAGGCCCTGGGGTTCTTCCCTGTGGGAGGAGGGAAGGAGGTGGGCGTTCCCTCCATTGCTCCCAAGCAAATGAACTGGGGAGGCTGGACCAGAAATTAAATCTCTTCAGATGGAAAAAATCACTGAAATGCCTGTATTTTTTAATGTTTATTTGTTTTTATTTTTATTTTTTTTCTTCATTTATTTTTTTTTTTAAATTTTAAAATCTTTAATTCTTACATGTGTTCCCAAACATGAACCCCCCTCCCACCTCCCTCCCCATAACATCTCTGTGGGTCATCCCCATGCACCAGCCCCAAGCATGCTGTATCCTGCGTCAGACATAGACGTTTATTTGTTTTTAATTGATTGATGGTTGGGTTATGATATTGCTTTGATTTCTGCCATACATTAACATGAATTCATCATAGGTGTACATATGTCCCCTCCTCTTGAATCAGTGAGAACAGCTCTTCAAGGTTCCTTTTTTTATCTTTAAAATTATAATGAGCTCTGCATTTTACTTCCTGATATGTCCAAGTGTTTTAAAATATGAAAACAACATTTAAAGTGATTTATCAAGGAGTAAAACTCGTGCTCTTGGAAAATATGCCTTAATTATCCAATGACTACACATTGACTCAGAAAGACACTCCACCTTGAGAAGCAGGACTCTTCCTTCTCTGGCAGAACATGGGAACAATTTCTTCTGACGTTTTCTTGACAGCCGGTGCAGTAGGCAAGATATCCGGACTCGTGGGGCTTGAGGTGGGCAGAAGAAACCACTGAGTGGGAACAAATTTTCAGAAAAGGGAAGCTAAAGACAAACTTCCCAGTTGTGCCTCAGACAGGCCCCGAGGTCTGAGCCCTGTCCCTTCAGTCCTTGGCAGATGAAATGACTTGATGCGTGCCTTACTGCTCCCAGACTCTTTCCAGATCCTGATGTAATGCTCACAGTTACTCCGGGAGACAGTTGGTCTCTGTTTTACAGATCTGAAAACGCAGTCAAAGAGGAAGGGCAACCTGCTTGAGGTCACGCAAGGAGGGGACTCAAACAGTGCCCCCAAGACAAAATTGGGTGCTTCTTCCCTATACTCCCTCTCTGAGACTTAAAATCCCTATCAATTACTTAGAAGGTAGACAAGCTAAAATGGCCCCAAAGTGGCTTTGTGTTTTGCTCACTGTCAGGTAGCAATGACGTCAAGCCAGGTGCCCAATGGAAGCCCAGAGGCCATCTGGGAACCAGCTGACCCGGCGCCCCAGTGTCCCTTTGGCTTGTGTCTAGATGAGGAGCACGAGTCCATGCTCCACAGGTGGCTGGGGGGCCTCCACACCCGTTTCTCCCGGCCCCCGCCTCTACCAGCAGCCTGGCTAGTTTCAGTTGACCAGGCCCTCTCCCTGAGCCCTTTTCAGAGTAACCAGGATGTGTGAACCCTGCTGAGAATCCTCTAGGAAGAAGACAGACTTCTTCTTAGAAGAACTTCTTTAGAAGCTGAGCTCTATAGAAACCTCAAGCGCTCTCCACCAAGCGAGGGCTTTTGTCTGCCTGAGTGATCAAGCCACAGCTGCTGGGGTGGGGGGCGAGGGGAGGCACATCCCAGGGTCTCTATCAAGGAGCTTGGTGGCATGCTCATAGCATCCTAGCTTCCTGTTAGCCACTGGCCCTCTGTGTCCCCGTTCCCAGGTAGAAGCAGCTTTAGTTTCATAATCTGTAAAGTGGGAACAATAATAACCTACTTCAGTGGTATTTTCCTTTGAGTTTTGAGAACTGAGCCTAATTATCTTTAGCTTCATTCTCCTCCACTCATGCCCTCATTTGAAATCTGAATCAACAGTTCTCAGAATAATTCAGGTTTGGGTGTGTGTGGTAGGGGAGGGGTGGGGAGCCTGATCAATGGTTTAGAACTTTGCAGAAAGGTTGGCGCTGTCTCATCGACTGTCAGCAGAAGTGTGTGAGAAGTGCAACCACAGAGCTGGGCAAGGTGAGACTCCAGGGAGGTGGTGATGAGCAGCGGCCTCAGGAACACAGGGAAAGAAGGAGAACAGGAGGGACTTTCTCTGTGACCCACGAGGGAGCTTGTCTCTGAGGAAGGGGAAAGCACAAAACTGACCACTGAGCAAACAGCTACATCGCATTCATTTTTCACATACTGGTGAGATCAGTAAAAAGAGAAAGGGAAGGAGACCACATACATCGTGAAACTAAGCCATGAATAATGAAAGTACCAGTTACTCCCTGTTTCTAACTGACGCTTTGTCAGATGAGACAGGTAAAACGGGGAGCAGGAGACCAAGGCAGCAGCCGCTCTGGGGGATGATGTTAATAGCTGCACATGAAAGCGCGTTCCCTGCACTGGTGCGCATGGCGGGCCAGGTGCCAGTGGGGTCTCCCTGGCCTGGAGAGACGCTCGTAGCTCCCTCCTCGCACCTCACGTTCTGTGGGAGGCCGCGTGGTCCCACAGGGTGCGGGCCTCTCCTGGCCACTGCTGGGCCCCCTTCCTGGCTGCTCTGGGCCTGGAGAGACGCTCGTAGCTCCCTCCCCGAGTCCCGCGTTCTGCGGGAGGCCACGTGGTCCCACAGGGTGCGGGCCTCTCCTGGCCACTGCTCTGAGCTCACAGTCTGCCCGGTCTCAGTCCCACAGCCACCCCGTCCCTCTCCCCACACGGACCCAACGTGGAGTGTGTTCCTTTGTGAGTCCTAACCCTCCGCACGTGGCCCCTGATGCTGGGCGTGCTGCTCACACCGCGAGCTCCGTGTGCGGGGGCCCATGGGCCGGGGGCCTGGGCCTGGCGGCCACTCTGGTCGCCGGCCCAGCCTGTGCCCAAGCCAGCCCTCAGGCCGCCCCCACAGACGCCCCCCGCCTCCTCCGCTCTCACGCCTCTCAGGCTGGCGCCCCCCGCCTCAGCCTCAGCTCAGGCCTTCCCCCTCTTCATCAGATACCCAGTCATGCCTCTGCTAAAACAGATGGTTTATCCTTCAGTAACATAGAGAGGTTGGCAGATCCTTTGAAAATTCCAGGTTTTCCTTTCTCCCCAGCCAGCTCTCTAGATGCAAGGAAAGTATAGACATTCTCCCATTGGTGACAAACTTTGTGCCTGGTCTTCCTAGAATGCATGAAAATAAGCATTAATTTTGAATAGCCAATAAACACCAGGGAAGTCCTAAGTGAAAAGGGGTCCCGTTAAATAATGCACCATCGCATGACTTGTTCCTAAAGTGACACCTGCTGGATCACAGTCACCTAAATGCTTACTTTTTCTGCCTCCTCAACACCTATTTTCCACGTCCGCCCCTCCACCTCCACCCCAGGGAGTGTCTCTTCCTCTCCTTCTTCCGCCATTAGAGTCCCACCTTGCCCACTCTGAGATGAACACCTGGCCTCCCACGCTGGGCCTGCTGTTTACTCTTGTTACAGTCTTCGTTTCATTATTTCACGCAGCTTTATCGTCTCTCCTTGATTTCAAATGCACTGCGCAAGGCTTCACCAGTTTTAAGCCTTGAGCTCATTTTCAAATATGTCCACCAGCCGCGATGTGTCCTTGGGTTTATAACTCCATTTGATCACCTGCAGAAAGGACATGGAAATAGTGCCTTCCTCAGACGGGATGCTGTGAGGATTAAATGAGACCATGCTTCAAAGAACCATGCATGATGCTGACACAGGAGATATTCTCCCGAAACACCAGCTCATTAGGCTGTGGACGCCGACCAAGACAGAAGCAGGATGTCAAGACGAGCAGGATGAAGCAGCTGGCAAAAGCCTGGCCAAGGCCGAGGAATAACTGATCGGTCTGGCAGGGGAAGCACGCCAGCCCAGGCAGCCATCTGCCTTATTGTGGGTCAGAAAGAAGCCAGGCTGTTAGCGTGACTCGTTAGCTTTCCAGCCTGTGATGGCATGTTTTGCAGATGATATGGCTTCTTGGGAGACTGTCCAGTCACTGTGAAGAGCACAGTGTGTCTGCTCTGCAAAAGCCACTCTTGGCCAATTGTAAGAATAGGAAGTGATGACAATGATCAGCTCACTGGCCAACTGGAATGGAAGGGGAATTCTTCCACAGATCATTGTAATTCCCCAAACTGACTTGACCAAGTAGCCAGAAGGCTCAAAAGGGGCCTCTCTGCTTGTCAGCCCATGGCAGCCTGGGTGGGTATCAGTATGAGCATTTTCAGTAGCACAGGCTGGCATGTTGCTTCTGACCTGACTCAGGGAACTGCTCATGACCTTCTGACTCACCAGCACCCCTTCCTGCAGCTTCTTGATTCAAGACGCCCTCCCCCAAGGGCTAACCAATGATAAAACTCATAACCAACAGTTATTAAACGTGTACTAGGTGTCAAGAGCTGTGTTGTTATATCAGCACAGCAACCTGATGAGGAGCCTGCATCCGTTACCCACTTTTATAGGAGAGAAGGCCAGGCTGTGATGTCTGGGTGAGTCGCCCCACACCACATTTGTAGTGAAAGGCAGCTCTGTGCTCCAGGGCTCCACAGTCCACATTCTTAACTGTTGGACAAGGAGACTGGGCACTTCTCAGCCCAATAAATTTATGGTGAGAGTCAGTGTCATAGTTAACAGATTAAATGAGTGCATATCTGATATGATTTGAAAGGCAGTACGTAGTTATTTAAAACAAGCAAGCAACAATTGAAACGTCATCTGGATGTCCTGAAACCCTTACATTTCTCATCTCTTTGGATTAACGCCGTAAGACTCTATGCAGAGTCTTCCCTTGTGGTCCAGTGGCTGAGACTCCATGCTCCGTCTAGATCTCACATGCTGCAATTAAGACCCAGAGCAGCCCCATAAATAAATGAATGAATATTTTTAAAAAGACTCTATGCAAGCATTACCTACAAGGGCAGGAAGGGTGTGTATTAATAGGCATTGCGTGTTCAGTACCTGTCAGAGCTCCTGAGGGACGCTGGGGCACACTCAGGTATGAGACCCTCTGTCCTAGAATCTCTGCGTCACCCGACTCCCCTGCAGGTGACTCAGTACTCCCTCCATCCCGAGCTCCACCCTCACCTTCTGGTGGCCAGACAGCGTGTGCACCCAGCCCTCCCTCAGCCACTCCGTGGGCTCAAAGTCAGACTTCTTTTTACCCTCTCGGACTTCTCCATTCTAGTCGGTGTTGACACCGTGTCTTCTCCATGCAGGCTGGAACCCTCAGTCTCCCGGTTCTCCCTTTGACTTGAGAGAACCAGCTGAGTCCTGTAGATTCTCCTTGGAAGCCTCTGCCCCTGCTTCCCACTCCTGTGATTTTTGTCCTGGCTCAGTAGCTCTTTGCGCTCCAGCCGCCCACCACCCCTCCCACAGCAGCACAGCTCTGGCCACGGCGCTGCACCCCCAGCATCACCATCAGACGCAGCACTGCAGGCTGTCCACAGGGGGGCGTCCCCTCCCACCCTCTCCAGGCCCCGGCACGTCCTTCCTGCTCTTCCTGCCCAACCGCAGCTCACACAGTTCTCTTCTTTGGACTACGCCTGCCCTCTCTCCACATGAGCACTCCTGAGTTTTTACTAAGACCCTTTCAAGGCACACTTTCCCCAGGGCTTTTCCCAGTGGCCCTTGCTGCTCTGTCCCAGGAGAGAACCACAGGACTGAGGACAGGACTCCAGAGGCAGATCCAAACCCAGAGCTTAGCAGCTCAGTGGCCACGGAGAAGCCACTCTGCAGAATGGAAGTAAAATGGGATGGGGGTGAAAAGTGGAATAATGGAAACCAGGCTGCTTCAGGCACCAGAAAGACAGCACTTACGTAGTAATCTTCAGTTCAGTTCAGTCGCTCAGTCATGTCCAACTCTTTGCAACCCCACGGACTGCAGCACACCAGGCCTCCCTGTCTATCGTCAACTCCCGGAGTTCACTCAAACTCACATCCATTGAGTCAGTGATGTCATCTAGCCATCTCAACCCCTGTCGCCCCCTTCTCCTCTTGCCAAAATCTTTCCCAGCATCAGGGTCTTTTCAAATGAGTCAGTTCTTCGCATCAGGTGGCCAAAGTATTGGAGTTTCAGCTTCAGCATCAGTCCTTCCAAACAATATGCAAGACTGATCTCTTTTAGAATGGACTGGTTGGACCTCCTTGCAGTCCAAGGGACTCTTAAGAGTCTTCTCCAACACCACAGTTCAAACGCATCAATTCTTCGGCGCTCAGTTTTCTTTATAGTCCTACTCTCACATCCATATACGACTACTGGAAAAACCATAGCCTTGACTAGATGGACCTTTGTTGGCAAAGTAATGTCTCTGCTTTTCAACATGCTATCTAGGTTGGTCACAACTTTTCTTCCAAGGAGTAAGCGTCTTTTAATTTCATGGCTGCAGTCACCATCTGCAGTGATTTTGGAGCCCAAAAAAACAAAGTCTGACACTGTTTCCACTGTTTCCCCATCTATTTCCCATGAAGTGATGGGACCAGATGCCATGATCTTCGTTTTCTGAATGTTGAGCTTTAAGCCAACTTTTTCACTCTCCTTTTTCACTTTCATCAAAAGGCTTTTGAGTTCCTCTTCACTTTCTGCCATAAGGGTGGTGTCATCTGCATATCTGAGGTTATTGATATTTCTCTCGGCAGTCTTGATTCCAGCTTGTGCTTCTTCCAGCCCAGTGTTTCTCATGATGTACTCTGCATAGAAGTTAAATAAGCAGGGTGACAATATACAGCCTTGACATACTCCTTTTCCTATTTGGAACCAGTCTGTTGTTCCATGTCCAGTTCTAACTGTTGCTTCTTGATCCGTGTACAGGTTTCTCAGGAGGCAAGTCAGGTGGTCTGGTTTTCCCATCTCTTTCAGAATTTTCCACAGTTTATTGTGATCCACACAGTCAATAAAGCAGAAATAGAAGTTTTTCTGGAACTCTCTTGCTTTTTCGATGATCCAGTGGATGTTGGCAATTTGATCTCTGGTTCCTCTGCCTTTTCTAAAACCAGCTTGAACATCAGGAAGTTCACGGTTCACATATTGCTGAAGCCTGACTTGGAGAATTTTGAGCATTACTTTACTAGCATGTGAGATGAGTGCAATTGTTTGGTAGTTTGAGCATTCTTTGGCATTGCCTTTGGGATTGGAATGAAAACTGACCTTTTCCAGTCCTGTGGCCACTGCTGAGTTTTCCAAATTTGCTGGCATATTGAGTGCAGCACTTTCACAGCATCATCTTTCAGGATTTGAAATAGCTCAACTGGAATCCCATCACCTCCACTAGCTTTGTTCGTAGTGATGCTTTCTAAGGCCCACTTGACTTCACATTCCAGGATGTCTGGCTCTAGATGAGTGATCACATCATCGTGATTATCCAGGTCATGAAGATCTTTTTTGTACAGTTCTTCTGTGTATTCTTGCCATCTCTTCTTAATATCTTCTGCTTCTGTTAGGTCCATACCATTTCTGTCCTTTATCGAGCCCATCTTTGCATGAAATGTTGTCTAGGTTGGTCATAACTTTTCTTCCATCTTAGCTCCAATCATTGCTAGCTGTGTGGTCATAGTTAAATTGTCTGGACTTCCATTCTTTATAATTTGATTTTCTCACCTGCAAAAATGAGGACAAGTGTATCTCTTTTAGAGAAGTTTTAGGAGAATGAGAATCAACAAATGCAAAGTGCTGAGCCCATGACTCCCAACAATGGCATTTTACTGTGTTTAGTTTGTTTCTTGTCTAATAAAGCCTCACACACAGTTACAGTGATTACTGCTCTCGGCCCTTTGCACCCCCCTTAAAGCCTTATCTTTCTCTGCCATGTTTTCTACTTATTTTAAGACTTTCCTTTGACTAAGACTGGAAGAGGGACTACTTCTTGCTTGTCATTGCATCTGTTGTAGAGGCTAGCAAAGTGCCTGGCACACAGACCTCAGGAATGTAGGATTTGGTTAAATTGGAGGAAGAAAAGGAGCCTCAGGCAGGCAAGGAGGGTGAGAGGGGGTGTCCTTTGAGACAGAGCAGTGGGGACCTCCGAGCCTGAGAACAGGCACAGGGGAGGGACCCAGGCTGGCTGGGGTCATGGGTTTTCAGAATGTGGCAGCTTCACAGTTTGCCTCCTCGGGATGATGAGAGGCTCGTGCTGGGGTGCTATGTGATGTGTGAGAAGGAAGAGACGCTTCAGTCACCCAGGCTTGGATTCAGATTTGGATTCTTCCCCCAATTGCTCCCTGAGGCTCAGTTCGCTTTCCATACAATGAAGAATACTACGACTAGCTCCAGAGAGTTTTGAGAAGATGAATTCTATGCAAAACGCCTTCCATACAGATTTTCATCTTTGACTGTGATGACTGAGAGATGTGAGGGAAAATGGCCAAAGGGCAGGATTAACCTAATCGATGATCCTGTAGAAACCCCACCGCAGCACACCATCTCTTTGGTTGTAGGAAACCCCCCTCTTGGTCCCTGCCCTCCCATGGGCTAGTAACACAGATTGCAAGTACTGGAAGTGACGCTGCGCTTCATGTGTCATAACCACCTGCATGCAGGGTGTGCCCATCGCGGTGGGGGGTGCAGGGGACACGGGCTGGGGCCCACTGCACTAGAGCCTGAAACGAGCTGTGAAGTCCACCGGTGGCCTAACACTGAAGGAAGCCTCAGATCCAGGCTTGTCCACCTTCAAAACCAGACTCTCTCCTTGAGGCCGTGTTGTCCCAGAGATGAAGGAGACTTCGGCCCAGTGCTTGGGAAGCTCACGGTCTAATCCCAGCTCTCGGAGAGGAAAGGAACTAATTGATGTGACCAGAAGCAAGAGGCATCACACGCCCTTAATGACCAAAAGTAAAACCTCAAAAGCCCCCAGATGCCTTCCTGATCAACTGCCTTCTCCACTCCAGCCACCCTTTTCTCTTCCCCTCTGAGCAGGGAGAAGGCAATGGCACCCCACTCCAGTACTCTTGCCTGGAAAATCCCATGGACGGAGGAGCCTGGTAGGCTGCAGTCCATGGGGTCGCTAAGGGTCGGACATGACTGAGCGACTTCACTTTCATGCATTGGAGAAGGAAATGGCAACCCACTCCAATGTTCTTGCCTGGAGAATCCCAGGGACAGGGGAGCCTGGTGGGCTGCCATCTATGGGGTCGCACAGAGTCGAACACGACTGAAGTGACTTAGCAGCTGAGCAGGGGAGCTGGGCGAAGACCAGGCAGAAGCCTCTCCTTTTGTCTGTTTTCCAGCATCTATGGAGAGAGGTTCTGCTTCTGAATTAATCAGAGCCACTTGAGAGATTTCTGAATACCATCATGTGAGGTGCCGAGTGTGTGTGGTGCTGTTTGGTCTGGGCATCTGATTTTCTGAAACGAATTCCCTTTTAGCGCCAGCATGCACACCAAAGGGAGGCGGCAGCACCTTGCTGCCCTGAGGGGCTGAGAAGGGGCAGCGAGCGGATCATGGACGCTCCTGGGGGAGGGCGTCAACCTGAGAAACAGTTTTGAAGATGCTTTGGCTCCTCATGGGCTTACATACTGAGGGTTTACCTTGGAAGAAAGGACCAGGCTGGAAGAAAGAGGGGACTATGGTGCCCACATGGGATGCACACATGCTGGCTCCTTGGAAGAAAAGCTATGACAAACCTAGACAGCATATCAGAAAGGAGAGGCACCTCTTTGCTGACAAAGGCCCATCCAGTCAAAGCTACGGCTTTTCCAGTGGTCGCGTGTGAGTGTGAGAGATGGGGAGATGGGCCGTAAAGAAGGCTGAGCACCAAAGAACTGATGCTTTTGAACTGTGGTGTTGGAGAAGACTCTTGAGAATCCCTTGGACTGCAAGAAGATCCAAGCAGTCAATCCTAAAGGAAATCAGTCCTGAATATTCATTGGAAGGATTGATGCTAAAGCTGAAACTCCAATATTTTGGGCACCTGATGCGGAGAGCTGACTCGTTGGAAAAACCCTGATGCTGGGAAAGATTGAAGGCGGGAGAAGGGAGTGACAGAGGATCAGATGGTTGGAGGGCGTCACCGACTCAATAGACGTGAGTCTGAACAAACTCTGAGAGATAGTGAAGGACAGGGGAGCCTGGTGTGCTGCAGCCCATGGGGTCGCAAAGACACATGACTTAGTGAATGGCCCACAACAACAACAGCGACAACAGTGGCAACAGACCCACAAGCAGCCTTGGAGACTCTCAGTCCAACCTCTCACCTTCCACACAAAGAGACCAAGGCCAGAGAGGGGAAGCAGCGTGCCTAAGGCCACACAGCCACTACGGGCAGGACCCCCATTCTCTTAGCAGCAGTTCCTCCCTCTCCATCACATGGAGTCACAGAATGATGCCAAACAGCTCGGTGTGCAGTGTGGAGGCCGAAGCAGCCTCTACAGACCCCAGACCCTCCTCACAGTCGCCATCTGTCACCTCCAGCCTGGAGCCAGCGCCCCCGATACCACCCTCGATAGTCGGCTGTTTCCTGGGGCTTCCCAGCCCCGCTTCTCTCCTGTCAAGGCCGCACGTTGCTGAGCCTGGGGGGTGGGCGCTGAGGGCGCAGCCACTGTGCTGGGCCCCGTGCGGTGAGCTAACTGAGCAGATGTGAAATGAAAGAGTAAAGGAGTGAACTGTCTACGTGTCCTTTTTAAACCGAAGTTAGTACCCTTGCTAACTAACAGCAGTGAATGAGTTTTAAAAATATCGACACAAGAAAAAAGTATTTCGCAGCTGTTCACTATTACGTAACTTTTTTCCCATATTCAGATTATACATACATCCTTAAGCATTATTTTATACATTTTTTCACATAAGTCCTGTATTTTAGTTATATTTATTCAAAAAAGTGTCAAACACACAGAAAATACCAAGGAGCACCTATTTTACCTTTCACCCTGGATCGATCGATTGTTAAGTTTGCCGTATTTGTGTTCTCCATCTCTTTCTCTGACAAACCATTTGGAAGTGAGTTGCACAAATCAGATCACTTCACCCCTGAATACGTCTGTTTGTCCTCTCTGAGAACAAGGACATTCTCCAACACGACCGCAGCAGCACTGTCACACCCGAGAAGTTTAACATATAAAGGTGTACATGCTTTTAATGTGATTTACATTTCTGAGAAATGTAAGCTCACACTGCTGCTACCTAGTCGATTTGAATCGGCAAAGTGTCCTGCCAGCCTGGCTCTGCCACAGCCTCCACCACCTTCCCACCCGACAGATGCTGTTGACCTTGAACCCCTTAGGCTCAGGGGTGCCACAGAAACAGGTGAGAGGAGACCGCCTCCTTTCTCATATGGGGGCTGGCTTCTAGGCTCCACAACCAAAGCCATGAGATGTTAGTATTAGGCCAGCGTGAAGATGTCTGGGAATCCTGCGGGAGAATCACGTGGCTCGTTTCCACCTGTGGAGCCCCCTGCTTTCCCTCAGAGCCAAGCATTGCGCTGATGTCTTTCCCGCATGAACGAGGTGCGCTTCCTGGCTGCCTTCTGAGGTGGCGTTTCTACTGGAGGGTGCTAGCAAGGCGCCCGGGTTTGCATCAACTCCTCCGCGGCCCCACGTAGCTCCGTGTGGCCCTGCAGCTGAGTGGTCAGGGCGGCACGGTGACACAGGGGAGGAAGAGCGGGCGCTTCTAGACGCACACCCAAGGGGCTCACCTTGACAGGAGCCACAAGAAACGTGAAGCAAGGACCGATCTTTCCTGAGAAAGGAGATCAGAAACTTCTAAAAAACTTAACAGAGCTGGAAAGACACAAAGAAGTGGCTGGCGACCTGCAGCAGGGTCCCTACAATGCCTCCATCTCCAGGCTTCCTCAAAGGACAGCTCTGGTGAGGTCGGAGCACACAGCACCCTGCCTTTGGGAACTGAGTTGCTCAACTGAGGGATTAAGGAACAGCTGACAGTGTGCCGCTGGGTCGGCTGCTGGCTTTTCTACCCTCTGCATCAAAGGCCTCAATTTCAGTTCTTTAAATGTGCAGAGTGGCATCTGGGGAGAGAAGATGCTTTCTGATAAGAAAGGAAACACATTTTTTCAGAAACGGGTAAAAAAAGTTGTCGAGTTTGTAATTCCCAGAGCTGAAAAGAGCTATATTACAAAAGGAAGTGAAGACTCTGTGGTCCCGAATTTGTAAGATGACTAACAATAACAAGAAAAAAATGAATGAGTTCACAAGCGCAGTAACAAACACGAAACTTCCACTCGGCCTTCTTTCCTAAAAGTTGTTTTAATTTGTCCCAATATTTTCCTCAAAAGAAAAACATGTGAGTAGGTTGTAAAGAAAGATAGCTGGCATCTGTTAGGGTAGAAACTACCGGAAACGGGGTTTTATAATTGTCAGAATAGAAACATCAAACGATGCATGCAAGCTGAGAACCTAGCATCGATGCGCACACGGCAGGCTCACTTTTTAAGCAGACAAGCAAAGTTTTAAGAGCCTTCAAATGTAATAGATCTGTTGAGGGTGGAAGTATAGACAGCTGTGTTTGAGCCTTGGGAGGTGGACATGTGCTTCCAAGGTTCTCTCTGTGTGCGTCAAGGGTCAATGGTCTTCCTTTTACCTAACAGTGGAAAATGTCATGATGACATATCCAATCAAACCTCTGCTGACTCTTCTTCTTTCTAGTATCTGGTTGAGCTCACACATTTGACTTCCCATGTCCCTGTGTGGTCCAGGGAGTGGAAATTCCGAGAGGCCTCACAGGGGGAGTCCCCTTCGCTCCCGCCACCTCACACCCAAAGGCAGAACAGGGTGCTGCCTGCAGCCTCACTAGCCTGGCTCTTGAAAGGACCTTCTATTCCATGCATTTTCTTATAAAAGTGAGAGGGGAAAGCCGGCACAAAAGTGGTTTAATAAAAAACACATTAGAATTAAGTTGCTTATGCTCTCATGCTTGTGGTTTGCTTCCCAGTTGACGGTTGTCAGGACTGAAGCTGCGGGGTTTTGCGCAGCAGCGACACTGACTAAGCCGTCTCCCGCTTCTGTGTCAGTCTGCTCAGAATTTGGGGAAGAGGGCTTTGGCTTTGATGAGTCCTTCCATCCCAGGTGCTTTATGCAACCTCTCCACAGCCAAACACAATGGCCAGTTACCAGAACAAACTTTTGCTCCTACTTCAAACATAGACTCTTTGTTAATATTCATTGTAGGAGATGATGGTTCCCCTGGAAGTACTTTTGAAGGATGTCTTCCAGCTCATATGGCCCTTACTGGGCTTACTTGGGGATTAACTCTAGCAACTTTAAATGGTTTTGTCACACTGCCCTGTCTCCACAGTGAAGGTTAAGTTTCCTGGATCTCACTTCATCTGTCTCTCCACCTGCAGTGTGGGAAATGACTACCTTGACCACAGTGCAGGCTCTAGAAGGTTCAGGAGGCTCCCTGTGCAGTCTGGATGGGAGGGGCATGGCTGGGACTGGGTGCTGGGAGTCAGACCCCGAAGGCAGCATGTCTGCCTTGTCTTCAGGAAGCAGAGGCGCTTTCTTCTGTGTGCACCCAGGCTGATCACCTGCAGTGCGGGGCAGCCATGTGTCAGGCCCAGATTAGACACTGCGGATACTGCATTCATTAAACCTTTACAGTGAGCCTAGAAGGTAGAGAAGGTCACTATCCCGTTCCAGAAGAGGAAGGCCAGGCCAGAGAGGGTTCACGGGGGTGACACACTGAAAGAGGGTGAGTGGGGCTGGAACTCTCTTTGCAAGAGAGTCCTGCAAGGGCTGCGTAGTGGATATCCTCAGGAAGCCTGGCCACAGCCTGGCCATGAGGGTCAGGCAAACAAAATGTCTCATTCCTGCAAGTTTGTATCTGAGTGACCTCATCATGGCCGCATAATACTGACCCTCATCTCTTTTATATGTAAAATAGGGCTCAGAAATTTCATCCCCCAATTACCAGGTGAGAGCTTCTAACTGAAAGCCAGCCGGCTCTGCCACAGGTGCTCAGCACGTGGTCACTGCGTCCTGCTCATCCCTCTCCCTCCACCCCAAATGCCCAAATGATTTCCCTCGATGTGCAGAGAGTTGTGCCAGCCACTGTGCCCCGGCTGCCTCTCATAGCCCATCTTCTGCCAGCCTCGCAGCAGCGACACCACCTGCCCTCCTGCTGAGAGAGGGTGTCAAGGTGAAAAAGAGTGTTCTCTAAGGAAAGTGATGTGAAAGATTCCCAGGTGCTGACTTCTATCTTTCAGCTCATTTACCCTGGTGGGAATTTAACAGCTGCTGAGGGGTTTTTCCAGTGGTCATATATGGATGTGAGAGTTGGACTGTGAAGAAAGCTGAGCGCCGAAGAATTGATGCTTTTGAACTGTGGAGTTGGAGAAGACTCTTGAGAGTCCCTTGGACTGTAAGAAGGTCCAACCATCCTAAAGGAGATCAGTCCTGGGTGTTCTTCGGAAGGAATGATGCTAAAGCTGAAACTCCAGTACTTTGGCCACCTCATGCAAAGAGTTGACTCATTGGAAAAGACCCTGATGCTGGCAGGGATTGGGGGCAGGAGGAGAAGGGGACGACAGAGGATGAGATGGCTGGATGGCATCACCAACTCAATGGACATGAGTTTGGGTTGACTCCGGGAGTTGGTGATGGACAGGGAGGCCTGGTGTGCTGCAATTCATGGGGTCGCAAACAGTCAGACACGACAGAGCAACTGAACTGAACTGAGGGGTGCTTAAGGGCTTCCGCGACAGCTCGGTGGTAAAGAATCTCCCTGCCAATGCAGGAGACTCAGGTTGGATCCCTGGGGCCCACCAGGAGTCACTTGGTCAGCGTAAACCATCATCAGGGCTTATGGTGAGCTGCAGAGTCACTCCAGTTGGTGGGGAGGTTTCACGTATTTGGGGGTCTTCCCCAGGAAGCTGGACAAAGCCAAGTTGGAGGCTTTATTAGGCAGGAGTGTGTGTGTCTACATGTCTGAGTGTTCACACGCATGTACATGTACGTGTCCATCATCATCCAGGGCATAAGCCACATCTGCTTCAAGGGCGCACGGAGCCCTTCACTCCTGCGCCTCCTCCTTCCCTGCTCCTCCCTCCCTCCTCCAGGACGCCAGGCCCCCTGCCTCCTGCTGGGCTGCTTCTCATCCTCCCACCATCCTTCACCTCATGCCCCTGCTCCTCCCCCAGCCCCTCCCCGGGAAGTCCCTCCCTCACTCCTTCCAGCAGGGCTGATAGTTCCATCTGCTGGAGCCAAAGCTCTCCATAATTAACATTATTACTTTTCTATTTAATTTAATAGGTTTCCCCACTTGATTTCTAAGCCTGTGTACACATTAAGTGGTTTTTCAGCTACAAGTAGTAGAAAAATCTGACTTGAAGTACAAGGGCGCCCTTGGTTTACTTATAAAGTCCAGAGAAGGCTGGGTCCAAAGTGCTTCAGCCACAGAGATGCTGCTGAGGATGGGCTCTTGCCGTCTCCAACATGGTCACCTCTGCTGAGTGCTCATCATTTAATGTGGAAAGATGGCACCTCCCATGGTGCAGGGGTTGTATGCCTTCAAGGGAGAGAGCAAAAGACTCTTTCCTCCACCATGTCTCTCCATCAGGAAGGAAAACTGTTTTGAGTAGCCCTTAGCTCACTTCCCCCCTTGGAAAAGGCAATGGCACCCCATTCCAGCACTCTTGCCTGGAAAATCCCATGGACAGAGGAGTCTGGTAGACTGCAGTCCATGGGGTCGCTAAGAGTCGGACGCAACTGAGCGACTTCACTTTGAATTTTCACTTTCATGCATTGGAGAAGGAAATGGCAACCCACTCCAGTACTCTTGCCTAGAGAATCCCCAGGATTGGGGAGCCCAGTGGGCTGCCATCCATGGGATCGCACAGAGTCAGACACGACTGAAGTGACTTGGCAACAGCAGCACCAGCTCACTTCCCCACAGATCTCACTGGGGAATCAGTTCAGTTCAGTTCAGTTGCTCAGTTTTGTCCGACTCTTTGTGACGCCATGAATTGCAGCCAGGCCTCCCTGTCCATCACCAACTCCCAGAGTTCATTCAAACTCATGTCCATCAAGTCGGTGATGCCATCCAGCCATCTCATCCTCTGTCGTCCCCTTCTCCTCCTGCCCCCAATCCCTCCCAGCATCAGAGTCTTTTCCAATGAGTCAACTCTTCACATGAGGTGGCCAAAGTACTGGAGTTTCAGCTTTAGCATCATTCCTTCCAAAGAACACCAGGACTGATCTCCTTGAGGATGGACTGGTTGGATCTCCTTGCAGTCCAAGGGACTCTCAAGAGTCTTCTCCAACACCACAGTTCAAAAGTATCAATTCTTCGGCGCTCAGCTTTCTTCACAGTCCAACTCTCACATCCATACATGACTACTGGAAAAACCATAGTCTTGATGATATGGACCTTTCTTGGCAAAGTAATGTCTCTGCTTTTGAATATGCTATCTAGGTTGCTCATAACTTTCCTTCCAAGGAGTAAAAGTCTTTTAATTTCATGGCTGCAGTCACCATCTGCAGTGATTTTGGAGGCCAAAAAAATAAAATCTGACACTGTTTCCCCATCTATTGTTTCCCCATCTATTTCCCATGAAGTGATGGGACCAGATGCCATTTTTCTGAATGTTGAGCTTTAAGCCAACTTTTTCACTCTCCTCTTTCACTTTCATCAAGAGGCTTTTGAGCTCCTCTTCACTTTCTGCCATACGGGTGGTGTCATCTGCATATCTGAGGTTATTGATATTTCTCCCAGCAATCTTGATTCCAGCTTGTGCTTCTTCCAGCCCAGTGTTTCTCATGATGTGCTCTGCATAGAAGTTAAATAAGCAGGGTGATGATATACAGCCTTAACATACTCCTTTTCCTATTTGGAACCAGTCTGTTGTTCCATGTCCACTTCTAACGGTTGCTTCCTGACCTGCATACAGGTTTCTCAAAAGGGAGGTCAGGTGGTCGAGTATTCCCATCTCTTTCAGAATTGTCCACAGTTTATTGTGATCCACTGGTGAATGCTGAATCACATATTCTTTCCTACACGAGCCCCTGGCAAAGTGGTAATTTGCTACACTTTCACTAAGACATTCCCTGGAGCGGTTACATGTTCCATAAGCATAGCTGGGTCATTTTAGGAAGGAAGATGGTGTGAGTGACTGGAGGTCCTTTGACTTGGACCAGATGTAGAATGTGTCCTCAGACAACGGAAAGGCAGCAAGGGTATGACTGAAGGGAGGAGGGAAGCAAAGAAGGGAAAAGGAAGCAAGCCAGAAAGTCGTGGTGGGAAGGGGACAGAAGGAAACAAGATAAACATTAAACAAAACCCAAAAAGCAAGGTTCTAGCTTGCAGAAATTTTTTATACTGGATTTATATTATGACTAAACATATCATCATGACTTAACTACGGCTTGACAGTTTTCAAGCATTTTGAAGCAAGCAAACTTTTATGTCAAATAAATAAAGTATCATTTTAAAAATTCTATGAGTCAATATAAGACAAAGACAATCCATTTTCCATGTGGAAGTGACGCATCACAGCTTTTAGGGTTATTCCTGATTTGGAGAAGGATATGGCAGCCCACTCCAGTACTCTTGCCTAGAAAATCCCATGGACAGAGGAACCTGGTAGGCTACAGCCCGTGGTGTCGCAAAGAGTTGGACATGACTGAGCGATTTCCCATCCACTCATTCACCTGATTTGCTCATGGGAACGAATGTTCCTTGCCTTTCAGAGTGAAGATAAGCACTTTCCATGGAGACTGACAAGGATACAGAACAGAATTAAATAATAAATTTCTGCAAATTTAATATTTTTAAAAGGAGAGATTTCTCCCAAGCCCTCAGTGTGTAATGTGCTTGCTGAAGGCCCCCCTCAATTCTCCAGCAGTGTTGGTGGAAGCTCAGCAACCATGCTCTGGGAAGACTGACAACCCTTCTATGACACTTGTGTTGGAAGAAGGGCAAGACAGAAGATGTACGCTAGAAGTTGTTCTCCAGAAACCAAAGGACAAAGGTGCCCAGTCACGTCCCTTCCCAGTGTCTGAAAGCAGAGAGACTCAGCCAGGCAGTGAGGGGTGGTATGTGGACCTAGTCTTACATCCCTGCTGCCGGGTGGGTCCAAACCAGTTTCAATGGTTTTGAAGTGAAACTCACCTGGGTGTATGTGGTTCGGCCTCATTAGTCGGTCAGGTTTAGATGCTCCCCTAGGTCAAAGTGAAACCCTCGAACTGGTGCCTTATAAGAGGCTGACCCTTATAAATTATGCAGTGTGTGCTTCAAATTCCCATCACCTGAAACAGGGGGACTCTCACAGCCCAACAGGACCCCCTTGCAGCCAGTGACCTCCTGGAGTTCTGAGCTGACAAGATGACTTTGTGTTTAGTGCTAACTCAGGGGAAGGCAGCTTGGACCCCAGAACAAACCCCCTTTACTCTAGACCCTGCCCGCTTTAACAGATTTCCAGTATTCAAAGACGATATACGTTCATCGAACTTATACCCAAAGGAAATCATTAAAACTGTACATATATATATATACATACACGCACACAGTATACATGTCCGCACGCATATGTGTGGTTCTGAATCTTGCTTTTTCACTTAATGACACAACTTGAAGACTTTTCCCTATGGTCATATTCAGATCTGCCTCATTCTGCTTCAGTTCAGTTCAGTTCAGTTCAGTCGCTCAGTCGTGTCCGGCTCTTTGTGACCTCATGAATCGCAGCACACCAGGCCTCCCTGTCCATCACCAACTCCCAGAGTTCATTCAAACTCACGTCCATCGAGTCGGTGATGCCATCCAGCCATCTCATCCTCTGTCGTCCCCTTCTCCTCCTGCCCCCAATCCCTCCCAGCATCAGAGTCTTTTCCAATGAGTTAACTCTTTGCACGTGGTGGCCAAAGTACTGGAGTTTCATTCCTTCCAAAGAACACCCAGGACTGATCTCCTTTAGAATGGACTGGTTGGATCTCCCTGCAGTCCAAGGGACTCTCAAGAGTCTTCTCCAGCACCACAGCTCAAAAGCATCAGTTCTTCAGTGCTCAGCCTTCTTCACAGTCCAACTCTCACATCCATACATGACCACAGGAAAAACCATAGCCTTGACTAGACGGACCTTTGTTGGCAAAATACTGTTTCTGCTTTTAAATATGCCGTCTAGGTTGGTTATAACTTTCCTTCCAAGGAGTAAGTGGCTCTAATTTCATGGCTGCAGTCGCCATTCTGTCTAATAGCTGCAAAATACTCCATGGCATACATATGCAGCGATTTGTCTAGTCATCTATTTTAGGGAATAAAATAGGCTTCTTTGTAAGGCTTCTTTTTTTCGGCCTTAAGAATGGTGCTGCAATAAACAGTCTTAGACATGGATATTTACAGATAGATACATAGATAGATAGATAATATTCACTTAAAAATACATATCCATGCGGTATATAGATTTGCCTTGAAAAGAACATTGCTTTTTAAATTCGGCAGGAATTGCCCACCAAAATTATCGTAACAATTTACTCTCCCAGCAGCACTGCAGGAACCCTCTGGGTAACCCTCACCAAAACTGGACTTTATCAAACTTTATTTGGTGCCATTGTTGGCACAGATGACCATTTGCATTGCATTGCTATTTTGATTTATGTCTTTAATTATGTGTGTAATTGAGAAATCTCTCCCGTGTTTGGTTGCTGTATACATTTTTATTATTATGAACTGGCTGTTGATACACTATTTTTCTGTAGAATTCTTCACTTTTTTTTTACTGATATAACAGCTCTTTGCATAGTAAAGAGAGAAGCCTGTGATCTACTGCGTGTTGCAAAATTTCCCCAGTAAATTGTTTATCTTTTGGCTTTGTGTATTTTTTAAGTAAAAGCTTAAAACACTTTTTTTTTGCAAAATTAATCACTATTTTTCTTTATTAATTTTGGCCTTCCTTTATCAAGATTATTTTTGAAATCAGCCATCTTTTCTTAGAACTCACAGTTATTACTAATTTTAACAGATCACAAAAATTTTAAAGGTGATTATATAGTCTCAGTGGCTCCTGGGCAATGTTCCTGTGAAAGTTTTAGCAGTTGTAAGCAAGCTTGCGTCTTAAGTGACCTTTTTTCAAGGATGACAAAGTCAAATGCCATTAGCTGCCTGTCCTTCCTACCATGACTTTCTGAGGAAGCTGAATGCCAGTTAAATGGTTATGTGAACATTCATGGTAACAACTATCAATTTTCCTAGTTTTCTTTAATTATGAAAGATTCCTGGGCTATTACGGTCCTAACTGAATGTGCAGTGTATCTTATTCAATGGTGGTGTCATTTATTTTTAATTGGAGTGATATTTCTTTTGCTGAAATACTTTGACAGTGTCCTCGGGGGCACACTGAGCATGCTCAGGCCCCGTGTCTGTGGGAAGGAAGGGGGAGGACAGGCTTGGCTGGGCAGCAGCATCTGCATTCAGCTCCTCTCTGATGCCCTGGGCCCACGCGTCCCTCCTTTGGAGCACAGCTGTGGCTCTGGAGCTTTAGAGATGGTCCAGGTCATGCTAAAGGCTGTGTGCTGGGAACACACACCACACAGCGACCGGGAAATGGTTCTCAGTCACTCACAGCAATGCTGTGCCACTTTTTCCATTTCTTTCCCATAATTTCAGTCCTTATGTAACGAACCAGTATTAATTTTACTTTTTAAAACGATAGTGGATGTGGGAAATAGTTAAATAACGATGGTGTAGAAATTCAACTCTTGTTGGATGAACAGAGAAGATTCCTGAGTTCGTTCATTTTGAAGCCAGTGTGGGAGGGTGAGAATACATGAGCTGACAAGGGTCCCTAAGGACCCCTGGCGGTCAGATGTCCTCATGGCCACTGAGGCGGGTTCTGCAGTGTAAGCCACGGGCCGGCAGGGATGCCCAGCAACCACCAGAAGCTGGAACAGAGACGTGGCCTTGCCAACACCTTGGTTTTGGACTTCTGGTTTCCGAAGTGTGGGACAATGCATTCTGTTGCTTTAATTTACCCTATTTGTGGCAGTTTGCTGTGGCAGCCCTGGAAGCTAATATACTCAGGCTCCTTAAGTAGAAAGTTTGACCAAATCCTCCCAGCCAGGATTCACACTGAGGTGCGCCTGATCCTGAAAAGACTCGTGTTTTTTCTCTACTCCACTCTCCCCACGGGGCCAAACGAGGGCTGGTGGTGGCTGGATGGTGCACCCGGCCTCCCCTGCGCCAGTGAAGACACCGCAGAAGGAGGCAGAGAGGAGAAACCGCCTCCGGGATGGTACTGCGTCTCTGCGCTTGGCAGTTCTGCAAGCAGGCTCTTTCTCCGAGCAATGGCTGACACACTAGAGTAACTGTAACTCCACAGTCTGGCTAAGAAATATTTATCTTAGGAATACAAATCAGCTTAGGAAAGGCTCAATAATAATAATAAGAGCTGTAGTAGAAGAAGGGTCAGGTGGAGAGCTTGCAAACACCGTGCTGTTTATGGCACCTTGTCCTCTAGCTAAGCCGACTTCTCAGTGTTTCTTTTATGAGGGACCTGAGTCCCAGGGAGTGTAAGTGACCTTCCTAAAGACACACAGCAGAAAGCCGGGCTGTGACTCTTAACCCTACGAACTGACTCTATGTCAAGCGCTAACCTGATAGAAAGTTGTCGTAAGCGCTGAGCATAGGAGACAGCACCGAGGGCCAACAAGGCCAGTGCCGCAGGGCTTCCGGACTAAGCGCTTGCTCGCAGCTCTTGGGGAAGATGCGCTTGTTATCCAGACTCTTGGCCCGGGAATCTTTTCTTTCACTAATTTATGTTGGAGTATAGTTGATCAGCAATGTTCTGTTAGTTTCAGGTGCACAGCAGAGCGGTTCACTTATACACACACAGGAGCCTATTCCTTCTCAGTTTCTCCCCATGTCAGCTACTGTAGAACATTGAGCAGAGGCCCCCGTGCTACACTGTAGGCCCTTGCTGGTTGTCTGTTTTATACGCAGCAGTGTGTGCGTGTCAGCCCCAAACTCTCGGTGTGTACCCCACGCCCTTCTCCCCTGGCAACCAGAAAGACCCAAAGGGAGTGGCTGTGAGGAGCTGGGGGCTTCCCTCGGGCCCCAGCCTTCAGGGAAGAGGGGTGGGGCCGGGCCTGAGGAACGCGATGGAGGAAGGAGGCAAAGCACCCCTCCTGCGCCCCCCAGCATTCATATTAATACTGACTAGTCCCTAATATCCCCTCCTTCCACAATATCTGGGGTTTGTTGTTTGGGACCGAGTACCCCGACATTTCCTTCTCTCCTCCTCTCTATTCCCCTAAAGCTAAACGTCACAGAAACGGGTAGCACTTGATGAGAGTGGAGTCGGGCAGGGGGAGATCCCTGCAGGTGGACGAGAGCTGCTGGCGCAGGCCCTGGGGGTGAGGGGCCGGTCCTCGCGGGGGTCCCAGGCCAGCCATCCAGGGTGCCAGAGCTTGCTCCACATCATCAGATCTTACTAACACAAGGGTGCAAAGCGATAATCCTCTAGCAAAAAGAAATGCCAACAGAGACTATTTTATTCATAAATTTCCTTCTCTTTTCCACAGTGAAACCAGGAAAGCCTAAAGAGGTTTTAAACTCAGGTTTAAATCAAACCTCTGATCAGTGAACGTGAATAATTTCCCATTTGAAAAAGAAAGAAAAACGGAAGGAAAAAGCTTTTGGAAACTTCCCTGGTGACTCGATTTTCCTTCACCTGTGGTGCTCTCTTTCTCAAGGCCTCATTTTCCATTTTTCAGACATCACAAAGCAGAAAAGAAACTTATCTCACATGGACCCATCCAGGACGAGGAACCCACCCACACACCGAAGGCTGTAAGGGGGATTGTGGTTAATCATTTCACAGAGAGAAACCTCTTTCTGGGGAGAGCAGAGAGAGAAGAGGTTGAAATATTTACTCACTTGAGACTGACAAAATAAAATTCGAGAATTGGGGTCCATAAGACCAAGAGGGACACAGAACTAATGAGCAAACAGCGAGATAGACTACCCCACCGGTACATGCCTCTCACAGCCCCACTGCCCTCTCCACGCTCCTGGAAGCCCAGGTCTCTGGGGAATTTTATCTGGGAGGTTGATAAGGAAACAATAAGGTTCTGGGAAGAACTGTTAAAACAAACAATTAAGAGTTTGCACTTCTGACCTCAGGCCTGTGTGGACAATAAATGGAACTTACTGTAACCAGAAGCAACTTCTGTTCGCAGACCCTGTGTCTTGCCTTTGGGAGAAACTTGTTCTCAGGCAAGGCAGGCCCTCACCCCTCCCACCCCAAGACTGATTCAGACACAAAGCAAAGCTCTGCTTCCAGCCCCGCTCAGCCGGGCCCTCCACGTTCAGGCGGTCGCCCTGCCGCCGGCACGCTGAGACCTGCAGAGGCCTGGCTTCTGTCTCCGTCTTCCCAGATGTGCTATTTCTATCTTTGCTTTCTTGGTGATTCCCTTTTACCCTCAGTCTCCCTAGACGTCACCTAGGGTTTCAGAGGAAAGTATATTGTGGCACAAAATGCAGTGGGAACTGTCTGCGAATCTGGCTTTTTGATCCTGTAAAGAGAGAGAAATCCAAGTTGCTGCCAGCCTGCTTGATTTTCCTGTCTTTCATGCTACTGCAAGACTCCAAAGCATCAGCTAAAAACGAGTCTTGCCACAGAACCAGTAGAAGACAACTTTCCCTATAATATGGAAAAGCAAACACACACACAGCAGCTCTCGGTGCTGACGCTGCAGCCCCGTGGGGGTCTCTTTACTCGTGGTAGAAATATAAATGGCACACAGCCCCTGTGATGAGTAATGTGGCAGTAGGCGACCAAAAACCTTACATGTTTCGAACACTCATCAATTAATTCTACTTGGAAAAAATTTTTAATTATATGTTCAAACTGACATGTATACCCCCAAATATGTGTGCACAATATTTATTAAGTCCAGTGAAGTGAAGTCACTCAGTCGTGCCCGACTCTTTGCGACCCCATGGATAGTAGCCTGCACCAAGCTCCTCTGTCCATGGGATTTTCAAGGCGAAAGTACTGCAGTGGGTTACCATTTCCTTCTCCAGGGAATCTTCCCAACCCAGGGATCGAACCCAGGCTTCTCACATTGTAGACAGACGCTTTACCGTCGGAGCCACCAGGGAAGTCCAATATTTATTAAAGTATTGTTTAAATAGTGAATGATTCAAAACCATTTGAAAATCCAAAAATGGACTCACTAAATATTTTATGGTATTTTTTTACAATGAGAGAAGTATGCAATCATTAAAATTTGTCGTAGATCAATACTTAACCACATAAAAATGTCACTGATACATTGTAAAGTTCATAGTACAAAATAAGATTCATAGTATTGTTTTTATAGAAATTTATATTACGTGATATGAATAAAGCAAAGACAAAAAAATTCCCTTAAAAACTAAAATTTATCACTAGTATTCCTAGATTATGATAAATTAAACTTTTTTTCCTTTTTCTAAAATGCTCACAATGTATTTTGTGTCCGTATTGTATACAATTATAACCTTTTAAAAGAAATTCACTGGAGGGCCAGTTATAATAGTTTTTATTTTTTAAATACTTTTTAGTATTTTGTTCTTCATCACAATGTTCTCTCCAACATAAAGCCCATAGAAGGCAGCACAGTGCTCAGTTCTACAGACTTCATTCAAACTTGAAGAGTACACTTCACAGAAATGAAAACCATTTGTGTTTCGCACACCTGTTGTAAACTGGAGGCTAAAGATAACAGCTCCTGCTGAATTCAAAACAAGTTCACAAAAAACAAAAGCAATCTCCTTAAGAAACAAACAAAACCCCCACCATCTACCACATACTGTTTCAGTGAACGTGAAATTCATTTTTTCTGGTTGATTGTCCAGTTTCTCCCATGATTCTTCCTGTAAAGTGATCACTCAAACTAGACAGCTTTTACTGATCACTGGCAACACTGAAATCCAAGAATATAGAAACTGCACAAACCTAAAACCAAACCTGCAAAGGACAACTGAGAGGGCGCCAGCCGAAGAAACTGCGTGTGCACAGAAGTGCCGTTTCAGAATATGAACTATACACGCTTTTTCCTTTATGAGTCTTTATTATACATGTGTATACATATGCATGTATGTACACATAAGAAAACAATCATCGCTGGAGTGTCTTCGTGAAGTAAGAGGGAGCTCTGACTATATATCATTACATTGCTATTTATTAAGTTTAATTTTGGGAAGAATGCACTTCACAGAAATAAAACCACTTGATGCTGCAAAATGGAAAGACCTGATGAAGCAGCATGTGTGTCTGACCTGAGTGGCAGCGCCTCTGCTCCCTGCTCCGCCGCACCCCCGCACACCAGCGTCTCCAGGAGAGGAGCTTCTGTACGCCTGGTGACCGACTCTGTGCAGCAACCACCCAGAAGGCACCCCTGATCCCCTGGCTCTGTAGGCCAGGGGGTCTCGCGTTCCCGGGTCCCATGAGACTGTGACAGCTGGAAGGGCAGTCCTTGGCAGACACTGCCCCCAGGGCACTATCAAGACCTTAGGCTGAAGCACACCCCAGTCTTTCTGAGAAGGAAGCCTATTCAGCTGGAGGGGTGGGCTCTGGTTTGCAACATTCACAGGGACCTGCACAGATGCTCCCAAGGAATGGAGACTGGTGGATACAGTCTTTGTACTCTGCCTTGCCCCAGATCACAGCATGTTACAGAGAGGCGTTTACACCCTTCTCCAGAACCCTGGTTTTTGTGGCTACTGCCAGGGGCCACCTGTGCTTTTCCTGGCCCTAATGTCCAGCAGGACTTCTGCTTCCAGGTGCCACAGGACTGTAACCAGCAGCAAAGAATACTTAAACAGCTACCACCCCCAGGACACAGCAAGAGGCAACAGACCCAGGAGCTCAGTCTTTCCAGGCAGAGGCCATTTAGCTAATCCTCATAGCTGTAGCTGGAGGGGCTTCTAATCCAGCACACATGCAAGGGCTGACTGATACCTCCGAGGGTGGGCACTCGGCACGCTCGCCTTCTGTCGAATGCCAGAGAGCCAGGGAGCTCTGACACGTGTCAGGTATCCCAGGCTTTGTGTCCACACCCTGGCATTTGCAGCTGCCGCTCAGGAGACGCCCTTTTGCCTTACTCTGTTGGCTGGGGCTTGCATCCCTGGGCCTCACAGGACTGCAGCAATCAGAAGGAATATTCCAAGAAGGTTGCACCACTGGTGCCCTGCACAGAGAGCAAAATGACAGAGACCTACTTCCTTGTCCTGAAGCTTCAGCTGTAGAGGCGGGCACACCTGGATCCGTGGCCATGCTCACGGGGGACCTCAGGTGCGGGTGCCATCCCTGTGCTCCCCCTCTGCCTCATGGCAGCTCAACAAGCTCCCCGGAACAGGGCCTGTGCACCCACCTGGAGCTCACCTCCCTGCAGCTCAGCAGACTCACCCAGAACGGAGCTTGTGCACTCACACGGAGCCCCAGCTTTGGCAACTGCGGCCCAAGGATCAGCTCCGGATCTCCTGGCTCCAAGGCCAGCGGGGCGCACAGGACCATATATATCTGCGTTATTTCAAAGCTGCTACCTGATGGCCTGGCTTCCAGACAGCCTGGTCTAAGTGTTGGCCGAGGTCAACGCTGAGCAGTCATGGCACACCTTCAGCTACTTGGAGATGTTAAAATACAACAGGTGCGTGGACGGTCACAAAGGCTTAGAGATACCCAAGGGCATGACTAAATGATAAGGTTCTCCTACACAAGGCCAGCCCTTTAAGACTGGGAAAAGCAGCTACTCTAACTAATGCGTAGAAACCAACAGGGAGTCGAGCAAAGTGGAGAAACAGTGGAATATGTCCTGAGTGAAAGGACAAGATGAAACCTTAGAGAAACACCTGAATGAGACAAACACAAGTAAATTACTTGATAGTGAATTCAAAATAACGGTCACACAAATGCTTTCCAAACTTGGGAGAAAAATGGATAAACATAGTGGGAATGTCAACAGAGAGATGGAAAATGTTAGAAAGTTCCAAATATATGTCACAGAACTGAAGAATGCCATAACTAAGTGAAGAAAAAATCACCAGATGGATCAACAGTTACTCGAGGAAGCAGAAGTAAGGACCAATGAGCTCAGAGGCAGGCCAGGGCCTTATTCACGCAAAGAAGCGAAAAGAGGACAGAATGGGAAAAACAGTGAGGACAACATCAAGCGAACCGACATTTGCATCACAGAGAGACCAGAGTGAGAAGAGGGAGAAATGAGCAGAAAACTTCTTTAAAGAAATAATGGCTGAAAACTTTCCTAACCTGAGCAAAGAAACAGAAATCCAGACCCAGTAGCCCAGAGATTTTCAAAGAAGATTTACCTAAAGAGACCCACGCTATAGACACATTCTAACTGAGACGCTGAGAACCAAGGCTCAGGGGAGTGAAGAAGCCCATGTTTCAAGGCTGAGCGGTCAGCTAGCCTCACAGCCAGAGCCAGCGTCTGAGTCTTCTCATTTCTAGCTGAGAAACACTCGCCTCCACCATCCTCTGCTAGATCGCATCTCAGAGCAGAGACACAGCTCCCCTACCTGGAAATGCTCTCCTCTGCATCACCTAGGCGCTCGAGGCTCTTGACTAAGTACTGCTGCCCAGGAGAGGAAGCGCAGTGACTCGGGGAGCAAGCCCATCACAGCTCACAGCTGGGAGTGCTGAGGAATCTCAGTGAGTATCGTGACCTCCCTACACACCTTGAGTTACCATGCCATCATTTCAGCATCCAGTTCAGTGGCTCGTTTCTTTGGGCAACACTATGAACAATGGCTTATAACTTCCTGTTACTTTAAAATCCACCTATTGATCTCCCCTGGTTGATTTCTTTGTGGCCTTTGACCTGGAGTTTAAAAATAGTATCAAAGGACCTCTCTGGTGTCCCATTGGATAATAATCTGCCTGCCAACGCAGGGGACACCGGTTCAATCCCTGGTCTGGGAAGATTCCACACGCCATGGAGCAGCTGAGCCCGTGCACCGCCACGACTGAGCTGGTGCTCCAGAGCCTGCCAGCTGCAGCTGCTGAGCCTGCGTGCTGCAGTTCCTGAAGCCTGGGCACCCAGAGCTTGTCTTCCGCAACAAGAGAAGCCGCAGCAATGAGAAGCAATGAAGACCCAGCACAGCCACAAATAAATAAAGCTAAAAAAGAATTATCTTTAAAAAAAATCTTATTAGATACAGTAATTCCTATACTTGGACCAATTCCGAGAACTGTGTTTTCCAGAACAGAGGATTAGTAGGGATTGCTTTGGCCTAAGTAGAGCCGAGCGTGCAGTGAAAGTGTTAGCTGCTCAGTTGTACCCAATGCTTTTTGACCCCACTGCAACCCCATGGACTGTGGTCCATCGGTCTCCTGTGTCCTTGGGGTTCTCCAGGCAAGAACACTGGAGTGGGTTGCCATGCCCTCCTCCAGGGGATCTTCCCAGTCCAGGGCGCAAACCGGCATCTCCTGCACTGTAGGCGGTTTCTTTACCATCTGCAGCACCAGGGAAGCCCTGTGTCTGGAGAAACAGTGCCTGCTATTGCCTGTGCCAGTGGCCAGTGGTCTGTCTGTCATCACAGAAGGGGGACATCCAGACATACACTACAGACCAGCCTCCAGGAGAGGGGAGGAGCAGAGCGACGGAGGGAGACGCTCCTCTCACACGGATTTTCTTCTTCTGTGCTCACGGCAGAAAAATGGTGATCATCCCCATGGTAGAAAAAAGGAAACAGGGGCTTGGGGAACTCATAACACCGCAGAGGAAGCCGAGGGTCGGGACCTGCCTCAGCCCCCTCACCTCTGACGAGAGCCCGCTCTCCCACAGGCCCGGGCGGCCCGGGGCCCAGGCCCATGCGACTCTGAGGACCCACAAAAATAAAATCAGAAGAACCAATAAATAATGGTAAGTGCGTAATGTCGACTCCAACCTGGACTTCACCATTGAATCACCACAACCATAAAATAAGTTTCCAAGCACTTACACGCCAGGGAGCCACAAAGGCCACAGCGCCCTGCACTGCATCTCAGAGGGAGCCTGTGCTTGATCGGAGGAGGCGCTGGCCCTGGACCCAGCCCCAGGCCCTAGCAGCTCCTGGGCGCCCAGGCCTGCCCCGCGGCTTTCTCATCGTGCTATCATGAGTCCCCCAAGCCCCTGTCTCCTTCTTTTCTCTAAGACGGGGATGATCAACAATCTTCGGCTCGGGGCTGCTGAGGATAGAAGAAAATACGCGTAGGAGGAGTAGCACCCCGCCTCATCCCTCCACGTCTCCCCTCTCCCAGCAGGCTGACCTGCAGCGTTTGCCGTGGATGTCTCCCTTCTGCGACCTCAGACAAGCTGCTGGCTGGGGGCACAGCTGTCAGCAGCAGCTGCCTCTCTGGGTCTCAGGTCGTCTTCCTCCCTCTCTCTAGTGAGCACATTCGGGACATCCCTAGAACCTCCCTGTGATGATGGCCACTTCACCACAGAGGAATTCACGTCTCCTGGCTTTTGCATAAACACAAGCTAACCTCCTGTATAGAGTAATCCACCTTGAGCATGTTTTTAAAAATTAGCTACATAACAGAGTTACTTCAACAATAAGAGACAGAGGAGAAATATATGTCCAATTAGTGGTGAAAATAATCAAGATTGATACATTCTGTAGTATCCTGAGGCCTGTCTTGCTCAGCTATTCATTTGTCATAAATATTTGTAAAAGATTTTCAAGTGGGGAGAAAGTGGGTGAATATATGCTGCAAGTGATTCTTGTCCACACAAATGCAGTTTAATTGAGCCCTTATTACAAGGCAATTGATCATTTTCCAAGAGAAGAACAGTTATAAGACTATTTGCATTATACACCACTCACTTTATAGTTCCTTATTCCCTCACTGCCTAGTTCTTAGAATTCTCCCTTGAACTGGTTGTAACATCTTACTGGTTCCCTTGTTTAATCACTGAGCACAACAAGACCTTTGGTGCACGTTCATTTCATATTGTGAGAGTCTCACTTTACTTTTCTGAAAATTATTGACGTATTTTGTCACCATTGATGAGATAGCTCTTGCCTCCTTTACACAATCTTATCACGTTCTGACATGGACCAAAGCCTAAAACAAGGTCTTTAAATCATAGGCCCATGATAGGCCTAGACTATCTGACAGAAGGAAAAGATGTCAAATAAAATAAGTGTTATAAGAGGAACGGCCTTGCTACAAGACATCTGGAAACCCAGCCTCTGATCACTGGTTTGAGATCATCAGATACAGGTACTCTGCTTTGATGCATGTTAGATGCGTGTGTGTGTGGCTGAACTACGTGAAGTTTCTATCTTACAGGTTGAAATGGCCAAACATAAGCACAGCCACAGCATTCAGTCATGTCTATGTACACACAGGTGCTCACAGCACACATTCATACAGAGCCAAGCCCTGAACAGCAGCGGAGTCTCCTGGGCTGACTTCGGAAAAAGCAGAGAACCACATGTCTTTGTGTTTCTCTGTTTCTTTAAGCTCTTATTTCTGAAACTTTCAGTGAAATGTCAAGAGAAGAGGCAGGATAGTATTGTAAGAAACCTATTAATCCAGGAATTAAAAGACTTTCAGTCTAACTCTTGCTTGAAAATGTATTCATTCCATTAGTACACATCACCTTAGAAAAACTGTCTTTGATGCGGAAAGATCTTAGTTTCTCTAGAGTACCTTTTTGATCGTCTGTTTTCCCTGAGGATCTGGAATGAACATGAAGTAGAGCTGGAGCTTGAAACTCTGCTTTACTTTTGGTTGGTTTGCCTCAGGTTTTGAAGAAGAAGATTCTTCATATGAACTTTTGTTCTGATTGAACTCCTTCTGCCTGAGAGGAGAGCGGCAAACACAGACGCTAACCGAGACCACCGAGACAGGGCTGCGGTGGTCCTGAGTTTGACGCTCCTGTATTTTCGTTTCGCAGAACACTTGCCCCACACAAACACGCTCGCCCGCATCCATCACGGTGAGTATGCCACCCGAGACAACAGTGGCTCAGGTGGCAGGGGGCACCGTGTCCTGCTCATGATACCACAAGTAGCCTTGGTTCAGTCGCGGCAGAGACTCTCACTGAGTCATCTGCACCTTCTCGCCTTTTCAGCAATGCATGTGACCTTCAAGCACAGACCTTAGAAAAAGGACTAGGTCGAGGGTAAGACAAAAGAGAAAGAGTAAGCACTCCTTAATATAATGGCTTCACTGGGGTGTTATTTGCATCTCATATAACTCAACCTTTCAGAGTGTTATAGCCAGTGATTTCAGTGCGTTCAAGCGGGTGTGTGATGATAGCCACTCGTTTAGAGCAAACCTCTCTGACTCATGAGCAGTCTCTCCCTGTATTCCTCCCCCAGCCCCCGACAGCCACCAATCTACCTTCTGTGCCTGTGGACTTGCCTAATCCGCGTACTTTATGTAAATGACTCACGCCGCGTGTGGCCTCTTCTGTCTGACTCTCTCGCTCGCTGTGTTTTCAGGGTTCATCTGTGTTGCCCCAAGTATGAGCATTTCATTCCTTTTACGGCTGAATAATGATTCATTGTGCGAATAAACCACATTTTGTTTATCAGTTCATCCATCAATGGACATTTGAACTGTTTCCATTCTTCAGCTGTTATTTTAAAAATGCTACTACTATGAACTTTTATGTAGGTGTATGCTTTCATTTCTCTTGAGTATCTATCTAGGAGTGGGATTTCTAGGTCATGTGAGAACTCTGTATTTACTTTTGTGAGGAACTGCCAACTGTCCTCCTGAATACTGTCTATCCAGATCCATTGTCCAGTTTTAAAAATAGGATTAGTTTTCTCTTTACTGTGAAGTTATAAAAATTCTGTATTTATTGTGAACACAAGTCCCATATAAGACATATGGTTTGCGAACAATTTTTTCATTGTATGGATGGTCTTTACACTTTGATGGTGCCTTTTGAAGAACAAAAGTTTTAAAATTTGATCAACTCACCTATTTTTTCTTTGTTCACTTGTGATTTGTTGTTGTATCTAGGAAGGTTTTGCCTCATTCAAGGATATAAAAATGTACTCCTTGAATTACTTCCAAGAGTGTTATAGTTTTAGCTCTTAGATTAAGCTTTTTTACCCAAATGGAGTTAACATTTGTATATAAAGTAGGAGGCCAACTTCCTTTTTTGGTATGTAGATAACCAGTTCTCTCAACGTTATTTGATGAAAAGGTTTCTCCTTTAAATAATTTTGGCACCCTTGCTAAAAATCGATTGACCACAAAGTGAGGGCTTATTTGCAGACTCCAAGTCCTTTCCATTCATCCCTGTGTTTACCCTTATGCCAGCACCACACTCTCTTGCCTTCTGCTGTTTTGTAATGGGCTTTTAAATCAGGAAGATGAGATCCTCTTTCAAATTTGTTCTCATTTTAGAAGATTGTTTTGGATATTCTCTGCCACTTGATTTCCATATGAATTTAATGCCACAAAGGAAAGCCAGCTGGGATTTTGACAGGCATCACATTGACTCTATAGATCAATTTGGGGAATATTTTCATCCTAACAATAGATATTGGGTATTTCAACCCATGAGCATGGAATGTCTTTCCATTAGTGTAGGTCTCATTTCATCTTTTGGATGATGTTTTGTAGCTCTCAGTTTGCAGGTGTTATATTTCTTGTGTTAAATTTTTTCCTACGCATTTTATTCTTTCTGAGACTTCTAAAAATTGAATGATTTTCTTAGTTTCATTTTCAAATTGTTAATTGCTAGTGTATAAACCGATTACCTTTTATATACTGGTCTTTCACCCAGTAACCTCAACGAGCTCATTTATTAGCTCTAACATTTTGCTTTGTGACTTACTTAAGATTTCTGTGTAGAGGATTGTGCCATCTGCAGATAAAGACAGTTCTAATTCTCTCTTCACAGTCTGGATGTCTTTCACTTCTCTTTCTGGCGCGGTTGCCCTACTGACCCTCCAGTTCAAGCTGGACACACGTGGCGGCAGCGGTCATTTTTGCCTTGATTCTAACCTGGGGGGAAAGCATTCAGCCTTTTACTGTATAGCATAATGTTAATTTTGAATGTTTATAGAAACTCTTTATAACATTGAAAATTTTCCTTTATATTCTTAGGTGTTTGGAGCTTTTCTTATGAAATGATGCTGAATTTTATAAAATTGTTTTTCTCCAACTATTGAGACGACCATGCTGCTGCTGCTGCTGCTAAGTCACTTCAGTCGTGTCCGACTCTGTGCGACCCCATAGACGGCAGCCCACCAGGCTCCTCTGTCCCTGGGATTCTCCAGGCCATGAAGTTTTGTTAATTATTTTTTTTATTATGGTGTATTACACTGATTGCTTTTACAATGTAAACCAATCTTAGATTCCTTGGATAAACCTTATTTGAATTAATCCTTTCTATAAGTTACTGGACCTAGTCGTTAGTATTTTGTTGAGGACTTTCCTGTCGGTATCCTTGAGGAATTATTGGTCTATAGTTTTGTTTTCTTTTCTGTGGTGTTTTTTGTACCAGTGTAATACTGGCTTCATGGAATCACTTGCAAGTTCCTTCATATCTTGTATTTTGAAAAGTTTGTCAGAAGTTGGAAATGGTAATGCTTTAACACTTGGTAGAATTCCTCACTGAAGCCATCAGAGTCTATGTGTTCATTGCGGGGAGGTTTTTCAGTCACTAATTCAGTCTCTTTACTCATCAGGTGCATGTTCAGATCTTCGTCCCTTCTTCCGTCACGTGTCCGTCACATGCATGTTCAGATCCTCGTCCCTTCTTCCGTCACGTGTCCATCACGTGTATGCTCAGATCCTTGTCCCTTCTTCCGTCACGTGTCCATCACGTGTATGCTCAGATCCTCGTCCCTTCTTCCGTCAGTGTTGGTCGTTTGCTTCCGGTGCGCACATGTGAAGAGAAAACCTTAATTTGAAACCTCTTTCTCTCCCTCCATCTACCTTGTTAATTAGGTTCATCTCCCCTACCGTGACTATAGAAAGAAAGGGAAGGAAAAAATACTATTTAAATATTTCAGATTCCTTTAGATTTTGCTGTGGTTTCTCTTCATATACAGGGCCTCCTTTTAGCTACTGCTCCTTGTCTTGAAAACTACTC
Source organism: Budorcas taxicolor (assembly GCF_023091745.1). Lineage (NCBI taxonomy): Eukaryota > Metazoa > Chordata > Mammalia > Artiodactyla > Bovidae > Budorcas > Budorcas taxicolor. The sequence goes on from NC_068920.1 coordinate 8,398,147, forward strand.
AACTGTAGACGAACAAAAACACTGGGGTAGGGGAGGGGGAACCCATGGTGGGCAAGAGACGCTCCAGTGAGATCTGAGTCTATTTGCCCTAGCCATGTGGGTAAAAAATGGGCACATCAGATTTCACTAATGGGCCAGCCCACGTGGGCATTTTAAAGCTCTTACAGTGAGCAACTGTTAGAAAAGATGTTATGATTCATACTTTCAGCAGAATTGAGAACATGAAATTCTCTATTTCCTTCCTCTTTAGAAGTGTCCAGAGGAAGAGAATACTGCTTCTTCTATGAAAGTTAATTGCAAGTTTCCTTTCTTTCTGAATGGAATGTCACATTTATTGATGGTGAGTCACTTTCACAAAGAACTAGGTAAAAGAATATTACAGTTCTCATATAATACCAAGGTAATTGAGCAAAGAGGCCTTATTAGAAGGAGATGAATTATTTTCCCCTTATTGCACCTTAAAAAGCAAAAACTAACCACTACCACCACCACCAAATACTCCTCAAACTTGTGTTTAAACTGCAGTGAGAATAATTGTGTGTGACCCTAAGATAAATATTCATTTTTAAACTCAATTCTATAGTTTCTCTTACACTTTCTTAAAGCTGCCACTCTTTTGCAGTTATGAAAATAATGCTCGCTATGATGTCTAAGCCTCTGAATGAGGCTTTCACGTCGACTGTCAGTCTTGTTCCTCTGGCGCCTGTGTTAGAATTTTGCCTCGTTTATTTACTTATAGACGTTACTTTGAAATCAATTCAGATTTATGGAAAAGTTGCAAATATAGCTCAAAGGGCCCCCATTTTCCCTCCACCAGATGTACCCAGGTGTTACTATTTTACCAATCTATTTTGCCTATGCTCATGTTTTTTTAAAAAGCAGTGAACTCTAGGATGGATTATGGAACAAAGGTTCTCATTCCATCAAGCAACAATCAACTGCCAACGAAATGTAAAGCGTTAACAAGGCCATTGGCTGCTGTTCAGAACTCATCTCCAGTTCTCATGATCAGTTTTTTTCTTGTTTTCCTTCTTTCTTTGCTTCTTGAACCCTGTTTCAGAAAGTCTGAGGACACGTGTTCTCATTCATTTAATAAACATTGCAGGACCTGAAAATGTCAATTATTTCACAACTGAAACTAGCACAAGTTTTAGCCTGTCAAGCTGACACTGTAAGCTGCACACAGGAAGCCCACATTTATTGTGGAATGTAAACAAGGTGTTATTGCTTCTTGTATTCTACAAAATAAGGTTAATACTCACTTATCAGCACACAGAGCTTAACTCGGATATTAAACAAAATAAACAGACCTTTGTTTTCTACCTGACAGTGACAAAGTGACTGTCACAACAGCCAGAATAACAGTAAAGCAGAGACATCCTATGTCATAAGATGTTTGTTTTCAAGCAACTATATGCTAATAAAATTCAAATAGTAAATTTCTTTTCCTTTAGATTAAAAAAAAAAAAGATGTCTATTTCCTAGTTTGCGAGAAACAATGACCCTACTTGGAGACCATAATTACTCTTTCTTTTCCATTTTCTTTCTTGTCCATGGACATTATCTTCACAGAATTAGATTATTCATAATCCTTGGTTCATGACAACTCACCATTGGTCCGTATCTTGTTGTTGTTTAATTGCTAAGACATGTGCGACAATTTGAGACCCCATGGATTATACCTCATCAGGCTCCTCCGTCCACGGGATTCTCCAGGCAAGAATACTGGAGGGGTCAACCATTCCCTTCTCCAGGGGATCTTCCCAACCCAAGGATCGAACCCGCATCTCCTGCGTTGCAGGCGGATTCTTTACCATTAAGCCACCAAGGAATCCCTGGCCCACATCTGGCTCTCTTTTATTAACTTACTCACTCATGTACTTTTAATTATATAAAAACACCCATGGTCCCACTGCCCATCACCACCAGTACAGAAGCCAGCGATTTGGCGAGAGTAAACCCCTAGTGCTCTGGCCGTCTTAGGAATTGTGCCACCACTCTGTCATTCCCTTGCCTTTCTTTTTAAAGTAAACGTTTTCCTTCCTTCTCTTGATTAAGGTCAACTTATTATACTTATTTTGAGTTCTTCCTAGGTTTCACTCAGATATGCCTTTCACATAATTGTGTGTGAGAAAATGTTTTTGTTCATCACTGCTGAAGTAATTAGTTCTTCATTTATTCTCATGACTGACAAGGGTAGAGGAAAAGCCCCATCTCACTGGACGATAAAACCAGAAGGTGCTTCTGTGAGTTGTCCTGTTACCTCGTGTTGGGTCTGCTCATCACACACCAGCTTTGGGCAGCTCCTCCTCCCCCGCTGAACAGCATCTGTGGCTAGCCAAGCTCAGAAATGGTCAACACCATGAGTTTCCTTTTCAGGAGAGTTTCTATATGATGGCTGACTTTTGAACCCACACTGAGGAAGTTTGCAAGGGAGGCTGGTTTGGGGGCTATTGTCTGTGTCATCCACTGGGGTCAGTGGAGGCTGGCTCAGGTGGAGGGAGGCGCAGAGCTGGGGAAAGCACACCGGCTCTGAGCCTGGAGGCGTGAGTCGCAGGTTCAGCCCTGCTGCTCACTAGCTGTGCGACCTTGGCAAATGGTTCTTAGCTCTCTGGGCCTCAGCTTCCTCTTCTGTAGAATCAACACTTACATCCGAAGATTTCCAAGGGCCTTTTCAGAGAAGGAGCCTGGAGAAGGAACGGTTAAGCAAGCTGCTGAGAGTCTCGAGGCTCTTCTTTGCAGAGTCAACGTTCGGCCCCTTGAGTCCTGACAATGCAGCAGGAACACGGGGAAGAATACAGCGCTGTGGCTCCTGACTCAGGAGCTCAGAGTCTGGCTGCACTGGGAGGTACTGTGAAAGGTAGCTTCCAATCTGCATTACTGAGCAAAGATCTGCTCACGGGCAGAGCGTCGTGTTAAGACTGCTGATGTGAGCAGCAGAAGCACATTGGCAATACCTTAATCGAAAGAGGGCGCCTGTGCTAAGAACACAGGGTATGGAGTGCTTCATGAATCGTTAGCTGAAATACAATTTGGGAGCCAGAAAAGTCCAGAGACATCAGCTTGGTTGTAGGGGACACCCAGGAGACCACCTCTGTCCATCTTTATCTCCGATTCTCCTGTCAGCCAGCTTCTTTCTTCATTTTGCCAGTAGCTGCCACTTGACAGAAAATAGCTTTGACAATCACCCTGTTTTATATGGAAGGAGACAAGCCTGTTTCCTCTGGGTCTCAACTCTGAATTCCTAGGAAAGAACTGTGGTGGCCCACTTCCATCCAATCTACTGTGGCCAAACTGGAGTGGGGCTTAGGGAGGTTATATCACCCAGGCATGCCTCGAGTTCTTCCTCCACAAGGATGGGATATGGAGACACGCCTGCGAAAGGCCTTCTGGCGTCAGCTCTGAGATAGGCCCGTGATCAGTGCCGTCACGCACGTGTCCATGGGGCTCCAGCCCAGAACGGGTACTCACTACATGCTTTTTGAATGAATGCGCAAATGAATACTGCCAACTAAAAGTAAACATTTAAGGAAAGACTCACCGAGAGAACCTCATTTTTTCGCTTTAAAATGAAACTAAAAGAATATCAGCCTAAGAGAGTAAGCCACATGATTCTGAACTAGAAGTTCCTAGAGGGCAGTGAGACTTGACACTGCACACGTGGAACACTGTATGAATCCGTGTGATGGGAAGAAAGGCTGATCACGGCCCTTGGGACGAGCATGTGTTGTCTTCAAGGCATCTAACGAAAAGGAAGTGGGAATAGAATGACATCATTTCTGAGATTTCCGTGATTTGGAGGGCTTTCTCAAAGCTTGTTACATTCCTTTAAAAATGCAGATACTGGAAAAAGAACAGCCAAGGCAGACAGGGAAGCCTTGCAGCTTGTCTTCTAGTGGTCATGACCTTAAAGCCGAGAGAAGGCCACAAATGGAGACCTGTGGCCCTTCAGAGCTGGAATGAGCCCAACCCCACATCTCACTTTGCCCTAATTTTATAGAAGAGACTCAACTATTGACTGCCAGCTAGTGGCAGTGACCCAGCCTGGTTTTCAGGAATTAGTCTTTAGCAGCCACTGGTTTTACATGTGTTCAGTACTTAACAGCTGTCCTACTACTCAGAGTAGAGAGGAGAACCGAAGGTAAGTGCATAAACGAGGGCTGTTAGCAATCCGGTTGTTGCTGACATAGTCAATAGAACTCTGGCCCTGACCTGCACATGCTCAGAGCTGAGCATCATGTTTGCAAGAAGTTACTTGCTGTGTATTAGCTATATTCGTGCTGCTACAATGGAGTCGGACACTACTCAAGTGACTTAGCACTCATACTTGAGTACTCTCATTCTCCCTGGCCTGTCTAGCAAAGGCTTTGTTAAGCCAGGCCTGAGCCCTGTGGGCCCCTGTGTAGGCGCTCAGAGAGGGTCATGGGTCAGCATTTGTACCGTCAGCCAGCTGGTCAGCATACGAACATGCTGCGGTAGGAGAGCTGCGATACTGGGTGAACCCTTGTATTTACCTTTACAGACCGAGAGAGATGTGTATATAGATACGTGCTTACATAACGTATTTATATAGCTGTATATATTAAACATAGAGACGTAGATACATAAACATAGAGAGATACAGCTTGCGGCAGGGTATCCTTTCCCTAGAATGTATCTGTTTTGTACCTCATGGGGCCTTTTAGAAGGAAGGCATATTTGGCATTTTATTTTTAAAAATTTAAAGCTAATCACCTTAAACTAATAATTTCAAAGTTAACTTGGATCTAAAATTCATTGGGGAAGGAAGCTCATGAGAAATGTCTCTGCATGAGAATGCTCCCGTTTACAAAGTCGAAGACGTGTTTTCCTCCAGAATACTGAAAGTGTTCGCAAAACACACATGTCCTGGAGAAGCGGTTTCCTTTTAAAATTTTATTTTGCTCCGACTGACATCAGGGGCCTAATGTATGGGAAGCCTCCCCCTGGTGAGGTGACTCTGCCTCTGATGCCATCGCCACAGGGGAGAAACTCCTAATTTCTCTCCAGGAGGAAGGAGCAAGTGCCCAGGACAGAGAACCACTCCCCGGAAGGGACACCGTCTAGTGCTCAGTTGAATTTGTTGGCTTAAAACTCAATTTTTCAAAGCTTAAAAACTGAAACTACTGCTATAATTAGTGAAGTAGGTACAAAACAAAGACTATATTTGTAAGGTAAGCGTGGAAAGCAAATTTTATGGAAATGGAAACAAAAGACGTGGGCCACATCTTTTGAAAGCAGCCCAGAAAATGTTCTATATCTTAAACTGTTATAAGAGAGTCAACATGTAAAAGGCCAACAGTATTATGTACTTGACTATATGCACACGGTATGTAATTTATATCATTACTTAGTATGTAATTTGTATCTCTTTAAAAAAGGCAGAACAAACTAGCAAGCCAGCTAGTGAGCTGTGTAGAGAGCACCTCTCCGCACTTAGGATCAGCTTTAACCAAGCCCATCTCTGCTCCCGGCTCCAAACCACCCAGGTACACAGCAACTCCACTTGGACACTTGTCTGAAGGCAACTAGTAGGGTCTGCCCGGCTCTTGTTCTACTTTTATTGTTGAGCAGAAATGATTCTTACCCACTCTTGAATCCTTGACTTCTCTTGGGTTGGTTCCACCCCTCAGGTGACAGAACTTGGAAGGGGACTCTGACCGTGTGCACTGTGCCCCTTCTGCCTCCTTCCTCAGCACGAGGGGCTCACTGGAGGCCCCTGCCCCCCCAAGCCCCGCCCCCGCCCCTGCCCCTCCTCCCTGACTGTCCTGCAGGGACATGCCTGCCACAAGAGGGGGACTCTGACATCGCCTGTGACTGAACTGGGGGCCCGTACTTGCCTGCAAATAAAAGCGGTTTCTTTATTAATATATCAGCTCTTCTACCTGATTTCTTCATTGGCTCAAGCCTCAGGTGGGAACGAAATGTGCCAACTATCACATTCCTGCAGAGCCTGTGACACTTGTCTTCCAGGTGAGATGGATGAAAAGCTCCCCGCTTCTCTGAAACGAAAGCTGGCATGCTGGATTTGAGCCCTGCTAAAGCCTTGTAGAATTATTACTTAGAAGTACCAGCTTTTAAATATCTTTCATTTTTGAGGAAAATTGAATCCACTATTGTTTTTGATGTTTGAGAATGCTACTATATCACACTCAATTGACAAACAGACACAGAAGCCAGATGTGGGTCAACGTGTTGGCTTTGCTACTCGTACGGTCAGATCAAAAAGATCGGCTTGCACCCAAAGCCCAAATGGCCTTCAAGCTACCACACACCCACAGGCAGAACAGCTGTAGCCTCCCCCGCAGGGCAGCACCTGGCGCCTTGGGCCCCGGGAGGGGGGGGACAGGTGCATCCTGTGGCCAGGCTGTTTAAAAAATGAGAGAGAGAGAAAGAGGTGCAGGGAGGGAGAGAGCGAGAGCACCCCGAGGGGAGTGGGGGGGGGGGGGGTGAAGAGAGCTGTATATGTTGGACCTGACCTGTAATGGCAGCACCAGTAGCCATCATCGTTCAAGAGCCGGGAAAGGAGAGAGGAGAGGGGGAGGGTTCTCTCCAGCACTTGCGAAAAGCTGGGTTGAGGCAGGGATAGGTGGGGACAGGGGCATGTCTCTCTTGATCGACGGTTTCAGTAGGTCACTGAGAATGTTCTCGGGGGCCAAAACTGAAACTAGGCTTTGCCTAGCACTCCTTTGCTCATGTTGCCTCCAACACTGAGAGTCCAGCAGAAGGTTTAAATAACGATTGGGGAAGACTGTGCGTGCGTGTGAATCTGCCTCCCTGTAAACCTTCTGCCACCCACACCGTGGCCTCGGCAAAGCGGCCATGAGTCCAGACCCCGCCTGGGGCCAGCCTGGGGGCCAGCCAAGCCCACAGGGCCGGTGTCCTTCTGTGGGCGTGGAGAGTGTCCCTCTTCTCCTCTCCGTTGCCCTGCGGCACACCCTGCCGACTCTCCTGACTCTCCTTGTTGCTTGTCTCTAGCGTCCACGCTGGTAGTTCAGAAGCTGAAAGTAGAAGAATTCCATTCAAATGCTAGAATTCTCTCCGCACTTACCATGTGCTATTCTAGGCGCTAGAAGTGCTGCCCTAAATAGAGCGGTCCACATTCCAGCTCAAGGAAGCGCCGCGAGCGAGAGGGTGCTCCCCGGAGACGACTGCGCGTGTGCGCTTGCCCTCTACATGCTCTCACACGGACCGTGCCACAGTAAGACAGGGTCGTTTCCTTCGAAGATACTCATTGAGACAGTTCTTCGAGGAGAGACTGTCGTAAAGAGGCATGAGTGGCAAGTCACAGGCAGCAGCACGGACGCACGCAGCTGAGCTACTGGCCACTCAGGCTGTGCGGCAGGCACTTTCATTTTGAAGTTCCGTATGTTTCGGGAAGTGTATTAAAGCCACAAACTGGCTCCTTTTTAATGGTGGACAAGAAAGCTTGAGCTCACAGCTCTGCTTAGTTTTAATCAGATAACCAAAAGGGAACAGTAACAGATTTTGGCTTTTTTTTTTTTTTCGGATAAAGACAAGTTTGAGAGGAAGACGTTTCAAACTTCTTTTATAACCAAGTCACTGTGTTGGTCTCTGTCCAGTGACAGTTGCTTCCTGGAGCCCACTTCCTCCTGCTGCCTATGCCTTTTGCCCTTACCAGCTCTTTATAAACACCAATTTATTTTGTAATCCAAAGAAAAGACACTCACCGTACAGCAGCCTGCTGTGAGTGTGTGGATTTATAGGCTCAACATGGGAGGAGCCTGAGACTCATGCAGTCCAGTCGCACCTGCAGCACCGCGGAGAGATGGCCCCTATCACACGTGCTGGCTGCAGGTCCCCCGGGAGCAGCTGCACTTCTGAGGGGGAACGACTACTCCCCACTGCTGTCTAGATGGGCTTGTTAGGAAGTTCCTCCATATGCTGTGATTAGAATCCACGTCCTCGCAGCTTCAACATGTGAACCGACTCAGACCTACGTTCTCCTGGCGTGTGGACCCTTCAGAACGCAGCAGAGGCTGCAGATAGGCACTGGTGGTGTGTTATTCTTTCTGCATAAGGTTTAATTTTTAGAATAGTTGCCAACACGTAAACGTTGAAAGATTTCATGTAATCCAGCTGCTCTTTATAAACTGGAGAATCAGGTAACCCCAGGTCTTCAGCAAGCTAGAAGAAATGGATAAATTCCGAGATAAATTCCTAGAAACATACAATCTTCCAAGACTAAATCATGAAGAATTAGAAAATCTGAATAAACCTATTATTAGTAACAGAATTGAATGGGTAATTAAAAAACAACTCCCAACACATGAAAGCCCAGGTTCAGATGGCTTCACAGGTAAATTCTACCAAACACTTAAAGGAGAACTAATACCTATTATTCCCAAATTATTTAAAAGTGGAAGAAACACTTCCAAGCTCATTTTATGAGGCCAACATTACCTGGTACTAAAACCAAAGAAACCACACACAAAGAAAATTACAAGCCTATATCCCTGATGAACACAGACACAAACATTCTCCACAAAATATCAGCAAACTAAACTTCAACAGTACGTTAAAAATCATATATGATCATTAAGTTGGATTCATTTCAGGGATGTAAAGTGGTTCAACATTGGCAAATCAATCAATGTGATATACCACATCAAGAAGTTGAAGAATAAAAACCATTTGATCATCTCAGTAAAGGCAGAAACAAAGCATTTGACAACATTCAACATCAATTTACAATAAAAACTCTCCAGAAAATGAGTTTAAAGGGAACATACTTCAACATAATAAAAACCGTGCATTATAGTTGAGTTCAGTTCAGTTGCTCAGTCGTGTCCGACTCTTTGTGACCCCATGAATTGCAGCCCGCCAGGCCTCCCTGTCCATCACCAACTTCCGGAGTTCACTCAAACTCATGTCCATCGAGTCAGTGATACCATCCAGCCATCTCATCCTCTGTCGTCCCCTGCTCCTCCTGCCCCCAATCCCTCCCAGCATCAGAGTCTTTTCCAATGAGTCAGCTCTTCACATGAGGTGGCCAAAGTACTGGAGTTTCAGCTTCAGCATCATTCCTTCCAAAGAACACCCAGGACTGATCTCCTTTAGGATGGACTGGTTGGGTCTCCATAGTCCAAGGGACTCTCAAGAGTCTTCTCCAACACCACAGTTCAAAAGCATCAAGTCTTCGGCCCTCAGCCTTCTTCACAGTCCAACTCTCACATCCATACATGACCACTGGAGAAACCATAGCCTTGACGAGATGGACCTTTGTTCGCAAAGCAATATCTCTGCTTTTCAATATGCTATCTAGGTTGGTCATAACTTTCCTTCCAAGGAGTAAGCGTCTTTTAATTTCATGGCTGCAGTCACCATCTGCAGTGATTTTGGAGCCCCCAAAAATAAAGTCTGCCACTGTTTCCACTGTTTCCCCATCTATTTCCCATGAAGTGATGGGACCAGATGCCATTTTTCTGAATGTTGAGCTTTAAGCCAACGTTTTCACTCTCCTCTTTCACTTTCATTAAGAGGCTTTTGAGCTCCTCTTCACTTTCTGCCATAAGGGTGATGTCATCTGCATATCTGAGGTTATTGATATTTCTCCCAGCAATCTTGATTGGTCATCTGAGTTAAATTCACCCATTCCAGTCCATTTTAGTTCGCTGATTCCTAAAGTGTCGATGTTCTCTCTTGCCACCTCCTGTTGGACCGCTTCCAATTTACCTTGATTCATCGACCTAACATTCCAGGTTCCTATGCAATACTGTTCTTCACAGCATTCAACTTTACTCCCATCACCGGTCGCATCCACAGCAGGGCATTGCTCTTGCTTTGGCTCCGTCTCTTCATCCTTCTGGAGTTACTTCTCCACTCTTCTCCAGTAGTATACTGGGCACCTACTGACCTGGGGAGTTCATCTCTCAGTGTCCTATCTTTTCCCTTTTTCACACTGTTCATGAGGTTCTCCAGGCAAGAATACTGCAGCAGTTTGCCATTCCTCGCTCTAGGGGACCAAGGTTTGTCAGAACTCTCCACCATGACCCGTCCATCTTGGGTGGCCCTGCCTGGCAAGACTCACAGTTTCATTCAGTTTTAGAAGGCTGTGATTCATGTGATGAGTTTGGCTCATTTTCTGTGACTGTGGTTTTCATTCTGTCTGCCCTGGGAGGGATAAGGATAAGAGGCTTGCGGGAGCTCCCAAGCATCCTTACCACAAAGTTACCCCTCCCTTGTCTTTCTTCTCTTTGGAAGCGAGCAATCAAGCAGAGCCCATGCTAAAGAGGGGTACGGGGCAGAGAGGAAGAATTACCCTAACCTCCTGGAAGGCCAAGTGTCTACATAGATTTTTTTTCATTCTTCTGTGTATATGTAAGATTCTTTTCCTTCTTTCCTTCCTTTATTTCTTCAGTTATTCATTCATTCAACCACTTATTTATCTTAGTATGGAATCACAGATATTTACTTCACACCTTGGGTTACAGTCCAATTCTATGTTATTTATTCTGTTGCTCAACATACTCCTTTCCTAATTTTGAACCAGTCAGTTGTTCCATGATTGGTTTTAGCTGTTGCTTCTTGACCTGCATACAGGTTTCTCAGGAGGCAGGTAAGGTCTTCTGGTATTTCCATCTCTCGAAGCACTTCCCACAGTTTGTTGTGATCTACACAGTCAAAGGCTTTAGTGTGGTCAATGAAGCAGAAGTAGATGTTTTTCAGGAATTCCTTTGCTTTTTCTATGACCCAGCAGATGTTGGCAATTAGAATGGAGATAAATAAAATCAAGAACAGAAAAATAGAAAGTCAACAAGATCAAAAATAGTTTTTCCAAAAAAATGACAAAATTGGCACACATTTAGCTATACTGACAAAAAAAAAGGGAGAAGACACATATAACTAAAACCAAAAGAAAAAGTGGGGACATATATTTTACAGAAATAACAAAATTATAAGTGAATACTCTGAACAGTGGTAACCAACAAATTAGATAACCCATACACAAAAATTAATTCAAAATAGGTCATGATCTAAATATAAGGGTGAAAAGAATACAACTTCTAGAAAGAAAACATAGGAATAAATCTTTGTAACCTTGAATTTGGTAATGAATCCTCAGATAAGACACCAAAAATGCAAGCAACAAGAGAAAAATAGATAAATTGAATATCAAACATTTTAAATTTGTTCATCAAAAGGACATTATCAAGAAAGTAGAAGACATGCTACAGTAAATGGGAAAATATTTTCAAATCAGTGTCTGATAAGGGATAGATATACAGAATATATTAGCAACTCCTACAACTCAACAGCACAAAAACGGAAGAATAGATAAAATGAGTAAAAGGCTTGAACAGACATTTCTCCAAAGAAATACAATATAGAGAAATACAACTGGTCACCCAGTTCAATTACTTCGGTCACTCAGTCGTGTTCAACTCCTTGCAACCCCACGAACTGCAGCACGCCAGGCTTCCCTGTCCATCACCAATTCCTGGAGCTTGTTCAAACTCACGTCCATCTAGTTGGTGATGCCATCCAACCATCTTATCCTCTGTCTTCCCCTTTTCCTCCTGCCTTCAATCTTTTCCAGCAACAGAGTCTTTTCCGATGAGTCAGTTCTTCACATCAGGCGGCCAAAGTATAAAAGCAAATCAAAATGGGCTACCACTTTACACCTACCAGGATGACTATAATTTCTAAAATAGAAAATTACAAATTTCAGCAAAAACGTGGAGAAACTAGAACACTTTTACATTGCTGATGGTAATTTTAAATGGTTCAGTCATTGTTGAAAACAGTTTGGTTGCTCTGCAAAAGGTTAAATGTAAAATAGAATTACCACATTATCCAGGAATTCCAGCCCTTAGGTATATACTCCAAAGAATTGAAAACAGGAACACAGATAATTTATGTCAATGTTTATTGTAGCATTATTTACAATAGTAGAAAGGTAGAAAGCATTCAAGTACCCACCAATACATGAATGGATACATAAAATGTGGTATATACATTCAGTAGAATATTATTTGGGCTTAAAAAGACATAAAGCTCAGATTCATGTCACAACACAGAAGAACTTTGAAAACAATATGCTAAATGCAATGTCACAAAAGGACCAAAAAAATCACATGGTTACTCTTATTTGCAGTGTCTAGAGTAGGCAAATTCACAGAGATAGAAGTAAATTAGAAGTCATCAAGGGCTGAATCAGGGTGGAGAGCCAAAAAGGGGTTATAGCTTACTGGGTTCTGTTTGGAGCAATTGAGAAAGCTTGGGAAATAGTGATAATGGTGGAAGAAAATTGTGAATGTAATCGATACCACCGAACTGTACACCTAAAAATGTTTTAAATGACAAACTTTATGTGTATACTTTCCACAATAAAAAAAAAAAAAAGAATAAAAAGTGGCCTCAAAAAAACAAAAACACCAGTGGTTAATGTGTCATTTTTCCACTTGTAATTCTCAGCTGCTATTTGTAGTAAAGGTTTTAAACAAGCAACACATATTTGCTTATATACACATATGCAACTGAAGTGTATCTGGGACTCCATACAAAATTTGAGGACATGGGCTGTGTTTTGAAGGGAAGCAGAGAAGAGATGACAGGAATGCTTTTCATTATATACTATTTTGTTTCTTTGAATTTACTATTTGTTTCCTTTAAATACAAGTGGATCACAGTGAAGCTTCTGAAAGAGAAGCCTGCCTTGTGAGCAGTGAGGCATTAACTCAGCGGGTCCGGGTTATCCAGGCTTGTGCTTCTCAAAGGAAGGTCCAGCTACTGCTGGCCTCCTGGGAGTTAACTTCTAAGTTCTGTCAGTCCAGACTGCCTGAGGCCTCACTAAAGGGCTTATGTTGATATTCAGATTTATAGTTGGGGCCTTGAAACATGCGGTAATAGCTTGACCTCTGGAAGGAATGGTCATCTGAATTAAACGCACCCATTCCGGTCCATTTTAGTTCACTGACTCCTAAAGTGTCGATGTCCACTCTTTCCATCTCCTGCTTGACCACTTCCAATTTGTCTTGACTCATGGACCTGACATTCCAGGTTCCTGGGCAATATTGCTCTTCACAGCACTGGACGTCACTACCATCACCAGCCACACCCACAGCTGGGCACTGTCTTCACTTTGCTTCATCCATTCACTGTTTCTGGAGTTACTTCTCCACGTGCCCAATACGCTCTTCTCCAGTAGCATATTGGGCACCTACTGACCTGGGGAGTTCATCTTTCAGTGTCCTATTTGCCTTTTCATGCTGTTCACGGGGATCTCAAGGCAAGAATACTGAAGGGGTTTGCCATTCCCTTCTCCAGTGGACCACATTTTGTCAGAACTCTCCACCATGACCCATCTGTCTTGGTGGCCCTACACGGCATGGCTCATAGTTTCATTGAGTTAGACGAGTTGGGCAAATTTAATTCAGATGACCATTATATCAACTATTGTGGGCAAGAACCCCTTGGAAGAAACGGAGTAGCCCTCATAGTCAACAAGAGTCCGAAATGCAGTACTTGGGTGCAATCTCAAAAATGACAGAATGATCTCTGTTCGTTTCTAAGGAAAACCATTCAATATCACAGTAATCCAAGTTTATGCCCCAAGCACCAATGCCAAAGAAGCTGAAGTTGAACAGTTCTATGATGACCTACAAGACCTTCTAGAACTAACACCAAAAAAAGATGTCCTTTTCATCATAGGGGACTGGAACGCAAAAGCAGGAAATCAAGAGACACCTGGGGTAACAGGCAAGTTTGGCCTTGGAGTACAAACTGAAGCAGGCAAAGGCTAACAGTTTTGCCAAGAGAACACACTGGTCACAGCAAACACTCTCATCCAACAACACAAGCGATGACTCCTCACATAGACATCAGTTCAGTTCACTTCAGCTGCTCAGTCGTGTCGGAATCTTTGTGACCCCCATGGACTGCAGCTCACCAGGCTTCCCTGTCCATCACCAACTCCTGGAGGTTGCTCAAACTGATGTCAATCAAGTCAGTGATGCCACCCAATCATCTCATCCTCTGTCATCCCCTTCTCCTCTAGCCTTCAATCTTTCCCAGCATCAGGGTCTTTTTCAATGAGTCAGTTTTTCATATCAGGTGGCCGAAGTATTGGAGTTTCAGCTTCAGCCATCAGTCCTTCCAAGAAATATTCAGGGTTGGTTTCCTTTAGGATTGACTGGTTTAATATCCTTGAAGTCCAAGTGACTCTTTTTGTGACCCCATGGACTATATAGTCCAAGGAATTCTCCAGGCCAGAATACTGGGACAGGTAGCCTTTCCTTTCTCCAAGGGATATTCCCAACCCAGGTATCAAACCCACGTCTCCCGCATTGCAGGTGGATTCTTTACCAGCTGAGTCACAAGGGAAGCCCCACATAGAAATCACCTGATGGTCAATACTGAAATCAGATTGATTATAATCTTTGCAGCCAAAGATGGAGAAGCTCTATACAGTCAGCAAAAAGAAGACCTGGAGCTGACTGTGGCTCAGATCACGAGCTCCTTACTGCTAAATTCAGACTTAAATTGAAGAAAGTAGGGAACACTACTGGACCATTCAGGTGTGACCTAAGTTGAATCCCTTACAATTATACAGTAGAGGTGGCAGATAGATTCAAGGGATTAGATGTGACAGACAGAGTGCCTGAAGAACTGTGGGTGGAGGTTTGTGACATTGCATAGGAGGCAGGGATTAAAACCATCCCCAAGAAGAAGAAATGCGAAAAGGCAAAAGGTTGTCTGAGGAGGCCTTGGAAATAGCCAAGAAAAGAAGGGAAGTGAAAGACAAAAGAGAAAAGGAAAGATATATCCATCTGCACGCAGAGTTCCAAAGAATAGCAAGGAGAGATAAGAAAGCCTTCCTCAGCAATCAGTGCAAAGAAATGGAGGGAAACAATCGAATGGGAAGACGAGAGATCTCCTCAAGAAAATCAGAGACACCAAGGGAAGCTTTCATGCAGAGATGGGCTCGATAAAGGACAGAAGTGGTCTGCACATAACAGAAGCAGAAGATATTAAGAAGACGTGGCAAAAATTCATAGAAGTACTCTACAAAAAAGATCTTAATGACCCAGAGAGCCACAATGGTGTGATCACTCACTTAGAGCCAGACATCCTGGAATGTGAAGTCAAGTGGGCATTAGGAAGCATCACTATGAACAAAGCTAGTGGAGGTGATGGAATTCCAGCTGAGCTATTTCAAATCCTAAAAGATGGTGCTGTTAAAGTGCTGCACTCAATATGCCAGCAAATTTAGAAAACTCAGCAGTGGCCACAGGACTGGAAAAGGTCAGTTCTCATTCCAATCCCAAAGAAAGGCGATGCCAAAGAATGCTCAAACTACCACACAATTGCACTCATCTCACATGCTAGCAAAGTAATGCTTAAAATTCTCCAAGTGAGTCTTCAGCAGTACATGAACCAAGAACTTCCAGATGTTCAAGCTGGATTCAGAAAAGGCAGAGGAACCAGAGATCAAGTTGCCAACATATGTTGGACCATAAAAAAAGCAAGAAGATTCCAGAAAAACATCCACTTTTGCTTTATTTACTATGCCAACGCCTTTGACTCTGTGGATCACAACAAACTGTGGAACATTCTGAAAGAGATGGGGATACCAGAGCACCTTACCTGCCTCCTGAGAGGTCTGGGTGCAGGTCAAAAAGCAACAATTAGAACCAGACATGGAACAGACTGGTTCCAAATTGGGAAAGGAGTACGTCAAGGCTGCATATTGTCACCCTGCTTATTTAGCTTGTATGCAGAGCACATCATGTGAGATGCCAGGCTGGATGAAACACAAGCTGGAATCACATTTGCTGGGAAAAATATCAATAACCGCAGATATACAGATGACACCACCTTTATGGCCGAAAGCAACAAGGAACTGAAGATCCTCTTGATGAAAGTGAAAGAGAAGAGTGAAAAAGCTAGCTTAAAACTCACCATTCAAAAAAGTAAGATCATGGCAACCAGTCCCATCACTTCATTGCAAATAGATAGGGAAACAATGGAAACAATGACAGACTTTATCTTTTGGGCTCCAAAATCATTGCAGATGCAAGGATTTCATGCAACTGTGAAATTTAAAGCTGCTTGCTCCTCGAAAGAAAAGCTATGCCAACCTAGACAGCACACTGAAAAGCAGGGACCTTACTTTGCCGACTACGGTCCGTCTGGTCAGGGCTACGGTTTTCCCTGTGGTCATGTATGGATGTGAGAGCTGGACTGTGAAGAAGGTGGAGCGCCGAAGAATTGATGCTTTTGAACTGTGGTGTTGGAGTAGACTCTTGAGAGTCCCTGGGACTGCAAGGAGATCCAACCAGTCCATCCTAAAGGAGATCAGTCCTGGGTGTTCTTTGGAAGGACTGATGCTGAAGCTGAAACTCTAATACTTTGGCTATCTGATGGAAAAGACCCTGATGCTGGGAAAGATTGAAGGCAGGAGGAGAAGGGAATGATAGAGGATGAGACGGTTGGATGGCATCACCAACTCAATGGATGAGTAAGCTCCGGAAGTTGGTGATGGACAGCGAAGGCTGGTGTGCTGCAGTCCATGGGGTCGCAGAGAGTCAGACACGACTGAGCGACTGAGCTGAACTGAGCTCATCAGCAGTTACTCCCCATCCCCAGTTCCTGCCCCCCAGCCTGAGGCAACCACGAAGTCATACTTGGTGTGTAGATTTGCCTGTTCTGGATATTTCATGTGAATTGATTCACACAGTATTTATCCCTTTACGTCTGATTTCTTTCACTCTACATAATGTCTTCAAATTGTTTTCAGAATTTCCTTTTTGGATTTATTGCGAGTGTGTAGAAAAGCAAATTATTTTTGTGTGTTGATCTTGTATTCTGCAACTCTGTTGGAATTATATGTTAATTCTAACAGTTTTTGCTTCTCACTCTGTATGTATGTGTAAAAATTATAGCATTTTTGACCAAAAAATCCTATCATCTGTGAATAGATGTTTTCTTTCTTCCTTTCTAGTTTGATTATTTTTATTCCTTTTCTTGACTAACGGCTACGATTATATTATGGACCAAATGCTCCCCCCAAATTCATATGTTGAAGCCTTAATCCTTGATCTTCTGATATTTGAGAGGTAATTTGGTCATGAGGGTGGAGTCCTCATGAACGCAATACAAACCCTTATTTTCTACAAAAGACACAAGAGAGATTCACTCTCTCTTTCTCTCAGCAATGTGAGGAGGCAATCTGCAAACCAAAAATAGAGTTCTCATCAGGACGCAAATTGCCTTTGATCTTAGATTTCCCAGACTCCAGAACTGTTAGAAACAAATGTCTATTGTTTAAGCCACTGGATTTATGGTATCCTGCTCTAGCAGCCCAAACTGAAAAGAAAAAAAGTTTAAAAGGCCAGAACGTACAATCCTCTGCTGAACAGAAATGGTGAAAAGGAACGTTCTGGTCTTGTCCCTGATTTCAGAGGAAGAGCTCTCAGTATCATGCCATCGAGTGTGAGCTTAGTGGTGCATTTTTCATATATGACCTTTATTGTGTTGAGCAGTTTTCCTCTATTCCTAGTTTGCTGAGTGATCCATGAAAGAGTGCTGGATTTTGTCAAATGCTTTCTCTATGTTAACTGAGATGATCATGTAATTTCCCCACATTGTGTTAATGGGTGTGCTGCGTGAAAGATGTTCATATGCTGAAGCATCTTTGCATTGCAGGAATAACTACCACTTGTCCATGGTGTATAACACTTTCAGTATGCTGATAAGATCAGTTTGATTATATTTTCTAGAAGAGTTTTGGATCAGTATTCATGAGGGATCTTCATCTGTAGTTTTCTTTTCTTGTAGTGTTCTGTGGCTTAGGTATCAGAGCATTGCTAGCCTCTCCCTGATAGCTCAGTTGGTAAAGAATCTGCCCGCAATGCAGGAAACCCCAGTTCAATTCCTGGGTTGGGAAGATCCCCTGGAGAAGGGATAGGCTACCCACTCCAGTGTTCTGGCGTCGAGAATTCCATGGTCTGTATGGCCCATGGGGTCACAAAGAGTCAGACACGACTGAGCGACTTTCACTTTCATTTAGAATAAGTCTGGAAGTCCTCTCTTCTGAATTCTCTGAGTTTGAGAGGGATTCGCGTTATTTCCTCTTCAAATGCCTTCTCGTCCCGGGCTTCTTGGTTGGGAGACTTTTTATTACTGATTCAGGCTCCTCGCTAGCTCCGTCTCTATTCAGATTTTCTATTTCTTCATGATTCAGTCTTGCTAAGTTTTGTGTCTCCAGGTTTTTGCCCATTTCGTATAGGTTCTCCAGTTTGCTGATGTACAGCTGTCCGTGTGCCCTCTCATACTCTTCGGTATACCTGTGGTTTGGTAGCAATGTCCCCACTTTGATTTCTAGTTCTAGTGATTTGAGTCTTTCTTTCTGACTTACGCCAGCTTGCTTCAGGTTTGCTGATTTCGTTGATCTCTTTGAAGAACCAACTTCTGCTTCATTGAATTTCTCTATTGTTTTTCTATTCTCTATTTTATTTATCTCTGTTCTGATCTTTATTGTCTCCTCCCTTCTGCTAGCTTTGAGGTTAGTTTGCTCTTCTTTTTCTAGTTCCTTAGAGGATAAATTTGGATTGTTGATTTGCGATCTTTCTTCTTTTCTAATACAAGCATTTACAGTTATTAATCTTACTCTTTGCAGTCCATTCACTGCTGCTGTAGCTGAAGTGTTCTGTATATTATGTTTGGCAGATCTGGCTGGTTTATTGTGTTGTTCGAGTTTCTATTTCCTTACTTATCTCCTATCAGGTTGTTCTATTCATTACTGAAGATGGGAAATGAAATCTCTAACTGTTATTGTGGAACTGTCTATACCTCCCTTCAGGTCTGCCAGGTTTTCTTCGTAGATATTTTGAGGGTCTGTTTTTAGGTGTGAAAATATTTATAATTGTCATATAATCTTGCTGTATTGAAACATTATTACATAGAGATTTCTTGTCTCTCACAGGCATTTTTGATTCAAGCTTATCTTGCACGATGTTAGCATGTGCTCCCGAGCTCTCCTGGTTTCCGTACATAGACTATCTTTTTCCATCTTTTCACGCTAAATCTTTTTATGTCTTTGCATCTGAAGTGAACCCTGGTAAGCAGCATACAGTTGGATCATGTTTAAAAATTCATTCTGCCAATCTTGTCTTTCCTTTGAGAGTGTGATCCATTCACATTTAGACTGTTTACCAGTCAGGAGGGGCTTGTTTCTGCCGTTTTGCTGCTCGTTTCTGCAGGGCTCACTGCGTCTTTGTCCTTCGTTTCCTGCATTACTGTATTACTTTGTGTTTGATTGAAACAGTTTCCTTCCTTTTTCAGTTTCCTTCTGTGCACACACTATAGCTGTTTTCTTTGTGGTTACCATGGGGATTACATTTAATATCCTAAAGTTTTAACATTCTAATTTGAGGTTACACCTGTCTGAGTTTAATACAAAGCAAAACCTCTGCTCCTATACAACTGTGTTCTGAGTTCCTGTCTAACATCCTTTTATTTCAACCTGGGGGATTTCCTTATCATTTCTTGCAGTGAGGTCAGATGCTAATAACCCCCCTCAGCTTTTGTTTATCTGGAAACGTCTTAATTTTTCCCTTATTTCTGAGGAAGAGTTTTCCTAAATGTAGAATTCCAAGTTGGCAGTTTTCTTCTTTCAGCACGTTGGTGGTCTGAACTCATTGCCTTCTGGTCTCCAAGGTTTCTGGTGAGAACTGTGCTAATTTTGTTGGAGGTGCTGTGTGTGTGTGATGAATAACTTCTCTCTTTTACTTTCAAGATACTCTCTTTGTTTTTATCTTTCAACAGTTTGAGCATAACTTGCCTCAGTGTGGGTCTCTTTGAATGTATCCTGCTTGGAGTCCATTGAGCTTCTTGGATCTGTGGATTCTTATCTTAGTTCAAGTTTAGGAAGTTTTATATCATCATTTCTTCAAGTATCTCTCTGTCCCTTTCTTTCTTCTCCTTCTGCAATGATGCCTCTGTCCCTTTTCTTGATGATGTTCCCCAGATCCCTCAGGCTCTATTCCCATTTCTTCAACCCTTTTCTGTTCCTCAGACCTGATAGTTTCAGCTGTCTTTTCCTCAAGTCTAATGATTCTTTCTTTTGCCTGCTCAAACTTGCTTTTGAATCCCTTTAGTGGGTTTTTCATTTCTGTTACACTTTTCAACTTCAGCATTTCTTTCTGTCCCTTCCATGCTTCATGTTTCTTTATTGACATTTCTATTTTGCACACACATTGCTTTTCCTGACTGGCGCACGTCTTCCTGTAACCCTTGAGCATCTCTAAGAAAGTTGCTCTAAGGTCTGTGTCTAGTAAGTCTGCATTTGGTCGTCCTCGAGAACCGTTTCTGTCCATTTAGTTTGTCTCTCTGCACGGGGCATACTTTCCTGTTTCTTATATGCCTTGTAACTGGTTGTTGTTGACACCCGGCTATTTGAGCCTTATTACATGGTGGCTCTGGAAAGGAGATCCTCTCCATTCCCTAAGGCTTGCTGTTTTGTCTTTTTCCTACAAAGAAAAGCAGACAAACTTTTGAAATATTGGGACCACTATATGCTAAGCACTGTAACCTTTACATATGACTTTTTGTTGCTGAAAACTATTTGCAAAATGGAATGAGATCTTTTCCTTATGTTAAAAGTGTAACAAATCCTTGACAGTTGCTAGATTATTTTGAGATATTTTCCATTTCCCCAAATTTGCAACTATCTTTGTATCATAGCAGTTGAATTTCTTTGGAGGTCATCTCACAAAGAACAAAGCTTTAACCTATTTATGGTGATAAGTAGAATACAACAAACTGTAAATGAAATTTGTGTGCTTATCAGTGGTAAAGTACACATATCAACTAAGTAACTTGGTTCTACACATTGTAAAGCAAAAATGATTCAGATTTCCCTCAAAAAAATTATACATGACCATGAATTGAAGACCTTTGACATCTCTCATATTTAATCTTTAAGCCCCATTGTACAAATGTTGACCATAAATAGCATTTATATTTTTTCTTTGTTCATCTTAATTTTGTCTCTCTCCCTCCATTCCTCTGTTCTTACCTCCATCTCTCTCTTTTTCTCTCATAGTTGAAATAATCTGAGCTGCTTATTTAGGGCAAGCTTTATCATTGTGCTTAATTTTAAAAAGTCATGGCAGCCTTAATAAATTTAACAGAACCCTTATATTCTGTACATAAAAACAACTGCCAAGCACTCACCATGTGCAAGACACTGAGTCGCTTCCATGCTTCTCTGAACCTGCATACGCAGTGCAGCCTCCCAGGGGATCTTTCAAAACTCAGACGCCCAGGCCGAGGCTTGGACCTGCTGATCCAAAGGCAGGTACTCAGTGGATTCCTGAGTTCCTAGCTACACCAACCTCCTTCATACGCATCTCTTAATCCTCGCAACTGTGTGAGGCTGTATCTTGCCACACACTATGCTTGAGGTGATTGACTCCCTTCAGTAAGATGCCAGGGTTGCAGGTGTCCTTTTCTTGTTCTTGATCTTAGATAAAAAACTGTCAGCTTTTCACCATTGAGTATGATGTTAATAGAACTCCCACACAGGTAAACATACTGAGAGGTAAACAGGTAACTGCAAAGGTTACCAATTCTGAAATATTAGTGTAACATGTTATTCACATGCTTCATAGTTTTGGTAGCATCATCGCTACACATTTCTAGCACAATAACTGTAGTTCTCTTAAAGTGAGTTAAGTGAGATGTAAACATTAGCATAATTCTGAATATGTCTCAATGTCATTTGGTAAAACTTTTGGTACTGCATTGTGTTGGCCACCAACATCACATAATAAAACCGTGACACAGTCTTCTAGTTAGAATTTCAAGTTTAAGTTTCATTCATGTTTACTTTTTTAATGTAACAGACATCACTTGACTAAAGGTTTATCCCATAATTAACATTTCTCTAGAATAGTCAAAACACAAGGTTAGATTTCCAGCCGTATTTCGTCTACACTAAATGTCCCTGATTTCAGGGTTGTAATTAATAAGCCCAGTGTATGCATCTGACCTAACATGGGCCAATCAAAGTTTTTCTCCCAGGCATTTAAAATCTGGAAATGAAAACCCAGATGTTAAGAGTTCCTGGAGGAGAGTTACATTATCGCACTATCTCAGGAAAAGTTCACAAATTCCTGTTGCTCGGGAGTGCTCCTGTTCCTTGGACACATGCTGGATATTTCTCTCCTGACTATTGGTTGCTTCATTTTTGCTTTGAGTCTGAGATAACTCATTGTTCACTGCCTAGTCAAGAACCCTCCCTCACTCTTCTTTGCTTAAACCCCTAGATCTCTCTCGTGACCGTCTCGCGAGGCGGTCTCCCGCGTGACTGTCTCATGAGGTGACTCAGAGTTGCTCTAAGACTTTCCAGACAATGTAGTTTGTCTCCACCAGATAGTCTATCTTTCATCCTTTCTTGCAACAAAGGTGGCCATTTGACCCCATACTGACCAAAGATGCATGAGAAAGCCTGAAGGAGAGATTCTGTAATAATTCCCTCTTCTTTACGGCCTAGAAAGCAGATGCAGAGCCCGGGCTGCAGCACCAGCAGCGAAGCCAAGACACTGAAGGGGGTGGAGTAGAAAGATGCGAGACGAATTCCCTGACGGACCACCCAGATCTAACCTCACTGCCTCCAGACTCCATCTTATCGCAGAGAAATAATTTCTATCTCTTTAAATCGCTATTAGTCATGTTTTCCATGTTGCTTTACACAGCAAAATGCACTCTGCTGCTGTGATTAAGGCTAAAAACCTTGGAATAGAGATATTATCCTGACCCAGCCTAAACATGTGAGCCCTTTAAAGTGGAAAACTGAAAGAAGAGTGTTTCAGAGAAGCGCAATGTGCAGAGGACTGGCGTTACTACTGCTTTGAAGATGGAGGAAGGGATCCAGCGATCCCCAGAAGAGGAAACGGTCCTTTGCTTACAGCCAGAGGTGCTTCCCTGATGGTTCAGATGGTAAAGAATCTGCCTGCAGTGCGAGAGACCCGGGTTCAATCCCTGGGTCAGGAAGATCCCCTGGAGAAGGAAATGGCAACCCACTTCAGTGTCCTTGCTGGAAAATCCCACAGACGGAGGAGCCTGGCGGGCTACAGTCCATGGGGTCACAGAGTCAGACACGACTGAGCGATGTCACTTACAGCCAGAGAGAAAACACGGACACAGGTTTCACAACTGCAGGAACTGACTGCTGCCAACTAACCGAAGAGGAGACAGATTCCCCTCTGCAGCCTCCAAAAAGCAATGCCCCCACCAACACCTTGATTTCAGCCCAGTCAGACCTCTAACCTACAGAACTGTGTAAGTGGTGACTCGTTAAAGCAGCAGGAGAAGATTAGTACATACACATAACATCTCAGTTCAGTTCAGTCGCTCAGTCGTGTCCAACTCTTTGCGACCCCATGAATCGCAGCACGCCATAACATCTCAGTAAATTCAATTTATCTCCCCTAGAACTAAAAGAGTTTTTGTAATTCAAGAATTTAGGTTTCTTAAATTAAGCCTATATATTCTCTGAGTTAAAAAGAGAACACGCTCTCCCGACACGCTCAGACACGTGCCCAGCATCATCGTGCTTTTCTCGCTGTCATTGTTGGTCTGTACTCTAAGACAAGGGAATTTCTACGTTGCTCTCTGCTATTCTTCAGAATTATATCTGGAATTGTGGTTCCTCTTTGCTGCTTCCTCCATCAACTTGGATACACTCAGCCAATCAGAAACAAATATTTGGCAGAATTAATTAGAATCACAGTAGATGTCTAGAAATAAATGTATGAAATGAAAAACAATAAATTCTAAGCTGTGATTATATTATTCAGCTCAACATATGGATAATTCATTAATATTATTAAAAATAACTTTATTATTTAAAAACGGTCATTTGAATTCCATGTGGGATTGTTCAGTAATTATCTCTAATGAAATGCAGAGTAAGCATGCATAATACAGAGAGTTCACGCTGGAATAACAGTTGAGTGCTGGCCCCCTGAAGCCACACCGCTTGATACAAATATCACTCTTTCCACTTACTCAGCACATGATTATACGGAGTTAGTCTCTTTCAAGGCTTCCCAGGTGGTGCTTGTGGTGAAGAACCCACCTCACAATGCAGGAGACATGAGAGATGCAGGTTCCATTCCTGGATGGGGAAGATCCCCTGGAGGAGGGCATGGCAACCCACTCCAGTATTCTCGCCTGGAGAATCCCACGGACAGAGCGGCCTGGCAGACTACAGTCCATAGGGTCACAAAGAGTTGGACACAACTGAAGCAACTTAGCACTCATACACCCTCTTTTAACTTTAATTTTTGATCAGTTAAAATGGGAGTACAGTAAGTGAATCATAGACCTGTAGGCATCAAATTAATAACCCATACTAATGCTAAAAACTATGTATTGTGTATGTAAAAACAATTTTTTTTCTGACCACCCTACCCACACATGACCTACCAAAGATATGCAGAACAATGTGACTCCCTGGGAAGGGGGAGAAGCCCAGTCCCAGAGCCCCAGGCACACCTTCTGAGACACACTGAACCAGGAGGACAGACTTTCCCGTTTTGAATCCAAAGGCAGCAAGCGCTAAGGAACAAGAAAGAGCTGTCTACCCCTGGGAGGTGGCATATTTACACAATTTTTATTGTTGGTGTGAAACTCAAATTTAGCTCTATTTTTATGGCTAAATCTGGTAACCCCGTGTGTTGCAGTCCCTGCCCTCTCCCAGTGGCAGGAGATCCTGGTACAGGGTCCTGGGCAGGACTGTCTTCTGTCCTTCCCCCAAAGACAGAGGGCTTTATTTCTAAACCTTCTTCAGACACAATGCATGTTCACTGGTGTCCCAGGGCTGACAATGTTTCAAAGCTCTCCCTGTGACATAGAGCTTCAGTCACACAAGGAAGAAAGATCTGGATGGGGCTCGAGGTTCTCCTGGAGTGGAAGCACCCCCTACTCCATGTCTGCACCCCCGCGGGGAGAGGGGGCTCTATTCAATCTCCTGCCCCTCCCGCCCCCGATCGCACTGATGGGAAAGTGGTGAAAGTCCGTGGGATGAGCCTGCAGAAGGGCATAGGCGCTCCTCATATCCTTTGGAGCCTTCTGTTACAGAAAGTATAGCTCTTACCTACCTGTCTGGGGCCTGACGTCTTTCCACTGTGTCCCCCCACTGGTGGGCAAGTGCTGGTGTCCTTCTACCCTTGAAACGGCCTACCTTTCCTTGGATTCAGAGCTGTTTGGTTAACCTATAACCTCAGGTCTTTGATGGGTTCAAGGAAAGTTATAATTGTACAGTTTATCTAGATCTCACTTGTTAGAGTAGGAGAAACACTCCTTGTTTTCCGGATGTTTACAACTCCTTGTCCTTCTGTTTTTATTAGGACATTAAAAAGCACACAGCATTTTATTGTAATAAAGAAAATACAATACTTAGTACCTTATCTTTCTTATTAGCCAACTATATATTAGGGGCATTTTTTCACCAACAGTGTAACCACACAAAAGCTTCTGCCAAGGGCTTTTAGGAGCACTGAAAGCCATTTCTCTCACACACTTCTTGGCTCCAAGGAGCATATGCTGACCACAACTAGGGATGTCAGAACTACCAAACCGCTGAGGTTGAGATGGATGATAAAATAAATGGTTTCAAGTTAAAATCTCATAGAGCCATCCTGAAGTCTCCTATTCGGAATACACAGGCATTCTTCCTATCTCTGCGAGTCAGTATTGCACAGTTCGCCTCCTCGCTGAGCGCTCCTCTCTGAGCGGATTTGAAATGTCGCTCGAGCAAGACACCTCCTGCACAACGCGCATGATTTGCTCCCCGTGGGGCTCAGAGTTGCCTCTGTCTGCTCTTTATGCCACTGCTACTGTCTTTTTTACAAAGACACTATCCTTGGTCTTTAACTCTTTTGGCCGTGCTGGGTCTTCTCTGCTGTGTGAGGGCGCCCTCCAGCCGTGGTGAGCGGGCTTCTCACGGTGGTGGCCCCTCTAGCTGCGGAGCCTGGACGCCGGGCACGTGGGCTTCAGCAGTTGGAGCACACGCTCAGCCGCCTCATGGCATGTGGAATCGTCCCGAACTAGGGATCAAACCCGTGTCTCCCGCAGTGGCAGGTGGGCTCAACCGCTGAACCACCAAGGCAGTGCCCTCGCTGCTGTTCCCTGCAACATACCTGGCTGCGGCTTCTGAGCAGCTCAGCCGTCACTCGTGTTCAGTGGGGAAACGAGACACGTCGCGCACGCATTTGTCCCATCCGCTTTGGGTCGCTCTTTTGCTTCATTGCTATAACTCCACCTGCTATTCCTGGAAGACTTTATTTTATCCAACTTTCACTACTATCTTTCCATCTCCCAATCCCTATTTTTAGTACTTTACGTAAAATTGGAACAATAGTTTCATGTTTAAAAAAGTATTGAAATAACATGCTTATAACTATGACCTAATCATGGTGGTATTTGCTTACCACTCAGAACAAAGGTAGGAAAAATAATCACTTTTTAGAGCAACCAAAATGTCGTGATTTATGTTGTAAGATGCAACAAAAGTTACCACTGGGTTTCCCATATTTCCTGGTGTAATTTAGCTCTGTATTTTCTACCTGGATGACCCGGAGGCATGTGAGGCTCAGCATACCAGACGGCAGTTGTTGCTGCCCCATCAGCACTCTTCCTCCTGTGCTCCCACCCTGCGAATGGCATCACCGCGTGTGCACACACCCTAGCTACAAGCCTGGGGCAAACCTTTGGTCTTCAATTCTTCCAATTTCCTGCATCTAAGTCTTCAAGTCTTATGAATGCTCCCTCCTCCCCTTTCCCCAGCCAGGCCCCACTGCAAATCTTTATCGAAGATTCTCAGTATTTGTCATCTGGCAATGGCCTTCTAAGAGATCTCCCCATCTTCACTCTCACTTGCTAAAATGGTATCTTCCATAAAGCCCTCAAGATGCTCATTTTAAAATCCAAAACCTGCAAAGGGTCCCCAAGTTCTCTGAGGAGCCGGCACTTCCTGGCATGGCATATGAAGACGCCTCTAAGCTGCCCGGCCCCCCTTGCACTGGTGTCTCTAAGCTGCCCGGCCCCCCCTTGCACTGGTGTCTCGCCTCTCTTTTCTTTGCATTCCTTGTTGTCACCTTGCTAAACCTCCTCAGATCCCCAGCGTGCCACTGTCTCTCTTGTCAACATGACTTTTTGTCTATAATACCCTCTTTCAGACTGTCCTTCACCCAGGCTTCATCATCTGGCTGACGGCTACCAGGATGCAACTTGGATGGGCCACTCTTGAGCTGGGCAGGCTTGAGGCAGGATGAGCTGTTTGCTCAGCCTCTTGTCTGTAAGAAGGGAAAGCAATGCCAGCCTTTCTGCACGGCTAGGTTGAGCTAGAAATAGTAAATGCAAGGGTCTGGTGGTGAAAAAGCAGCACACGTAACTCAGGCTGCGGCGGAAGAAATCTAAGTGCTTTACGCATATTAGCTCCTGTATTATTCCCACACTCAGTTCAGGAGTCACCTCCTCCATGTAGCCTTTCTTGAGTTCTCAAAACTTGATGAGATGTCTTTGCTGATCATTTTCTATTTGTCCCCTGAATCCATTCTCACCCTTCTCTGTCCTGCAAAGCCCTGGGAGAGTACACATGTGGAGAAGTCACGGGCTCCTTGGCCGGCCTCCAGGTTGCTTTTTTTAAGCGAGATCACAGAGCTGTTGGAGAGAGCGGCTAGGGTGCCTTTCCCCACGGCCTCCCTGACAGTCACGGCTCTGCCGTGGCTGCCTCCTTCCCTATTAGTTTGCTGGAACTGCTGCCATATCGAAGCACCACAGCCTGGACAGGCAACAACTGTCATTTCTTCTAAGAGCAGGACATCCACGTCCCACAGTTCTGCAAGCCAGAAGTCCAAGGCAAAGGCGTCAGCTGGGCTGGTGCCTTCTGCGTCCTCTCCTTGGCCAAGTTCTCCCTGTGTCCTCCCCAAGAAGTACGTCCCTCTGCATGTCTGTGTCCTGGTCGCCCCTTCTTATGAGGACACCAGGCATGACTGACCCTCCCACAGGACCTCATTCTACCTTAATCACCTTTGTACAGACCCTCTCTCCAAACACAGTCACATTCTGAGGAGCTGGGTTGACTTCGACATACAGCTGGGGAGCACGACCCAGCCCACAGCACCTCCCCGCCTCAGCCCTAGTCAGGTGTCCTGGCGTCGCGGCTCCAGCCTCCAGTGGGCTTCTGGCGGCCTCCCTTTCAGGCGCAGGTGTGGCAGCGGCGCCCCCATGCTCCCCCCTGCTGCCAGCATCTGCTGTGGCCCTCAGCCTGGGTACACTGTCACGAGACAATTCCTCACTGTGGCCTTATGAGCTAGCCAACTGCATTCCATTTCCTGCTGGGACGCTGATGTGGTGCTACTCTGGGACTTCCCTCGCCTACCCTCAGCACTTACGTTACAGTATGGCAAGTGTTGACCCCCTGTCCGTGTTCCCTTTGGAACTGCAAGTTCCTCGGGGATAAAAACCATTCCTTTTAAATTTTGTACCTTTGGGTCTGTACAGTAGGTGATCAAAGTCTGCTGTGCAGTTTAACCACTGGCTGATGCTCCCTGCTGACTTTCCCTTATACCCTCTTGCAGTCTCACTTCTTTAGAACACTAGTACATCACCCCAGGCTACAGAAACAGCTTCTGAATGGATCTCACCCTTTCCCATCTCTTCCTCCATCAGTGCTGAGGACAGGCTAATCTTCCTAATCAGTGATGCTCAGTGGTGTCTATACTGTCCTAACCTACTCTGCCCATCACCACCAGCCGCCTTGCAACCCAGAAAAAACTTCTACTGCCAACTTCGGCTGCTGCTCACGAACCTCTTTCCACCTGAAGCAGTTGCCTTCCTTGCCTTCAGCTTGAATCTCACCCAGCCTTCTAGGGTGGATGTTCAGGACATCACTGTATCATAAGTACTGGCCCCAAACTAGATGAGCTTGGACTGGGAGCAGGGCTGAAGGGCTAGGCTGTGGTGAGTTGCCCTTCTGGTCACTGGTTAGGGGGAAGGTGTGTGAGTATCTGAGGACGGGCTGGATAACAAGGGAAAGCCTGAGACAGTAGGTGTATTCTGCTACTGCTTATCTGTGTGGCCCTAAGAAACCACTGTTCATTTTGGTGCCTCAGTTGTCCAGCAGCTTAGACTACAATCTGACGGTCTCCAAAGGCCCTTCAAGTTCTGCAATTCGATTTTCTTCAATATACACCAGATTTGATTTGCTGATTTAGCTCATGATAAACTTCTGTCTCTTAAGGCCACATTTCCCTCAAGAAAAAGGAAAAGAGCTTTCTCTTCACAGGCTGAATGTTTCCCAAACCTGTATGTTGTATGCCGCTTTTATTTATCCGCAGTTTCTATAAGTCCAGTCTTGTCTTGAGAATGGTACCTGTCAGTTTTGGCTCATAAGCAAGAGCAGTCTAGGGCTGCCCTTGTTATGTCCAGTCCTGAGGGAAACACATCATTCCATACGTTCCAACACTGTTGAAAATAATATTTTATGAACTGAGAGTTTCTGAATGTGGCAATAAGACAAGCCCTAAATAACCAGAACCTCTGAGCTTGAAACGCACACAAGTGTATGTGTTTGATGAGAACTTGGACATGAATGTATGTGTTTGAAGAGAACGCGCACAAGAGTGCACCCACTTGAAGAGAACACGCACACGAGTGCACACGCTTGATGAGAACGCACACACGCGTGTACACGCTTGAAGAGAACGCGCACACGAGTGCACACGCTTGAAGAGAACGCGCACACGAGTGCACACGCTTGAAGAGAACGCGCCCACGAGTGCACATGCTTGACACGCTTGACGAGAACGCGCACACAAGTGTACACGCTTGAAGAGAACACGCACACGAGTGCACACGCTTGACGAGAACGCGCACACAAGTGTACACGCTTGAAGAGAACGCGCACACGAGTGCACACGCTTGACGAGAACGCGCACACGAGTGCACACGCTTGACGAGAACGCGCACACAAGTGTACACGCTTGACACACTTGAAGAGAACGCGCACACAAGAAATGGGAAACGGAAGGACACATACTTTCACAGAAAAGAAGAGTCAGCTGAGGCAGTTCTGAGCACCTCCTCTAATCTCCTAAAAGCAAGCTTTACAAGCTCAGAGTATATCACGTTACATGGAAATCATTTATGTATTAAGTCCCTATTTCCAAATAACTTATGAATGAATGTGAATTAAGGATGGGAACAGTTTTGTTTTTATTTCTGTATCCTCAGCTTCTGGCACAATATGTAGAACACAGTAGGTTTCCAACAAATGTTAGTCGAATGAATGAACATGCACCTCAGAGCCTGGAAACGGGGCCGCAGAGGACACGTAAGACGGTGCTACCTGCAGAGCAGTGACTGGGCTGAGGACAGAGACCAAGCAGTGAGGGGCTTGAGAGGAGAAAGAAGATTATGAATTAAAACACTTCTGTACCCAAACCTCCTGCTTTATGAAAATCTAACCACTTTTAGGAGTCTGTTTCCCTTGAAATAAATACTCATTCAAGCATTGCGATCTCTTCGATTTAATATTTTAAGGAAAATCTATTAGGCTTTCAGGGTTGCTCCGAGACAGTTTCTGTGGAAAATACTCAAATTGAACCTAACACAACTATTGATTTGTTTCGGGAAAGATCAATATGTATTTTTCTTCAGGGAGAAATACCACCATCGACTTTTCTTTAACCAATACTTCCCTTCTGGCAAGTGCCAGCTGCCAATGACGAGGGCAGAGGAGAGACCAGTGCCTGCTGGAAGCCGCCAGACCCACCCTGTAGTGGAGGAAGCAGGGCTCCTTTCCAATGTGGCACACCTGGAGCCATCTGTAAACAATTTAAACCAATTGCTTAAACAACAATTAAGTACTGTCTCTCATTTAAAGCCAATGTATATTTTCCCAAACATACCACAGATCAAGGGTCACCAGCTGTCCTGCGGCCAAGGAGTAAAGGGTTCCCAGGACGCAGGACATTCTATTCCAGAAAGAAGGGGACCCTGGGCAAACTGGACAAAAGGGTCCACTCATGAAAGACACTCTATCCTGAGTACAAGGACCAAACTTCTCCTCTTCTTTATCTAACAACTAAACATTTTATAAATAAGAAAATGTTTAAAACTAAAAGGAACAGAAAATGACTGATACAAACTAAAACCAAGTATTTCTTCAGAAACTAGGTAAAGAGGGCTAAGGGATTATCACCTCCACTCTGCGAAACTATGCAATAACTAAGCACAGTCTGCCCACCACGGAGGAGGCACCTCACCTCTGAGCCCGTCACAGTCAGCTGTGCGACTGGTGATCAGAACAACACTTGTACTGACTCTGAAGTCCTAGAGCTGCTATTACTCAAGGAAAAAACCACACACGTACCTTTATAACAGAAAGAACCTTCATGCGCGGCTTGAATAAAACAACCACAAAGCAGAGGCCTTCCTGCCCCACTGGCTTGGCTGTTCTGACTGCAAGGAAAACAGTGAGATTTTAAAAGCAAAAGTTCACCTTATATTGTGCATTTTCATGATGTTCAACAGTTTGCAATAGCCTGTAATGAAACATAATCTGAATTTTTGTGTGTGTATATATATATATAACTGAATCACTTTGTTGTACACGTGAAACCAAAACATTGTTGTAAATTCTATACTTCAAAAAACTGGACATGTTTTTGAAAGTACTGCATTGAGGAAAGATGTCCACAGATCACACTGTCTTAGGATCAGTTATCTGTGTCTCTAACAGACAGCGCACTTATCCTCGGTTTGCTCCACAGACTGTGATAAGCGGGAGGGGACTGCCATTTAAAAGTCACAAAGTTTTCTCTGTTTAGAGACAGAGATCTCATATCCCCTTCAAAACTGTGCCTTTGATAGAGTTAAAGCACCATCGTGGACGCTTTAAAAACAAAAGTGGTAAAATAAGCACCCCCTTGTACTTTGGAGCAGAATGGGAGAGAAACGGACGTCAATACAAAGTCAAGTGCAAGTGTTTTTAGATGGAGAGCTGCTCCAGCCTGTACAGTGTGCACGCTGTGTGTTGGTGAACCAGGGCATGCGTGGCCACAGGCCCCCTGCCCCCGTTCAGGGGTTACTGGATGTGAGAGAAATACACCCTCACTTCCTGTTAACTGAGCACGGCCCGTTCTGCAGTAACCCTACCCTCCCTGCAGCAGCTGCTCCTGTGCTAGCGGCTGTGCCTGCCATCCGGAGTGGACGCGCTGCACAGAGAGGGCGCGCGGGTCTGGCAGGGCTGGCAGAGTGCAGGAGACAGCACTGGGAGGCGGCTTTGAACGGCAGCACGCCGCGCTGACAGAACCCGTCCTGTCTGGGTGGAGGCAGGCAGCCTCCTGCAGACCAAGAGGTGGTCAGCGAGAAGTCACCAGTGCCTTGTTGTGGGTAAGAAAACGATCCCGGTCTGTCATCTAACCCGAGGAGCGCTGTACGTATAATGGTCTTTCCGTAACACACAGGGCTTTAAAGATGAATGACTAATCAAAATACTGACAAATATTAATAAACTGTCAACAGAGTGTTGAACAGTGACACCATTATGTAATATGAAATGGACTTCCCCCTCACAATAAGTGAAATTTCTCTTGGGACATTCCATCCTCTGAGGAAACCCCCTTCTCCCTCCAGCCCCCTACCCAGACACCTTTTAATGTCTTCAGATCCATTCAATTTCTGTTTCACATAAAAGGGGAAGAAAACAAACAAACAGAACTGACCAACACGAGCTCTTCAGTAGGGAAGAGCTGCAGAGTAACATTTAGCAGATGGGGGGCAGTTTCTCTGAAGGGGAGCAGCGTTTTCCTTCTCTCTATCGCTTTGGGCTGCCCCAGGCCCCAAAGGCATTTGAAGAAGCAGAAGTGTGCCTCCAAGAGGGCAGCTGGATGCGTAGGTGTGGTAAATGCAGACCAACGGGACCCTCTGACTCGGGACACTCAGGGAATATCCCTCTCCACTGGATCGCAGTCATGTGGCCACTCTGAATAGGATTTCATGAGGGTTCGGAGATCATGAAAATAGAACTGCAGAGAGTGCAGCTGTCTGTGTGCCCAGATGAGCTAGCGTGAGAAGCAAGGCCCAAGCTGTCAAACATGGGTGAAAAAGACAATTATTCGACTAATCTAAAAAGACACTCGTTGTTCAGATTTTGTCAGATACTTTGGGCTGGGACCATCAACTGTGAAGACTTTTTTGGTTTTTTCACCATGGAAAGTTTTGAAGGACCTGTTTGTTGTCTCAGGTAGACCATCCAGATAGAAGGAAATGCAAACCATCCCAGGCAAAAAAAAAAAAAAAAAGGAACCACAGCCAACCGGCAAGATGATGTTCATAAATCAGGAATGCTTCCTAACCAACGCTCAGAGAACAAAGGATGTCAAGGGCAGAACTGCAGACTGTACTGGGCTCTGCCGAC
The DNA here is from genome assembly GCF_023091745.1 of Budorcas taxicolor. Classification (NCBI taxonomy): domain Eukaryota; kingdom Metazoa; phylum Chordata; class Mammalia; order Artiodactyla; family Bovidae; genus Budorcas; species Budorcas taxicolor. The sequence continues at coordinate 8,431,625 of NC_068920.1, forward strand.
CACAGCTATGGCTGCAGATCGGGAGGAAGACCACAGAACTCTTAAGACACTGCGGGAAATGCCTCCCCCTCCCTTCATCTCCTCCTTCGCCTTCCCACTTCTGTCTCTTTCTCTCCAGTAGACACAGCATCGATTTCAAGAGGACTTCAGTCACTCCCAGATCACAGCCATCCCACTTGGAAACCCGCTGCTGTAGGGAAGCCGCGCCAGGCAGACTCAGCATTGGCAGAGGGGCTGGCGAGTCAAGGGATGAGTTACTTGTGAGCCTCACGGCTGGGTGACTGCAACAGCCTCTCAGTCACATTTTCTCTCCTTAGTCAACAAACATCTAAAAGCTTCCCCACACAGCAGGGCTTATTTCAGGAGTTGGACACTGAGACTGAGGACTGCTCCCGTGAAGCGTGCAATTTTGGAAACCTAGTACTACCTATACACAGACACACGTGCTATGACCACCGGCTGACAACACCATCAGCTTCCTCCAGCGTTAGGGACCTGGGCTCTGTCTTACTCCCCCTTGCCCGATGCTCTGCTCTATAATCTGCCGAACAGCTGGCCGTCCTCTGCCAACTCCGTCGGGGACTCCATGTGTCAACAGGCTCCCAACTGCATGCATGCCAGGGGCCCCCCATTTACCTCTCCCAGGCTCTCTCGCACATCTCTCTGCCCTGCTCACCTGCCTGGGTGTTCATTCCTCTTGCTGTCTTCCCCTGACACCACCCTCTTCAGAAGTCAGTGCTCTGAGATCTGAGGTCTCCAAACTTCTTAAGTGGAAGGAGGAAACCAAGCTCATATTCAGGAGAGTGTGTGGAGGGCTGGAAATCAGTGGCCTTTTAAAGGCTGAGGTCATTGAAGGGCCCATCCTCATGGTCAAGCAGTGAACTGGATGCCCACTCTCTTTCTAGACAGTTGGAGAAGCAGAGAAAATGTTTTGTATTTTTGCTTCAGTAGTTATAGACTCCACTTCCTTTTACTTCTGTCCACAATTCATTAGGTTCCGGCTTTTAAATAAAAAACTCTCAGTCATATTTGGCTAATTAGCTTTTCATTTTAACTTCTTCTTAATTTGCTCTAATCTGACAATGTGGCCTGAGGCTTCTGCAGAGGACTGACATCATCTATTAGTGTGTATTTAAGTGGTTATCAGTGGGAGAGACAGATGGAAAGAGATACCGATAAAGACATTTCATCCCTAAAAGATATCCCTGTAACCCCACTGCACAGAGGGTAGTGGCAGGAGGTGCACCTGCTCTCTGGGGCTGGAGGCCCTTCCGGCAATCCTCTGGGGGAGGGGGCCCCTGGCACACAGGAGTAGAGGCCAGGGGCACTGCTGAGCATCGCACTGCACACAGGACAACCCCACAAGAAAAAAAAGATGCAGCCCCAAATGTCAGCAGTGCCGAGGCTGAGACACTCTGGACCACAGTACATTAAAAAAGCCAGGGAACATTACTTAACTACTTCCCGCTCGCGCCAAGGTTTATCTCAATTCTCTGAACTGTCAGTAACACCCCAAAGGGCTCGGCTGCCTCTAATGGCTGAACTTCTGCTTGTGGTCTTTTACCCACTCCCACCTTAAAGTTCAAAGTTATTGCTCACTGAACTCACCACTAACTGGTTATCCTTAACCACATGTGCATGGTTCTGGTTGGCCCACATGACTAGTAACCGTTCCACATTACGCACACATGAAACCTTCGTTGGGGAGTTGCTGCCAAAATCTGTGATGCTGGCTGTGCTGACAGACACGGAAATAGCAGGAAGATAAGTAAAAGCAAAAATCTTGTGTGGCATGAAATTCCACTAGGCTTATGATGCCTTAACAATTTATTAGAGAACACAAAGGAACAAATTCTACCTTAAATGTGACAAAAGTCAGCTTCTTCTAGGCGTCTTTGTCTTTCCCTTCTTTCCATTATCAGGGGCTCTAAGGAATGAGGAGGAAGACAGGAAGGAGCCTGGAAATTGCATGACACCAGCTCAGCTTGAGAGCTGAACCTGAAAATCTCTGGTCTACGAAAATGAAAAGAGAGAACCAGGACCTGTCAGAATGGGCCAGACTTTCTCTTTTCCTTTTCTTTAACTTGAACTGCAAGACAATGGCGATTACTAGGTGGGGTCAGGTTCAAGGAGAAGGTGGATGCAGTATGGGAAGACTCATGGAAAACCTTCCCCAACACACACACACTCACACACTCACACACACACTCATGCACTCACACACTCACTCACATACACTCATACACTCACACACTAACACACACACTCACACACACACTCACATACACTCACACACACACTCACACTCATTCACTCACACACATACACACATACACTCATACACTCACACACATACACTCACACACACACTCACTCACATACACTCATACACTCACACACTCACACACACTCACACACATACACTCACACACACTCACATACACTCACACACACTCACACACATTCACACACACACACAGACACACGCACTCACACACACTCACATACACTCATACACACACATACACACACTCACACACTCATACACTCACACACACACATACACACACACACTCACACACACTCTCACATACATATACACACAGACACACGCACTCACACACACACTCACACACTCACTTATACACTCACACACACATACACACACACTCACTCACATACACACACACTAACACTCACACACACACATACACACACACACTCACTCACACACACACATATACACACACACACACTCACACACACACTCACACACACTCATGCACTCACACACTCACTCACATACACTCATACACTCACACACTAACACACACACTCACACACACACTCACATACTCACACACACACACTCACTCATACATTCACTCACACACATACACACATACTCATACACTCACACACATACACACACACACTCACATACACACTCATACACCCACACACACTCACACACACATACACTCACACACACTCACATACACTCACACACACATTCACACACACACTCACAGACACACGCACTCACACACACTCACATACACTCATACACACACACATACACACACTCACACACTCATACACTCACACACACACATACACACACTCACACACACACTCTCACACATATACACACACAGACACACGCACTCACACACACACTCACACACTCACTTATACACTCATACACACACATACACACACACTCACTCACATACACACACACTAACACTCACACACACACATACTCACACACTCACACACACATACACACACTCACTCACACACACACATTCACACACTCACACACACATATACACACACACTCACAGATACACACGCACTCACACACTCACACTCATACACTCATACACACACACTCACATACACACACACACTCATACACTCACATACACACACACTAACACACACACACATGCACACTCACACAAACACACACACACTCTCACTCACACACACACTCACTCACATACACTCACACTCATACACACACACACACACACACTCACAGACTAACACACACTCTCACTCACACACACACACACACTCACACACACACTCACACACACTGTCTGCCTCTTCTGACTTCTGATGCTAATACTGTCACCTTTTCTTACTTAACCAAAAATCAGAATTTGAAATGCGCTCTGGGCATATGAGTCTTGTAGGCCATACTGAATGTAGGCCAGAGTGCCACTTCTGACGGTTAGGAGGCAGCCAGAGCTGGTTCTGAGCTTAAGAAAGATTGTTAAGCACCTGATCTGAGCTAGAAAAATAAATTTATGAGAAATAAGAGAAAGAAACTGTTCCAAGTGAATGGCAGAAGAAAAAGTGGGTGTGGACCTGTCATTTATGGGCAAAACACTGACTTATGAATTGTGATTTCACAAGTTCATCTGACTACTAGAAGCAACAACAGCACAGCAGAGAAGGAAAATAAACGTCACTCATTGATTTCGGGGTAGGATCTTTGTAAATTTTCAGGAGGGGAAAAAAAAAAATAACAGTTCAGAAAAGTTGATCATCTTGCCCAACAGCACTCTGAGATTTAGGATCAGAGGTTGGTCTTGGGATTCCCCAGGCAGTCCAGTAACCATGCTGTGCTGTCTACACAAGAACGGTGCAGAGTAGAGGAGGAGCTGCCCAGGTGATTAGGAGGTCAGAGGGAAAAGAGGGTGTCAAGGCAGGAGGGAAGGAGCACTCCAGAAGCAAAGGGCAGGGAGGGTGCTGTCTGGTCTGGATGCCATCCTGCCCACGGGGGCCATGGTCGCAGCACGCGGAGGGGGCGCTTCCTGCACATGGGGCTCTGGCGCCCGCTGTGGCCCAGAAGACATCGACAAGGAGGGAGATGACTACGATGGGGTCTGCAGGCTCTTTTCAAAGTGTCAGCATTCCTCAGAATGACACAACTGCCCTCTGGAACGTGTTACCTTATTCAACAAGCATTTACTGAGCACCTGTTTTGTGCCAGGGACTGTTCCTGGCCATATGAATAAAACAGACCCTTAAAAGACAGGCCCTTTTCCTCTGGAGGGTCTTCTAGTGAGATATAGGAAAAGGAGCAAATAAATATGAGAATGTCTGATCATGTTAAGTGCTATGAAGAAAACTGCACAGGGTAATATGAGAGGGACTGGAGGATCTCCTTTGGACGGGGTGGTTAGGAAAACCTCTTTAAGGAGGCGGCATTTGAGCTGAGCCCTCGAAGAGAAGAGCCAGTGACAGGTGAGACAGCTGGTTAGAGAGCACAGCCCATGCGAAGGCTCAAGGACAAGGTCAAGTGATCATGAGACCAAGGGTGGCAGGTTCAAGGAAACACAGAGAGTCCCTGTGGCTGTGACTCTGGGAGGGAGGAGGAGCAGATGAAATGAGGTCATTGGGGTGAGCTCAGCCATACCAGAGGGATGCATCTGTCCATTTAACAATTATCAAGCATCCACTAGGTGCAGGGCATTGCTGAGGATATAAAAAGGAAAGATGAAACCCCTGGTTCGAGGGTTCTGTCTGCAGGGAAGAAGTCAGGAGTTTAGCAGGCGTGCAGAATACTTACACAGTTGTGTTAGAGAGTATTCCACTCCAGGCAGAAACACGATGTGGACATGATCGTGGTGCTTAGCAAGGGAAGGGGCTTTCCAGAAGCACTTGAATCAACACACCCATGCACCTACACGAGCCAGTTTATAATCTGAAGGAGGGAACGCACTAGCCGTCCAAAGTCACGGTATGAGGTCTCGAATCCGGACATCTGCTCCGCTGGGGTCGGGAGGTGAGGTCATCCCAGAGATGAGTCACCGAGCCCACCTTTCGCCACCGGGTGAGCCTTCTCGGTCTTCGTGGGTGGGGCAGGGCCGTAGGAATCCCCCCACCCGGCCTAAATCGGGCGCACTCAGAAAACCCAGACAGGGGAGCTGCCAAGCCCAAGGCTCTGATTAGCACCTGATTCACCCAGGCAGTCAAGGCTGGGCGGCGACTGCTGGTAACAGGCCCCCAGTCTCCCCGGGGAAAGGCCTGCGGGAGTTTTGGTGACCGGGATCCCAGGGGAGCCTCCGTGACACCCCCCACCGGGTAGGGGCGCGCCTGCGTGACCACCGGCCCCGCCCAGACTCAGAACGCGCGCGGCGGCGGCGGCGGCGGCGGCGGCGCCCTGGCCCGGGCCTCCGCGGAGCCCCGGTCCCCAGGCCCCAGGCGCGGCCGCCGAGGCGCCGTCCTTCCGGAGGGCTCCGACCCCAGGAGCCTCGTCCCCGTCCCCGCCCACCACCGTCCCCGGGAGACGACTCCCTTTGCCCTGGCCCAGCCTCCGAGCAGTCGTGCCCACAAGCCCGGGGGTCCGGCGCGACAGGCGCCCAGCCCACTGGGGGGCGGTGGGGGGACGTCGCGAACCCCGTCCCCCAGGGGCGCTGGCGCCTCTGCCTGGCGCCCGGGGAGTCCAGGGGCGGAGGGCAGGCAGCAGCGGAGCGGTCGGGCCGGCCGGGCGGTCGCGAGCCCAGCCCGCGGTGCGCGGGCGCGCGCTCCCCCGCGCCCGCCGCGCAGGCCCTGAGTGCGCCCCGGGCGCCAGACCGCGCGGCCGCCGTGGGGAATGGGGCGAACAAGGTAACGGGCCCCGCGCCCCGCGCGGCCCCCGCCCCGGCCTGCCTGCGCGGGGCTCTCGCTGCGAGGGGCGCCCTGCGCGCCCGGGCCCAGCGGGCGGGGGCCGCGTGCCAGCGCCGCGAGGCCGGGCCGCGCTTCCGGGCGGGCGGCGCCGGGCCGCGCGGGCAGCGCGGTGGCTTCTGCCTGCTTCCCCCCACGCCGCTCTCCCCCCGCTTCACCCCCAGCTCCGCTCCTGAAGCATCGCCGCCCACGCCGCTACTGAACAGGAGGGGATAAGTGTCTCCTCTTCCGTAATGCCTTCCCCCCAGGTTTCTTACCGGGTGCGGACAACTTTCCTTGCGGACAGAAAAGTTGACAGAGGCCTAAATCCTGGGGTGCCTGTAGCTGCCCGGGTGTGGGGCACAGATTCGAAGCTGCCTGGCCGCGGTCGCGCGGCTGCCCCCCGCCTCTGCTCGGCCGGCCCTCCCTGCCCAGACCCCCACCCCGCTGTGCCTGCCGTGCGGGGAGGGGGCCGGACTCCAGCGGCCTGGGGCAAACACGGCGACTGCCGGCTTAAAGGAAAGAACACAGAGCTTTTTTTAAAAAAGCCCTCATCGAAAGCTGTCTGTTCTCGGGTGTTTGAAGCGGGCCTGGATCAAAGGGTGGACTCTGTCCTCTTCTCCCCGCGGACCCCACTCACCCAGGGTCCTGCCGGGGGCGTCCACGGCCGACTCGTGGGCCCCGGGTTCCTTCGGTGTCCGCGGCCGAGGCAGGCAGGGAAGGTGCCGCAGGGAGTACCCTGTGTACCTGCCTAACTGCTTACCTGCCACGTTCACCGTGTCATTGAGACTCAGTTTACAAAAGGGCGAGTGTGCGGTTTAGGTCCGCATACCAGAGGATTTTGTTAACCAGGGTCATACCTTGCGAGGGCTTTTTGGGGGGAAGGCGGGTGACAGTAATCAAGTTTGGAAAGAGACTGCTTCTTTCTTGGATAACTACTTGCATTATGTCTCCATTAGCACTGGAAGCCATCGGCACCGTGAACTTTTTTGTTTTTTTTAGTGAAAGCAGAACCTCGAAGGGTCCTCTGCGAGGGTGTGGGGTCTGTTTGCCTTCCCATTAGTTGTGATTATGCCTCAGGTTTATTTTGGTGTTTTTCCTGGTTTTCTCCACTTGAGGTGTTCACACCCCACCTTTTTCAGCATTTAATTTGTAGTATTTTTCTATTAAAACTGAAAGAACATACTTAGGGATACAGATCATTGCCTAAGTGTCCAAAATTATTTTCAGATTTTTAGCCAAAGCTGTCTTTTTCATACATGATTGTTACCTTTCAAAGAAAGCAGTATGTTTCTTATTAATGTTATGAACATAATCATCTTGTATTGTAAGTAGAACCAGTATCTCCAAGGTAGAGAAGGGGAAACGTGGGTGAAGATTTAGAAACACCTTTACGTCAGTGAGTTTTTCTTGTGTGCTCACTGTTAGCCAGGTGCTAGTTGTGGGGGCCAAGGGAGGGTGCCGTGGTGAATGACACAGACAGGTCTTTCATGAAACCTTCAGTAGAGACCAGCAGTTGCCCAACAGAAATATAATGTGAGCTATGTGTGTAATTTAGAATTTTCCAGTAGCTACATTAAAAAAGTAAAAATAGTTAAATGATATATTTTATTTAACTGAAATATATGGTGAATATTGTCATTTCAACATTTAACTAATAGATAAAATCACTGTTTTGTATATATATTTTTTGTACAAAGTCTTCAAGTCTGGTGTATATTTGATGCTTAAATGACATCTCATTTGGGATCAGCCACGTTCTAAGTGCTCAGAGTCACTGTGGGTAATGGCTGCTATATTGCATGACAGCGTGTGTATGTGTGCATGTGCATGCATGTGCACGTGTGTGTGATTTGAGAGAGAGAACAAACACATGGTCGGGAGGAGTGGAGACCCCAGAGGATAGAGAGTCAGAAATAGATGTGATGAGCACAGCCTGGAAGCAGTGTTCAGTGCAGGCCAAGGATCATGTGGAGTAAAGATGTTTAAGCTGAGATCTGAAGAACTGCTCAAAGTTGCAAGATTGTTCAGTGGCAAAGTAGGCTGCTGGAAGCCAGAAATTAAAAGCCTTAACTAGAACTTGTTCGTATATTATTGTGTAACTTGGAACTAGGCTTCGTTTCCTCTGTAAGAAAAGGAGTGGTCTGCAAACCCAGTGGGAGTAGTGTAAGGTGCTGGCCATAGAGAGGCCTTTCTGAGAACATTCAGAGCCTGGAAACACAAGCCCTTGGAACTGAAAACTTGATTTGCAAAGTGTGTGTGGGTCCTGAGGTGCCTGGCACAAGATTTATTTCCCATTTCACAAAAATCGGTCATCCTTGGCAAGGAGAGCTTATGAGCCAAACAATGCAGATTCTGTTCTCACTGTTTTGAACACAACAGGTTTTATTTCTGACCCATGTCCCTGTGGAGGGTCTTCTCATCGACGCGTGCCAGTCTGCTATGTGGCAGAACATTGTACCCATGCCAGCTAGGTGTACATAGCATTCTACGCAGCTCGAGAAGGGCAGGGGAAGAGGCGTTTGCATTCTGTGCAGTTAAAGATGATGAGGAGACAGAGAAAAGAGTGCAGCAGTTGTTGACCTTTTTTTGAGTCTCATATTATGTGCCTGCAGCCCTAGGATGTCAGTATGCCTTATCTGACTGTTTGTGCAGATTGGGAAATGGTCACTCAGATTAAGTGGCATGACTAAGGTCCTAAAGCTAGGAAGTGGTGGAACTGGTTTTGAACCCAGCTGCCACTGATTTTGATGATAGTAGAAGTCTTTACTTTAAACTAGAATGCCAGTTTAATCCAAGTGATTTCTAAAGACGCTGGAAAATAACCTGAAAAGAGCTCCCCAGAGTCCCAAATTAGTTGTAAAATAGGAAAAAGCCATCTCCTGTCTTCCTTCATGTTTGATATGGATAAAGAGGAGATGGGAAGGTTAGGCAACCAAGACTGGCCAAGGTGTGTGCCAAGGCCTGTTTTGAACTTCACCACGTAGGGTAACTCATCGAACCCCCAGACCGCCATTCCATCCCTAGGCATTTACAGGTACCCAGGCCAGAGTCACCCACTGGGTGAGTGGCAGAGCCTGGACTCAAGGCCCGGTGGCCTGGCTCTTTTCTTCATACCGACTGCCTAGCTGTGCTGCTAAAGGCAAGTCTGGCAAGTGCCTCAAGTAGGATCAGGTTAAACTCAACAGGTTGCTGCAAGCAAATGTGTTTCTGTGGAGTCTTTGAAAATTCCTAGTTGAGTCCAAGCTCTCTCTAGGGTCTGACCACATCTTTTGGGGAAGGACCTGTAAAGAAAAGTCCTCATTCTCATGTTATTAGTCTTAAGTACAATGATAACTGATTAAAAACAACAATCAGATCTCTCTGGCTAAGCATCATACTAGAGAAACGTGCACGTTTTTATCTTGTCAGCCAGAACCAATGACCTAACAGTGGGCTGGAGCATTGCCCTCCTGGGGAAGCTTGTGAGCACCAGGTTTGGCTCAGTTCATCAGTCCTGTTCAGGGACCTCTTTCCTCCTCAGTGCCCTGTCTTCCCTGAAAGCAGCCTACCTGGTAGAAGTGATGCCACCCTAGCCTTTCATGGGAGACTTGCTCTTGGCAGTGGGAGGTCGACCCTTCCCTGAGTGCATTGCCTTGCTATGAGAAGTGCACTGTTGCGAAAGAAAGGGGCACAGCTGTCAGAAAGCCTGATGTGGGGTGTCCACCACCCTGCTGTTCCGTGGGTGTGTTCTTGAAGGAGTCACTCAGTGTTCCTAAGCAGCAGTTTCTTTATTGCCCTGGATTAGTAGGGATGGTGGTTTGCTTAGCTAGTCTCCTTATTTGTTTTAAAATGAGTACAATGTTGCCTCCCCCAATTACTACCCAGATTCTTGGAGAAACAGATGAGAATGTACAAGACAGTTTCTGCAAACTGCAAAGTACAGATTACTGTTGCTTAGTCGCTAAGTCATGTCCTGCTCTTTGTGACCCCAGGACTGTAGCCCACCAGGTTCCTCTGTCCATGGGATTTCCCAGGCAAGAATACTGGCATGGGTTGCCGTTTCCTGGAGCAGTCATCTCAAATGAGATCTGAGTGACAAGCAGCCATCAGGTAGACGACGGGGCACCAACGCCCTCATCAGAGGGAAGGGACTTGCTCCCTTAGAGCCTAGGACATCCTCACATGGCATGCACAGACCTTCTTTGATCTGTCCTCACTTCTCACCATGGGGTGATGACTTCACTCCCACTGTGTGCTCAGTTCTGGCTTGAGTCCCAACTCGGTGATGTCGCTGATCAGCCACTTTGCCCTCCCTGGGCCAGGAGGAGCCTGAGTCTGCTGGAACATTGTTTCATTCCATTTTCTCTTTCTTTGTCCTTAGGGATTACCAGCAGCAATTATATTGGGGAGATCTACTGGTCAAATATTTAGAGTTTTAAGTTTGAGTTGAGGCTGACTGATGTAGACATTTAAAATTTATGGGCTTTTTAATTCTCCTTGAAAACAAAAATGTAGCTTCTCTCCCTGTCAGTGCCCAGTTCTCCAGCTTTCCTGGATCTTGTTTTGTAGCTCTATATGGAAGAAACTACAGAAGTTGGGATTGAGCAGTTGGCTCAGATGGTAAAGAATCTGCCTGCAGTGCAGGAGACCTGGGTTTGATCCATGGGTTGGGAAGATCCCCTGGAGGAGGGCATGGCAACCGACTCCAATATTCTTGCCTGGAGAACCCCATGGACAGAGGAGCCCGGCAGGCTAAGTCCGTGGGGTCGCAAGGAGCCAGACACAACTGAGCAACTTAGCATGCAATTTGCTTTCTATTTCCAGCGCTTGAAACTAATTTACTCTCCCGGTCTGGAAAATGGAGTTGAAAGTTTACTCACTCAACTCTGTCCTCCCTTTACAATCAAAATATTTGAATGCATATAAATGAGCAGCTCGCATGGTTTCAGGTGAGTTGCCTCCCTGATGTTGGTGAGGGCAGACCTCTGTCCTTGCCGGCGCTCGGCCCTGGGCGCTGATCTCCTTCAACCGTCCCACGCCCCCAGCCGGCGCAGTTGGCACAGTGTTGTCGGCCTCGACCTTCCCAGAGCAGAGGGGCAAAGCAGGATCTCTCAGGCCTCACCCACAGTGGTTTTCTGTCTCTCTCTTCTTTGCCTGGCCCCTCCCACCTGGCTCATGTTGCTCATCCATTCACTGAAGAGACGTTTCCCTAAGCAGAGATCGGCTGATCATGGAGCAGCGGCTCAGGGTTAGAGAAAACGTATTCACAGACACGACGCAGACAGCATACAGGGTCATAGTCATTTACCCCAGCATTTGAGGGTTTCAAAAATAAACAGTTGACAGTGTTTGAAGATGGAGATGTTTCCTATGAGACCTAGATGCTGGAGCTGGGGAGCCTGACTTGTGTCTCTGCCTCATCACCTCGGGGTGTGGGGCGGAGGCTAAAGGTGTCGAAACCCCCATCCCTGAAGGACAGCCCTTGTTGAGGTATCTAATTTCCCAGAGCTATTTGGAGCCCTGGGAAGAGTTTAATCTGGAGTCACACGGTCAACTTGGCACCTTGAAGGCAGGTTCAGGAACCCTTTGGGGGACAAAGCCAAAGGTAGGGGGATCTCTAAGAAGCTGTGTCAGTAGATCAGATGGGAGCTGGACAAAGGCCTGCACCACGGTTTCCAGAGGAGCAGACTGGTTGGGATTCCAGGGAGGTGTGGAAGCCGGTGCTGACCCGCTGTGGAAGCCGCCCCCAGAGGAGGGCGGACTCTCCCGATGGTGCCGGCGGGGCTGCTCTCCCAGGTGGGTGGGGCTTTGCTGCCCTGTGACTTGCTTGAAGATTTGTGCAGTTTATTTACATTTGTGCATTTTTCTGGGTTGAAAGGCCTACCAGATGCCTAGTTGTAAGCAACAGAATCCAAATGAGTCTGCTTGAGGTGAAACAGGGCAGAAGGCCGGGAGGGCTGGAGAACCAGATTCAGGCAACTCTGCCAGGAGCAGATCCTAGGACTGGTCTGGGGAGAGCATCTCTGCAGCTGCCACTACCAGTGGGCTCTGTGGGTTCTGCCAGCCCTGCGCCCCCGCTACCAGGCAGGGTGCTGGTGGGTGCTGCGCTGTCTCTGCTCCAGCCCGGAGCAGCCACGGAGGCCTGCTGCCGCTGAAGCAGAGAGCCAGTGGGCTGGAGGCTGGTGCTGCCTACCAGGCTCCAAAGTGGGGTCTTCCAAGTCTCGGAAACCAGTACACAGCTGTCAGTTGCAGGGTTTGTAACTCTCAAGCAGACCCATGGGATGAAGGGCCCCACGCAGTGAGGGTCTCTGCCTTCTCTAGAGAGAATGCTGGGAGCATCCCAGGGTGGAGCTGCTCGGGGAGCCCGGGCTGTCTGGCTTGGTGGGGACTGAAGAGAAGTGGGGTCCTTCAGGGGCAGGAGGCCACGGTGAACGTTTCCGTTTGGCCTCCGTTTTCTTTGGAAAGGGTTTGCCATCGAACATTTTGATCTAGAAGAGGACCCAATGAGAATGTGACTTTCAAAGGTTGATTTGATGAAATAGATAAGTTCAGTGGCTACTTCTGCAGCCTATGAGGTTCCAGACTGGGGTCCTTGGCCGCACAGCCAAGGGCCAAGGGCTGCGATGGGGCTGAGGGTAGTGGAGTGCAGGGGGCTGAGCATTGAGAGGAGAGCTCCAAGGGGTTCGTTCAGCAGCCGTAGAGTCGTGGTTCGAGGGTAGCAGAGCCCAGAGGTGAGATATTCACACGCCCCTGTTTCTTCTGTTTAAAGATAATATGAAACGTATTTGCTTTTGTTTAGTAGATAAAATAGTAGAAGTACAAAGAAGAGAAGGAAAAATGGGTCATAAAATCTTTTCCCCAATTAGGCCCCTTGAATTTCTGAAGAAACTGATTGGAGTAGTGTGTGTGCACTATATGGAAACGTGTGCTTCCTGACCTCCAGACCGCAGCACCCCATCGGGGTGAGCATCAAGGAAGGCATTCCTTCATACTCAATTTGATGTTTCTGAGATACAGTAAATACGAATACTTCCTTCTAACCGCCCTGCACACCCAGCATCTCGGTGGCATTTGACCTAGAGCCCTGGACACCTGCAGGGCTGCCCGTCTGTGCACCCTCCGTGTCACCTCCTCCACGCCCACTCCCAGGAGAGACCCACCTCTCGCAGGGCTGGCCATCTCCACCGTTCCGCTGCCCATCCTCCTCTCTCCCGGCCCACTCCTCTGGGACATCAGGACCCCACAAAGGTCCTTGGGGACCCTAGAGGGGCCACAGTGCCCCCTCCTCCCTGGGCGAGGGGCTCAACAAGGAAAGTGGGACGTTGGCAGGCAGAGCCTGTCTTGGTCAGACTGCGTCCCCAGTGCCCAGAGGGTGTCCATGTGTGGCTGGAGCTCAGTAAACCGTCCGTCCACTGGAGCCCATGCGGCTGCTCTGGGGAGGCAGACCTGCTCTGCGACTGTGGTGTGGTCTGTTGTAACTGGCAGCTGTTCATGGTCAATGTCATGAAAGGAAAATAATTTCAGCACATTACAAATGACAATGAAGATTTTATTCAAGACATTACAAGTGAAAGGTGGGGTGCACTGCCCCCAGTGCAACAGGGGCAGGTGAGCGGATGGAAGATCACTGACGGAACTTGGTTAGGTGCCAAGGGTGGAGGAAGAGGAGCTTGGCTGATACTAAGAGCGGGTGGATGCTTGACAGCTGGCTTAGCAGGATTCTTTGCTAAGTGTGGCCAAGGACCAGGCCTGCAGAGGAGACTCAGAGGAGCCTGAGCAATGCTTGGTCCGGGAGGCTGTCTTTGTCCCCATCAGTGAAAAGAACTGTGCTGGTTTTGCCCTCGAATGTCTCATAAAGACAGGACACGCCCTGGGGGATGGGAGATGGTAACGACAAAGCCCTGCACGGGCAAGAGCTGCCAGGGAGCGCAGTTTGAGCCGTCTCCTGCATGGGCGTGCACTGCTCTTCCATCTTAGAGCAGGAATTGTGAACTGTCTGCTCCACCCTTGCTCCCGGGAGAATCCCGCAGACTGTTTCAGGAGAGGCCTGCTGAGCGCTCTATCTCCTTGGCAGTGGATGCCGGGGTTTCCTCTGAGACACGGCTCTGTATTTCCTGGTTCCAGGGAGAATCCTGCCTGCCTCAGTCTGTGACTTCAGGCGGCAGCAGACGCCCTCAGTCCCCTGGGGTGCTTTCCAAGCCAGTTTTGGCTCCCAGCGTGTTGAGTCAGCCAGACTGACCACAGGGCCCAGTGCCCACGTCCCTTCTGGGTCTTGCCTCTTGTCTGGAGTGATTATTAACAGAACCTCTTTTCACTCTCATGAGTGTCCCGTCTTGGCCAATTAGTCCCACGGTTGCCAGCACAGATGCTGAGCCTGTGTCCTAGTAGGTTCCCGCAGTCACTTTTCGGCAGCAGCTGGATGTCAGGAAGGTGCTCGAAAGAATCCACACAGCTGATGAACATTACTGCCCCTGCTCTCAGCTTTCTTACCAGGAGTGGAGAGAAGAGGGAGTGCGAAGCCGAGAGGAGTGTTTGGTGGTGGCTGATGGGGGTGTCGCCAGGGCACGGGGCTTGCGGTGAAGTGTCACCACGGCCAGTATGCTGTGTGCACTTGGAAATCACATTGGCGGTGTAGCTTCCCGGGAGGTGTCTGCATTTGAATTTCAGAGTTTCCATACAGAGTATTGCAGGGCAGAGTTGGCTTCGTATTCTGCAAAGTGGAGGGTACCTGTGACCTGCAGTCACCCATCCTCACCTCAGATCTGCTGAATCTCTGTCGAGCCTAGGGCGTTCCAGAAATCTGATTCTGGCTTGAGAACCTTAGAAGAAGTAGACATTTTGGAGTAAATGTGTGTTCTTCTTAACTTGCACGTTTAGACAGTTCACTCATTTAGCAACTCTCTACTGAATGGTCGTCATGGGCTAAGCCCTGGGCTGGGCTCTGGGTCTGCAGCCCAGCAGAGGGGACTGCCCTCCACCTGGTGATGCCCACGACAGCATCACGTGAAGGGAGCACAGAGGATGGGGGCGCTGAAGCAGGAGCCCCCCAGACATGGGGGTGGGGCTCAAGTCAGGCCTCCGCAGGTTGTGAGTTGGAGCTGAGGCCCAAAGGATGAGGGGCAGGAGGGGAGGGACAGCAGGTGCGAGTCCTCAGACGGCGGCGGCTGGGTGCTGGAGCCGGAGCAGAGGGGCTGGGGAACAGGAGCCAGGACGGGAGGAGGGGCCATGGAGACTCTGGTTTGGGGCTGGACTCAGAATGTGGTGAACACTGTGAGGCCTGGAGACAAGGAGACCTTTGGGTCTGTCTGAGAAGCTGCTGGGAGGTAGGTGTGGTGGGCACAGGCCTCGGGAGGGCCCAGCCTCTGTGTCGAATGCCATCAGCCTGAAACCTGTAACACTCCTGTCTGGTCTGTGTCTCCCCATAGATCCTGCCTGGCCTGTATATTGGCAACTTCAAAGGTGAGTTCTCTCTGCATTATTGTGGTAGAACATGCAAGAAACTATTAGATAAGCCGTTGTAACCTTTTTTAAGCGGCAGTTCAGCGGCAGTAAGTACATTCTCACTATTGTGCAGCCGTCACCCGTCCCCAGCCCGCTTTCGCTTCCAGCCGAGTCTCTGTCCTCACTAGACACTACCTCCTGTCCTGCACGCCAGCCCTTGGAAACCACCCTCCCGCTGCTTGTCTCTGAGTCTGACTGCTCCGGGGCCTCGTGTGAGCCGGCTCGTGTGGTCCTCCTGTGACGGGCTTACTTCACGGAGCTTGACGTCGCTCTTCCGTTGCAGTAGCTTGCATCATAATTTCCTTCCTTGTTAAGACTGAAAAGTAGTGTGCGGATGAGCCACGCTGTGTCTGTCCTTCACCTGTGGATAGACACGGGTGTCTTTTGCCAATGGTGAGCTTGCTGTTTTAAAGCTCAGCTTTATGCTCTCATGCGTGACGGAGTCGAGGTGTGGACTCAGTGTGTGCAGTCTGGTCTGGACAGGACCACCACCAGTAGCCTTATCCTTGTACCCCAACATCTCGGCCCGTGGCTCAGAGAGTGGTGTAGAGAGCCCTGCAGGGTCCACCTTGACCTCTGACCTTCATTGAACTGTACAACATGTTGGAGTTTTATTATCAAAAGAGGATGGCTAAAAGGCACATTTAGCAGTATTATAACTTGTTTATCATCTTTATCACTTTTATTTTCTAGTTAGTAATACATTTTCAGAGACATATTTTTTTAGTCACCTGGGGAAAATAACTGGCAGTTTCATCTCTAGCCGATTATTCTTATCACACATTTCTCTGCAACTTCTTTGATATTTACTGATCTGCTATTAGCTATTGACTTTTCATTTTTAGCTTATTTGTCTCAAAATGCTCTGTAGTTGCAAAGGTGAGTAGAAAGGCACAGAGCAAAGTGTGCGGGGAAGGGAGGGGAGAGGGGAGGGGGAGGGGCTGGCCCCACCGCCTGTGAGTGGGGTGAGGGCGGGTGTGCTGTCATGGATGGGCCGGACACAGGCAGCAACAAGCCTGCCGTGCTGGTGGGGAGTCCCTCCTCACCACGCCTCCCTCTCTGCACACACGCCTCCCTCTCTGCACACACGCACTGGAGCACACTCGTGGCTGTTTCCTGTAAATCTGCAAGTTCAGGTTCACACTGACTCTTAGAACAGTCTCTGACACCTCTGCCCTGATATTCACGTCCTCTTCCCCGAGCACACTGGACTGACAGCAGCTCATTGCTGCTAGAAGGTGTTAAAAATAGTCCTGGAGTTCCTGAATTAGTAAGCTCTTCTGTTCTGAGAAAGCAGCGAGTGCTTTGTGGCAAGTAGGCGAGTTGGGCTGGAATGCATGAACATCTTTATGGTTATTTAATGAGTTGTTATTAATGGTTTCGTGGGGAGAGGAGAATGTCTTTGAGTTTGGAAACAATATGGAATTTAGGATAAATTCTTGGATGTAGAATTGCTGGGTGAATATTTTTACAAATCAAAAACTGTTATTGCAGATTTATTAAGCCCAGCCAAATTTAGGACTTCTGCCAGGTGTCCCAGCACACTTGCAGACGGCAGGCCTTGGTCTGAGCAGCAGAGGACTGAGCTCCCCTAAGACTCCCTGCTCACGGAGAGCTTGTGTGCGTGTGGTGGGCGGGCTGAAGCCCCCAAGGCCGGCCCAGCTGCACGTGTGCTCCTTACCATAGTGCCTGTGGCTGTAGACAGCCGGGGGTATGCCGTCATCGACAGTGCATTTACACGTGTGGACAGACACATGCTCTTGGGAAGAGCTGTCCCAAGGTGTGTGTGTGCGGATGGCACCACCGCAGAACAGAAAGGCTGGGACTGGACCGGGAGTGCGGGCAGCAGCAGCGCCTCCGGGGCCACTTCTGTGCTTTCAGGGGCCCAGCAGGCAGGGTTCTGATCTGTGGCACCAAGTGTGGTTAGGTTCAAAGCAAAGTGATTTTGGCTTCAAACCACCTTTTTTGTTGTTGTTTACCTTAATCTGTGTTACAAGTGTATATTCATGGGGCGATGAAAATAGTCTAAGTTTAGGTTGTGGTGATGGTTAGATAATTCTGAATATACTGAAAACCATTGAATTGTACACTTTAAAAGGGTGAATTATCTCAGTAACACTTTTTTTTCCCACTTTATTTTTTAAATTGAAGGATAATTGCTTTACAGAATTTTGTTGTTTTCGGCCATACGTCAACAAGAATCAGTCATCGGTGTCCCCTCCCTCCTGAACCTCCCTTGCATCTCCCTCTCCACCCCACCCCTCTAGACTGTCACAGAGCCCCTGTTCGGGTTTCCTGAGTCACACAGCAGATTCCCGTTGGCTATCTGTTTTGCATGAGGTGCAGTAAGTTTCCACCTCACTCTCTCCGTACATCTCTCCTTCCCCACCCCTCACGTCCTTGGGCATGTTCTCTATGTCTGTTTATCCACTGCTGTTCTATCTCACTAACACTGTTTTTTAAAAAAAGGAAAAGAGAACATATATATAAACAATTACTATGGATATAAGTTTGAGCAAACTCAGGGAGATGGCGATGGACAGAGAAGCCTGGTGTGCTGTAGTTCATGGGGTCACAAAGAGTTGGACACGACTTAGCAACTGAACAATAACAAAACAATTATTGATTTTCCAACTTCGTTCCTGGGTGGAGTCAGAATCTGGAAGATCCTGGCCCACAGTGTCTCCTCCAACTGTGCAGACCCTCCCCAAGACCCTGCCACCCCAGCAGCTCTGAACGCCTCTCCTGCTGGCTGCCTCACCTTGTCTGGGAGCCTAATGCTCCAGCTTGACCGTTTCACTACTTGTCCAAAATATAGAGGCTGGTGGGGATTGGAAAATCACATTTGAGTTAAAATGTGGGGGATGCCTGTCTCTGGACCCTAAATAAGTCCAGTTCCTGCCAAGTTCAAAGCTCACCTAGATCACAACTTGGTGTAGTTGGAGGCTGGGTGGCTGGATGAGTCCCCATGTAATGGATTGAGAGGCTGTTTGAGGTGGTTGGAGCAATTAAGAGAGTCAAAATAAAGCCAACATTTTTATATTACTTTTAAAGATTATTTTCCTGACTTTAGAAGTGGTATATGCTTATTGAAGAATATTTTAGAACGGTGCTTCTTCGTTTCTACTATTACTCACTAAGGCTTATTCGGAATGTGTCCCTGCTATAGACCTTGAACTAAGTTGGAGCCCAGGAATCTGCCTTTTTTAAAAAATCCGGGAGGTTCTTAGGCATGTTGAGCTTTTACCGCCATCTGTTTTGAACACACACACACGCAAACGATAAAGAAGAAGCAACACGCGTCTCTGTCTCTTCGGATGGCCGCTGCCTCTTCCCTGCAGCAGCCGCCCCCGTGCTTGCTGTCCCTCCGCGTTCACAAGTCGAGTCCGTATTGGGCTTGTAGTTTGGCGCCTGCTCCCCCTCTCCCCTGTTTATGCTACATCCTGAGTGCTTTCTCACAGCGCTAACATTCTCCAGAAACAGAATGATCAGACATCCGGTCCTCAGTCATCTCACCCTGTGTCACTTTAGAAAACGTGTCCCGGGGCGTGGGCCTCCTTGTCTCCCGCGGCACCCTGCTCTGTAGATTAGCAGGAGTTCCAGCTTGAGGGGATTCGCGTGGCTTTCTTCTCTGGGTAGGTTCATAGGAAGGGAACATAATTTGGTATCTTCTTCGTTTCATATGCAGATAATTTAATAGCCAGATGACTTATGAATTACTTTGTTTGGACTTTCCAGAAAGTATCCATTTTTAGTTTAGCATAAGTGGATACAGTTGTTGTAAACCACCTCACGCCTGCATCTGGGCCCGTTCCCTGCTGCTGGACATTACAGTCGGTTAGTCTCTGGCAGGTTCCTGTATCTTAGATAGAAGATTGTTTTGTATTTAATTTTACCCTAGATTACTAGTCATTAAGAGGTAATTAAAAATATTTGAAAAATCTTTCTTTTTCCATGTTTCGTGTGAATCGCTACCGTGAGGGTGTGCAACTTAATGAGCATCAGCTACAGCATGACTTAGTGGTTCATTTCCTTCAAACAGCAATAATCATCATTATAATATTTATCAGTCTACGTACTTTTCAAGTTCTATATGACCACTTTGTATCAAGAGACTTGTCAGTCAGAAATAAACCGAGTTATCTTCAGAATACCTAAAAGCAGTAACTCTAGATTCCCTTTGTTGTTCAGTCGCTAAGTTGTATCCAACTTTTGCAACCCCATGGACTGCAGCACGCCAGGCTTCCCTGTCCTTCACTGTCTCCTGGAGTTTGCTCAAACTTATGTCCATTGAGACAGTGACGCCATCCAGCCATCTCGGTTGTCCTCTCCCCCTCCTGCCCTCCGTCCTTCCCAGTATCAGAGTCTTTTCCAGTGAGTCAGCTCTTCGTGTTAGGTGACCAAAGTCTTGGAGCTTCAGCTTCAGCATCAGTCCTTCCAGTGAATATTCAGGGTTGATTTCCTTTAGGATGGACTGAGTTAATCTTCTTGGAGTCCAAGGGACTCTCAAGCACCTCAAGCACCACAACTCAATCACAAATTTCTGAGAAAGAAACCTGCAAGCAGCTTGGTGCTTTTTCCTTAAGGAGTAATTCGCTTGCAGAAACACTGGACGCCCCCCTTTCGTGGCAGATGCCAGAGATGCAGAGCAACCGAGCAAGGACAAGGTGGCGCACGCCCTGTCTGTGCACGGCAGCGCCAGGCCGATGCTGGAGGTGAGGGCGCAGGCCACGCACCCGTCCGTGCGGGGCCCCTGGGCGGGGGCCGGCCAGGCAGCGTGCGCTCGGCAGCGACAGCTCCGGGCCCTGGCTGCGCTGAGCCTCGCTTGGCCACGCCTGGGCCTGGGCCTCGGGCTGGGCTGGGCCGGCAGGGGGTGCTTCTTGTTCTCACCACCCTCCTGTTATGTCACCACCTTGACTTTCTCGGCTGAACGCCGAAGAACAGGCTGATGCAGTGTTTCCCGCTAGATTTTAAGGACATCTAAAACCTATTTTCATTCCTTTCAAAATCACCTCCTGTTTTAGAATCCCAAAGATTTCGTGCTGCTCGTTTCCTGCCTTCTTTTTCCATTTGCACTCAACTCTCATTTGCGCCTCGGAGGACAGAGATTTCCTAGTGCTTCCTAGAGATTTCCTAGTGCTTCTCTCTGCAGACAGTCAGTGAAGAAGCTGTTGTTGTGTTTCAGGTTTTAAAGTAAGTAGGATGTGTCTGCCTGTACACTGATTCCAAAAACATCTTCAGTTTTACCCTAATGGATGGTTTGAGCTGTTGGCTGGGGGCACAGTCTCTCACTATTTATTAGCCTTGACAAAGCCCAAGCTACCTCTTTTCAGAAAACAGTGTGAATATGGTTGTGCAGTGTGTGTGTGTGTGTGTGTGTGTTTCTATTTCAGGGTGGGGTATTGGAAGGGAGGTGTGGCTCATTCTGGAAGAGCCACATTCGTGTGGCTCATCATTCAAGCAGGTTTCACTAAAATTCATATTATACAAGAGTAGGTAATATATTCTAATTTCAAAGGTATCAGTTTTACCTGGCCATTAGAGCTGCCGGATTTCAGTCAGTGTCCAAAAAGATGAGAACTTGGAGTAATAAGCAGTTCAGCTGGCATCGCCGTAAGAGGGCCGCAGGAGCCGAACAGGCTCTGGCTCTGGATCCGAGCTCGCAGTTCCCTCTGCTGCTTTGGCTCGTGGTTTTGTTAAGGCCCTATCATCTGTGCTGCAGCATGGTTTCATTGGAAACCACAGCAACAAAGCATCATTGTTTCGGAGGCTGACATCTCCTTTGAAAATAGGTATCCGTTTTCCATGTATCAACAATAGTTTGTTAAACACACGGCCAAGCGATGGCCTCGGTGATAAGCTAAATGTAAGCTGGTCATGACTGACTTCCTCTTCAATCACAAGATGAGGCTTAGGTTTCCTTTATTTTAATAAACTGCATCAACGTCCTGCCTACCCTGACCCTCCAGGCTGCCTCGTGGCGTTGTACCCCACTGCCCACAGCCGCCATCACATAGGAAGCCAGCCAGGAGTCTGTGCCACCTCCACTTCTGCCCACAGAGCTGGCCTTCAAGTCTCGGAGGAAAGAGCCCCACCCTCGCTTGTCCCACCCCCACTTTACACACAGGAGCAAGGGCTGGAGGGCTGGCGAGTGGAGCCCGTGCGATTGCACCCTGGTGTAAGCAGAACACTGCTGATGTAAGAGTGTCAGTGCCCTGGGCAGACTGTGTCCCTCACCAGCCGTGACTGCGTGTCCTCTTTACTCTCTGTGAGAAGCAAGGGGCGCTGTGCCTTTTCCCCATGAGACTGCCTTTTTCATCCAGAGATGTCCTGTTTCAGGCCTTGGGTGCTGTTATTATCTCACTCAGTAAGTACTTTCCTGTGATCTCATGTTGCTTCAAGTTAGACCTGTTTTATAGCATAACATAGTTTGTCACTGTCCTTCTTATTTTATTCATTTTTAACTTCACGAGGGATTCATGAGTATGTTCTTATTTTAAACATTAAAGCAATAGATTCTCTGATTGCACAAGTGGGAAAAACAGGCATTAAAGTGATGTGAGTGAGCCTGCTCGCCTTCAGGGAGTGGACAGAGGGAGTCTGCCAGGGTCCCGAGAGCTCTCGACCTTCCCTGAGCCCTTTACCTGACGCGTGAATGTAGTCGTCTCTCTTAAATCCCAAACTCAGTTCCAGAAGCCCTAGTCTCTCTAGGCTGAGACGAGTCTGGGAAGTCGTCTCCACGTTGTGCTCTCCCTGACCCTTGGAGAAGAGCAGGACCGGGATGGGGTCAAAGGGACGAGCATGTGCCGTGCTGAGAGGCAGCCTGGCGAGGGCAGGCGGGACAGGGCACAGGAGACGACAGGGCCGCTACCTCCTTCCCTGTGTGGGGTCTTCAAGGCCCAGAGTGTTTATGGGATGTGCCCCAGCTTTCTCTGGGCAGACCCAGGCTGGGGCGGGCCAGACGTAGGGAGGCAGTTACTGTCTAAAACTGAGAGGTTTGGGTCCTGACACATCCCAGTGGAAGCTCTAGGCATCTGGAGACTCTGGCTGGGGGAGTGCCAAGTCATGCCTCCTGGCGGGGCCCTGCCTCCACGGGACCACCTGCTCATCACCAGGGCCCGGGAGCCCAGCCCGCACAATGGCAGCGTCCTGGCTGCTGTGGCGTAACCGGACCCGGGGCCTAGCACATCACCTCTAGCAAGTGGCAGAGCTCGGGAGGGGCCATTGCCTTGTAGCTTAATTTCAAATAGGAATTAAGCCCAAACCGTAACTATAACGTTGAAGGAGGAACATCCCTTCCTCTGACTCCATGTTGAGGGCCGGGCAGGGGAGCTGCTTCTGCTGAAAACATTTCCCTTTTTTGTGAGATGTGTCTTCAGTGCCTACTGGTTGCTCCAGATTTGAGGGGGTGGTGAAAACTGCTGTCACAAAGACAGCGCTCTTTCAAATCAGAAACCCCATGTTGTTTGTAGGTGCTGAGGAAGTAATATTGAGCAATGCAAGGTTTCTCCCTTCCCCTGAGAAAAGAACCAGAGGCCTGTCTTTCTAATGTAAGAATTTCAGAGTTTGTTTCATTTTTCGTGTTGGTATTTAACCAGAGCACCTGCAGGAAGCAACTATTTTCCACTTTTAACAAAAATACTTTTAAAGTATTCTCATTCCTTCACTGGGCTAATGACACAAAGAATTCAATTTTAAAGTGATTTCTATTTTCAGATTAAATAGAAAAAAGTAGTTTGCATACGTATATTCACAAGAGGGCATGTGTGCGTGCCGGATAGGTATTTTGAGCTTGAGTTCAGCTTGGATATTCTTCCCATTTTGAGTTGTGACTTGTATTTTGAACCGTTTATGCATTTGTTTTTGTTTTCAAGATTAGGATGTTTTCATAGGCCAGCATTTATTCCTGGCGATTCCGTTTTATATCTTCTTTAACACAAAAACCATTTTTTTGAGGTGTCCGGGCTCAGAATTTAACATTGTTGGTTCTGTTTGCAGCTGACCACTTCTGCTGGCTCTGATCCTTCCTGTGTCTGTGTGTCTGTACATATAGGTGTGTGTCTCCCAGAGACGCTGGGTCTGTGTGGACGGTGGTCCTGAGTGCCTGAGGGGCTCCTGGAGGGGCTGGCCCCCTGCCAACCTGTCTGTCTGGTGGCCGCCTCTGTTTCTCGCCCTCAGAGGCTTTGCTGCCTTCCCAGATGTATATAAGCCCATCCAAGGTGCGCAGGGGCACTTGAAGTTTAAGAAACTTGCTTCTGGGGCCACGTCTCTCTATCTCCCTCCTCTTGCCCCCGACCCCGACGAGTCCTCCCGTCCCGCAGAGCTGGGCCCAGCTCTCGGTCTGAGAAGGACACTCCAGGGCCCACCAGCCTCAGGCCTGCTGCCCTTTCCCTGTAACGTCTGCAGTCGTCAAATGGCGTCTGACCCCTGTCCTCCTGTGCTGGTCCTAGGCCACTGCGGGCACTGGGTTTCTCGGTCTCCCCAGCACTCAGCCCAGCTCTCGCTCTGAGAGTGCTTCTGACAGACTCCGTGCCGAGTGCTTTTCAGCTTCACCGCCAGGTGAGAAGCCATGTCTCTGGGGTTCTGTGACTAACTTCAGGGTATGGAAGAAGAGTGGAGTCTCACCACAGCGCTCTGTGAGGTCAGAGGTCGGGTAGCGCAGGGCTGCCTCCCCGGGCACCCCCACTGTCAGGAAGCCCGGTGTGCAGATGCTTGGCATGCGCAGTTGGTGTGGCCTGCAGTCCAGAAGAGCCTGTTGCTAAGCTCCCGCCACCAGCTGACGCTCCTGTAACTCTGACGGGTCTGTCTCTGTGGTCTTCCAGCTGCCTTGGGTCTGCATCAGAAGCCTGGTCCTACAAGGACAGTGCCGTCTCATATACGGACAGTGGGTGATTAATTAAAAGAAGACTTCCCACAGCAAGGCAGGTGAGGTGGGGGCAGAGTTCTCTGAGACCTCATCTCAGGCCCCGGGGGCTTGGAGGCAGACCGTGGAAAGCTGAGAGGACTCCCCGGGCTCCAGGCCTGCGTTCCGATTCACAGGGAGAACTGTGAATTCCCCTTGTCTTCCTCAGAGGCTTCCTAGGCAGAGCCAGCTCTGCCCTCCTCCCAACCTGGTGACCTTGCCAGCTTGGCTCTTAGGACCCCGAGCCCCTTCCTGTCCATGACCTTCACGTCACGGGAACTATTGCCACGAGCCAGAGCCTGTTGGACGCCACACGCCTCGTCCCAGGCACACGGGTGCAGGCAGGAGGCTCCCTGCGGGTCTGCTTGTGAGCCTGTTGGATGCCACACGCCTCGTCCCGGGCACACGGGTGCGGGCAGGAGGCTCCCTGCGGGTCTGCTTATGAGCCTGCTGGACGCCACACACCTCGTCCCGGGCACACGGGTGCAGGCAGGAGGCTCCCTGCGGGTCTGCTTGTGATCAGGAAGCTGGAGCTGGCCCTCACACCCAGCAGAAAGGCCCTGGCCAGTGGTGCTCTGTAGAAAAGAAATGCTCTGCAGCCATTCAAAAAGAAGAGGAGGGCTTATACGTATGCAGAGGAAACAGTTAACTGCTAAGCAAAAGAACCAAGTTGTGGAATAATACCCACACTGTGATCCCATTTATGTACATTACACATTAATAATGTACTGCTGTATGTACAAATATGGGGCTTCCCAGGCGGTGCTAGTGGCTAAGAACCCGCCTGCCAACGCAGGAGACTTGGGTTTGATCCCTGGGTCGGGAAGATCCCCTAGAGAACGGCATGGAAACCCTCTGCAGTGTTCTTGCCTGGAGAATCCCATGGACAGAGGAACCTGGCGGGCTGCAGCCCCTAGGGTTGCAAAGAGTTGGACACAACTGAAGTGACCTAGCACGCATACACGTCCATATATGTGTGTAAAGGCACAGATAAGAGTTTGCAGGGACCGTGTCATACTCCTAGGATTGACAAAGGGGAGTCAGTTAAGAGAAGAGGGTGGGAACACAGAGTGTCACTTTTTTCTTACTTATTTTCCTCAATGGGAGGGTCTTCATAGTATCTCTTTGGATGGAGGGATCATGAAAGGAAGATGAGCAGGTGGCCACCTCTCAGAGTCTGGACCAGTGAGAGGCAGGCTGCCCTTGGATGTCTAGGCATGGCTGGAACGGGCTCTGTGTTTGGCAGCAGTGTCCCCCATGGATTCACAGGTACATGTGTGACCTCAGACGTGCTGCGTGCTTGCCATCTGTGGCCAGTGCCCACAGAGTGCCTCTTTCAGACGTCCCGATCTTCAGGGGGACAGCCCGTGGCACACCTTCTGACTACATCCATCTTATTTTCAGCATCAGTTGTGTTTCCCTTCGACTGCTTCAGTTGAGTGAGTTGATGCCCTTTTGGAGCTCACGGATCCCCTGGTGGCGCAGGTTGGACCCTGGGCAGGAAGTCCTGTTCGGAGTGGCTGGCGTGGATGAGTTCGGTCACTTACTGGCATTGCCACCCGCCACACTCTCGTCACTGCTGCTGAGGTTCAGGGCCTTGAAAGCTGCTCGCTGTCGGGCCTGGGGCAGCTCTCAGCTTGACAGCCATCGCCATCTCTCCACTGAGTCCTTGAGTGTCGGTGACACGACCTGCACTGAAGCCTTGCAGGTTTCATGTGTTGAGGTAAATTTGTTTGAAGCCAACCCCAGACTTAAATAGAAATGACTCAAATAGAAATGATTATGGTAGGTATCGAAAACTGTCTAGTAATCTCTCTTTCTTAAATCCAGCTGTGTCTGAGTTCCGTGTGTGGGGGCAGTCAAGTGCAAAGAAGGCGGCCCCCCACCACGCCGGTCCCTGGCTGCTGGCCTTCTGTGTCAAGTGGAGGTCTAGAGCTGGAATTCCAGCTTGGGTGGGCCAGAGGGGCAGAAGGCGTCAGGGGTTTGTTGGCTCTAGAGAGGAGAGAGGCCTTCTCGTCTCTGAGTGAGCGCGCTGTGCTAACTGCCTGGCCCCCTGCAGCCCCTGCCCTTCAGCTGTGGGTGGTCTCTTGACTTCGCACGCTTACTAGTCAGCCTCTCCATGCAAGTGAAGACTCGCACAGCACTCTCCTTCCTAGACTTTCCTCTCAAGGCCCAGTTTTATGAGCATCTCCTGTTGCGCCCCCTGCGTGCTCAGACCTGAGATTTGTGCCAAATCTCTGAGATTTGTGCCTCCTCGTGCGGGGGTGGGGGTGCGCCTGGGTCAGACCCCTCCCAGTCCTCTGGGGGGTATGACGGGTAGGATCTGCCGGGACTCGCACACCAAGGGCTCAGGAGAGGTGAGGACCGTGCCCTCTGCCTGCTGCTCCAGCTGGAACGGCAGCCTGGATGCACTGCGACAGGACGGCCTGCAAGAGCCGGAGCAGGTGGCCGGGGCGCCAGCTGGTCTGTTTGTGAAGAGCCTCGTTCCGTGGGCTGGAGGCTGGGAAGACTTTGTGAAGAGGAGTGATGAGGCAGCCTGGCAGGACTGGTATGTCCGGTTCAGGGGGAGGTGTGTCTCAAGTGGAACCAGCCCTTCCTGAATGGTCAGGAAGGGGGAAATGAGCCCTGGGGCCGTAGGACACGTGTGGATGGCGGCTGGGTACCGAGTGGCTAGGGTGGTCAGCACGGTGGGACTAGGGTGGTGCCATCTTCAGTTCTCTTTTTGGCTAAATTGGGCGTTATTCCTCGCGTTGAGCAAATGCTGGTTAAGTGCATAGCTCGTAGCAGGGATTGGATATAAAACACAGTGAGAAGTAAGGTGCGGCCCAGCACCAGGAGATGGGCTTGGAAACCCTAAAACCATGCAGACTCGTGCCTTCACTGCAGAGCTGAGGGGCTGGGGCTACCTCCCGACCGGGTCCTGCGGACCTCGCCACGGGGCCGGCACCATGGAGCGACCCCGGAGGATGAGGGGGCTAGCTGGGGAGGGGCAGAACCTGGGGTCCGGGCAGCACCTGCGGGGGGCCCAGGTGTGCAGGCATAGGCAGGCTCCAGGACGCCAGAGGGCTCAGCTGAGCAGGTCTGCAGGGAGCCAGGCTGGAGGGGGCACAGGGATGATCAGGGGAAGTTTCATTTGTCAAGCTGAGGAGTCTGAGCTTCATCTTGTGTGATGCAGTCAGCAAAGGTTCACGAACAAAGTCAGGTGACACACTCAACGTTTCCTTCCCAGGAGGTGGGAGTCGGTAGAGCTGAAGGACTGTCGGCGATCAGACGGAGGGCATGCTGCACTCGTGCCTGAGGCTGATGGAGCACACGCTCTTGTCTTAGAAGGGCCACAGCCCGAGGGGACTCCCTTCTGTGGGGACTTACCTTCGTGGGGCCTCAGTCTCAGTGCAGCAGACCGGAGGGAGCCCGCGTGTTGTGGCGGCCGGTGGTGGGCCCATGGGCGTTGGGGGTGTCACAGGCTCCTTGGGAGAAGGGCCTTCAACTCTATAGTCAGAAGTGTGAATGAGCAGTTAAAGGTGGTTAGTTGGTTAAGACCCAAAGCAGAGTTAAACGGCTCTATGGGGGCTGTTGTTGTTTTTAGCCACAGGAAAAATACTGATTTAAATGTAGCCTGGCTTACTGAAGACTGGTTTAAGCAAATCTGCTACCCGCAGGTGCTCCTCTAACTCATTCTTAGGTAGCTGATGGCCCTGGGCCCTGCGCCTGCCAGGCCTGCAAGGGAAGCGGGCCCACCTGGCCCGAAGCTTGTGGGGAGCAGCGGCCCCAGACAGTAGGCTGGCCTCGCTGTGGCCGAGGTCCTGCCGTCCCCTCTCTTGCTCTGACTCCTGGGATGGTTCGGAGCCTGCTTGTGCCCTGAGGCAGAGGCTGGTGTCGGGCCCCAGGTCTGGATGGAGAGACTGTTCCTCGCCTTTCAGTTGTCACCACAAGGAGCACAGATGTCGTTTCAACATTCGTAACTGGGCAGGGTGTCTCCCCCAGCTCTGCCCTCTCGTCCGAGGGAAGACCAGTGAGTGCGTGGTGAGGGGGCGGCGGCTGCTGCAGCCCTGGCTGCCAGAGTGGACGCTGTGCGTCTGGGTCTGAGTGGGAGCCTCCTCCTCTGGAGCGCCAGCTGTGGACCTTGTCCCAGCTACAGGAACCACGGAGCCTGAGAAAGGAGAGGCCGTCCAGCGTTGCTCGCCTAGCTGGGAGGGATGCTCCCCGGACCCGTGTGGTCGCCTGGGATCGGGGCAGCAGAGTGGAGCCCGGACCTCAGCTTCGGCCTTCTGGTCTGGGGAATGGTCCTTAAGCCAAGACATTTAAAGGTCATTCCAGAATGTGCTGGCTCTCAGAGTAGTTGGGGCCTGGCGATAATGGGCCTGGTCCAGCCTGAGTTTACCTGTTCAGCCAGACCAGTCCCCCAGCCTCCAGGTGGAAGCCACACCCAAATCCACAGATGGACCCAAAGCGACTGAAGTCAGGCTGCGTCCATACAGACGCCCTGACTCGCGCTCCCAACTCGTGCGCCTGAGCTGACCCCTCCCCACGCTCCTGCTGCAGCCCCTGCACTCGCTCGGGCTTCTTGACCAGTGCTTTCCGCCAGGCATCTTTAGGTCCTGCCCACCCCAGGGACCGCTGGCCTCCCCACACTGTTCTCCCCCTGTGCCCACTGCGAGAGGATGCAGCTGTCAAAATAAAAATAGCCGTCAGATTGCTTTCAGTGGCAGCCGGTGGGGAGGGAGGGAGGGCCTGGTGAAGACTGCCCTTCAAGGAAGGCCTGGGACGCTGATCAGCCTTAGAGCCAAGTGAAGAAGCCCCCGGTCCTGTTGGGGGCTGGGCACCCACACTGCAGTGGGACCCATGCGCCAGGGAGCTCAGTGGCCTCTGACCCCCACACGTACCCCCCTGAGAGAGAGAGGACGCACTTCCTGATGCCCAGGGGAGGCAGGAGTCATGGGCTCAAGTACTGGCCGGCACCGCGTTTGTGTGTCCTGATCTGACCCTGCCCCCACAGGACTGGCCAGCTGCCAGGCTAGGGACAGCAGCCTGCTCTGGGTCTGTGTTTACTCACCCTTTCGGGGGTCTAATCCCACTTGGAGGATGCGACGTCATGCCCAAGGGACCTGGAATGCTGCTTAGGAAGAACTGCTCAAGTTCTGAGGCTCGGAAATGCGCCGGAGGACGTGCGGCAGCCTGTAGGAAGGTCTCGTCCCGTCGCGAGGGGTGGAGTCTGGACTCAGGTACTCAGTTACCTGTGAAAGGGGCACAAACAACATCCCAAATGCTCTGCTCCTCCCCGAGGCAGGAGCCAGCACCGTCCTTCCTGCAGAAGGTGAGAATGGTGGGCCTCGTGTAGTCCTGGCGGCTGGCACACGACCCTCCAGGCCCCGCTACCTCTCTGCAGCCTGATCTGTGCTGGCAACAACACATGCCTTGTTCCTTCACCAGCACTTCCAGCCACTCAGCATGTCACACATTGAATCTTATCTCCTTGTTTAAAAGAGTCCTGTGCTGGAAGGAAACCCCTCGGTCCCTCTTTCTAGGGAGCAAGGCGCGGGGCTGAGCACGAGCGGTAGTTTGGAGTCGGGCGACCCCGCCGTGTCCCCACGCCTCCCGCACGAGAGACGAGCTCCCGGTTGTCACGGGACTATGGGAAGCGTCTCCATCTGAGCAGGGCTCGGCACACGTCCGTCAAGGGCCAGGTGGTGAGTGCATCAGGGTGCTCTCTGCCTCCCCTCTCACCCGTGTCGTGACAGGAGCCACGGGCGGCACGCAGATGGCAGGCGAGGCTGTGTCCCGATGCACGTGGGCCTGTGTGTCAGCTCTGGTCCTCATGGCTGGGTGGCAGGGTTCGCAGCAGGCACACCTCAGTGACAGAGCCTGCGTGTTCCTGGAGCCCACATCAGGCCTGAAGCTTGGGGCTACTGCGTCCCCAGTGCAATGCACACCTGAAAAGTCCTGAGCACCCGGCCTGCCTCCACTGCAGGGACGTTTTTCCACGGTTAGTGGGTCCAGCCCATGCGTCCCGTGGAGCCATTCAGAGCATGCAGGACACGCACACAGAGGCTGTCGGGCTGCCTGGCTGGGGCTGTGCATCCTGCCAGCCACAGGGATGCTGGCTCCCTGGACACAGGCTCTCAAGGCACGCAGGCGTTTAAGATCCAGAAATGGATCCCCTCCCTTCTTTCAGTGACCCATTATTGATGATGGCTGGAGAGAGAGGAGCTAGGCTGCAGCAAGAACCGAGCAAGGACCCAGCTTGACGGGGACGGTCTGACGGGGAACCCGATCCTCCCACGCCACCACTGTCCTGTCCTGGCGGCAGTTAGGGCAGTCTCTAGAGTCCGCCCGGGGCAGAGAAGCAAAGCAAGGAGGGCTTTCTGAGGAAGCATCCCGCCCCCCAGACTCCTGAGGGAGAGAAGGACCCACAGGGCCTCGGGAGCACAGGACGCCTGAGACACGGGCAGCCAGGTGGTGGGCTAGGCGAGCTGTCGGGGGCAGGGGGATGGCGTTGTGATGGAAGGTGGGGCTTGGGAGGGTCTTCTTCGCTTTGCTGACGGGCTGTTTGACCAGCCAAGATGGACGGCTAGATGAAGCTCCGCCTTCGTGTCTTTTACGGCGGACTGTCCACTGATCACTCCCAGAGAGAGCTTCATCCACGGCAGCTGTCAGCGTGGCCGTGTAGAGTCAGCACCCGTTAGGTGACCCTGTAGAGTTGCTCGGTTTGGGGAGATTTTGCCTAAACTGTTCCGTTTTCATGAGTCACGTCAGGCACACCCCCCAGCAGGAAGAACCCAGAAGAGGGTTGGGTGGTATGCCTGGCGTGGCCTCCCCATCGCCCACCCGTGAGGCCCAAGGAGCTCGGACACACCAACTGTGCCCACTTTAGCAAAAGGAGTTTGAGCAAAAATGAGCACTTGGCTTCTCCATCTGTGGACCTGGCCAGTCAGATGCATGTCATCTTTTGACTAACCTGAAAGAAGCCAACAGGTGCTGGAGGGCTCTCATTTGCATCTTCTCTCACAAAATCAAACTGAAGGCTAAATCTTGTCTCTCCACTCTGACCTTCCCACCCCTCCCCACCCACCGGGCACCACAGAGTTCTTGGAAGTTGTTATTTGTGGTAGAGTTTCCTAAATTTAGCCGGCGCAGAACAATCAGTGGCCAACGGGGACGTTAAGAAAATGCATCGTCAGTTTAGAGCCGGGACTTCAGACGTTTTTATGTGCAGCTAAGGGAGGATTGCCTTCTGCGTGGCTTTCTACAGTAGTTTCTCTGAGACTTTTGCTGGGGTATCAGCAGCTAAACAGAGAGGTGGCGGGACCCCGCCCTCTGGACCTTCCCTGCTCAGTGTTCTATGCTGACGTCCAGATGCAGTCTCTGTGCATATAATTTGTACTATTTCTCCTTGAAACACTAGCTGGGGACAGTTCTTAAACTGAGGAGAAATACTAGTCCACGTGCCAGGACTTGGGTCTGGCTTCCACGTATATGAATGATCTGGGCATCCACGTGGGCTTTCTCCACAGTGAGACTCTGCCAGGGTGGGGGGCGGGTGAGCAGTAACAGACCGCGGGGCCGTCAAGCCTGGCCCGTCTGTCCGTAAGCAGTTTCAGGTCAGCAGTTGCCATCTTTTGGGCCTGTGACCTTTAAGAGTGTGCCCAGACTGATTTTTTTCAGGGTTTACCTACCTTTAGGTTTATATAAAAGTTCAGAAGCTGTCAAATTCATAGGGAAAGTAGAAGGTTCTGAGGGGCTGAGGCAGGGTGGGAATTAGGGTTTAGTGGGGAGAGTTTCTTTTCGGGAAGATGAAAATGCTCTAGAGACAGATGGTGGGAATGTGAACGGACACATGTAATGCCAGTGAGCTGTACGCGTAAAATGGTTGATCCTGTGTTACGTATATTGTACCGCACAGCAAGTGGAGACCGTGTCTCAAGGAGACAGACTTTTTTTAAATTAGTGGGCTTGTTTCTGATCAGGTGTGAGACAGTTCAAGCTGGATTCTTTCTGGTGTTCTGCCTCTGCTCTGGACTCAGCGTTCTGGGTGAAACTAGCTCTCCTGGGGTCTCAGCGTGTTTTCTCAGACTCTGCAGTGCAGCCACCAAGCGAGCAGTCGAAGGAAACCTGGTCTTTTCAGGGGACCCCGTGCACACCCGTGCTGCTGCTGACACTGCCTGGGAGAAATGAGAGAGCGAGACTTCTGATTATGTCGTTTTGCCTGTATTTCCCGATATCCATCCCATAGGAGTTCCTTCGCCTCCCAGTGACGTTTCCTCGTAGGTTGTAGGTAGGCACAAAGGAGTTGTGTTCTCTAAGGGGTCTCTAAGGGATCTCTTCTCTCTCTAAGGGGAGAGAGAAGACAGCTCTGCAGGGCTTGACTTTCCTTTGAAAAGTAAAATGTCAGCAAGGTTCTTCAGAAGACTCTTACTTATGATGTTTCAGAAAGAAAAAGGCAGTGAGTTTTAGAAATTGTACTTGAAACAAGCGAGAGTTTGATCCCTTTACTAGTCCTGAAATCAGACCCTTGGCCCTGCTTTTCAAGTACTTGCCTATGTATCATTTTAAGTATCATCTTTAGTTTCAGGCCCCAAGAAAGGCGAAAACCCTACTCTTGGTGGTTACTATGCTTGTTGAAACAGAAAACTGAAAAGCATTAGAACTTTTGAGAATACAGTTAGAAAGCTCTAACCTTTTGTTCAAGACGAGCCTCTGGAATGCTTTCTGAACTTCCTTCTCACTCAAGTGCTAAGTCCTGCTTCTTTTACAACCTAACACAGAAGCTTCATCCAAAACGCTGTCCTTGGCAACCCCACCTCACTCTGCCTTCTCCCCTGTATTTCCCTACATTGTGCCACACTAACTGATGCCACTTGCATTGTGAACATTCAGCACATACGTTTTTTGCCTTTTCTTCCCTCTGGCTCCCATTTTGTCAGTATTGATGCCATTCTCAGGACATGTGAGGACATTCAAAGTGTCATGGAGCCCAGGGAAACCTGTCTTTGCACTTCAGGGCCGCTCTCTACACTGATGGTCTGTAACTTGACATTTATCAGCTCCAAAAAAGCTTAATGTTAATTGCCTTTCCACCAATCACTTTTTGGAAATACTGAATTGTTATTTATTTGGTAAGAATTTTATTTCAAAAAACATAATTGATTTTAGGGTTTTTAAAATAATAGGGGTCATATGAGGGAGGAAATGCCACCTAACGCATGCTATAATAATGGAAATATTGGTGCTATTTCTATTACGAATTTTTCAGATTGCTGTAGAATTTTGCCCTACAATAAGATATCCTTTCTCTTTTGCTAAACTTCCCATAGCTTAGCTAAACACACCATGACCCTTATTCCTATCTCTGCGAACTCCAGCACTACAGAGTGGGCCTTTGTTTAGGTCCAAGCAGATGAAGAATCTATTCCAAATCATCCTGAAACATTTGCAGAGCCCTGTCCTCTAATATTGGATAATCTCAAGTGTGTCCAGCTTTCTTGTGAGCGCTGAGGCCCTTCAGGCTGCCAGCACCCTGGCTGCTTTCTGAATTAGTAATTAACTGAACTGTACACGTGTGCAGGCATCACAAGCCTTCTTTCAGGCACCTCATGCTCTGCACTCTGGCCTCCAAGGAGATGCTTTGTGCTTTGTTAATGACTAAGCCAGGATAAGCAGACGTCCTCGGTGGTGCGCACTGGAGCCTTTTGGGCAGTTTTGGCCCCTTTCTTTGCTCCATTTGCATGGTTTGCTCCCTTCGTGCTGGAGGTCACGGTGAGCGGCTGGGGCGGGCGGGCTGGAGGGCTGGAGGTCACGGTGAGCAGCTGGGGTGGGCGGGCTGGAGGCTGACACCTGTGCCCCCCGCACGGTGTGGCTCTGGTTATCATGGCCACCAGAATAAGGCTTGCATTTCACAATAGCTTTCTTTCCTTCTACTATGCTTATAATAGGTCTTCACCGTGTTCTCATCATTCACCAGACATTAGTAAGTACCTGCAGTGTGCCAGGCGTCGTTCCAGGGAAGGCTATTATTGTTGTCATTGTCTTTGAGAGAACAAGATCTTATCTTTCCTATTTTCTGTGCCTTTCTTTGAAGCAGAGGGTCCCCAGATTTGTGGCCAGGGCTGCTTGTCCCTCCGCAGATGCGTCACAGACGGGATGCCGTAGCGGCCACACGCCCATCCCAGCTGGCCCGGCTGAGGGCCCCGCGGGGCCAGGAGCAGTCTCAGCCTCTGTGGGGCCAGAGGGGGGGCCCCGGGCCATGTTGCCTGGTTTTCTCCTGCTGTGTGGGGCCGGCCCCTTTCCCTTCGTGCCTCAGGTACCACCAAGGGGAAGGAGACCCCGTCAGGGAACCTCGAAGAAGCAGAGTGCGTCCGGCACACCACACTGGCGTCGAGCGTGGGCCGAGAGCTGTTCAGCCGCCTCCTTCTCTTCCTCTCCTCCATTTCCCTCTCTCCTCCAGACGCATGGGCTGGGCTGGCCCTGGATTCTGCTGGAATCGAGGGGCTGTTGGTGGGAACATGTAGCGGGAGCTGTCGCCCTGGTTCCTAGGTACCAGGTACCAGGACCCTCTGCGTGTGGCTGGGTAGCTAGCCGCTCAGAGCAGCAGCGCCAGGAGCACGGCAAGTGGAGGCTCTGGAGGACCGGTCGGCAGGGAGCGGGGGACGCGTGTGGGAGGGGGGCATCTCACAAGCTTCTGGGCCCGATCCACAGCCAACCCTCCCTCAGGAGCGAGAGGAAAAGAGTGAGCAGGTCATTTCAGTGGAGAATTACGAGCTGACCAGCGAGCCCATGTACGCCACGGCTTGTGCGGCCTCGGGGAGGGAAGGCGTGAAATGACGCCTCCCGCAGTATCATTTCCTTTTCGCTTCTCCTGCTCTTTAAATCAGGGCTCTCGACGTCTGTGGTCAGGAGGTGCATTAGAACTTCAGGCAGTTGCCTCGCCTTTTCCAGTGGAACAGAGGAGCCCAGGGAGAGGGGACAGACAGAGGCAGGAGACAGCGGGCGTTGGGGGGAGGCGGGCAGCCTGTGGCTCACGTTCTTCCCTGCAGCTGACCTTGCGTTTCCCCTTCGCCTGTGGGGCGCTTGGCCCCCTGTGATGTGCTGCTCTGTGGATGAGTAGCAATAAAACTCATCTTCTTTAAAACCCAGAAGGCCTTTGTTAGAAGCTGTAATGATTGACTCAAAATTTAAAATGTGTGTATGTGAGAGAGAGAGATAAGCAGGAAAAATGTTGTTTCTGGCCTCTCTAATGGTTGGAGACAGGCAGGGGAATTGTGTCCCCTAACCCTGGTGACTCATTTGAAAAGACCCTGATGCTGGGAAAGATTGAAGGTGGGAGGAGAAGGGGACGACAGAGATGGTAGAGTGGCATCACTGACTCAATGGACATGAATTTGAGTAAATTCCGGGAGCTGGTGATGGACAGGGAGGCTGGCATGCTGCAGTCCATGGGGTCGCAAAGAGTCGGACACGACTGAGCGACTGAACTGAACTGAACTGAACCCTGGTCTTAGTTGCAGACAACAGTTTCCACTCTGAGCCATGTCAGCAGAAAGGGGCCTTTTAAGAAAAAGTCCAGGCTTGTGGTCTCCTCAGAAGAGCTGGACAGACAGGCTGTCTTCTGAAGCTCCAGGGACAACATGCAGGCCACAGTGCACAACTGCCCGTGGTGACCTGCTGCCACGCCCACCCGGCACTCCCCACCCAGGGACTGACTCACAGCACGCCATCATGACAGGGCTTCCGTTCCTCCCTGCCCAGGCTGCCACCTGCACCTGCTGAACAGGTGCTCTTCACCTGTCTGACTCTTCCCGTGACCCGTGTCCAAATCTGCCTCAAGCAGGTGTGTCAGACGACGAAACCAGGTCCCAGGTCTGCACCCCAACAGCAGAGGTTGAGAGACAGTCCGTGTAGCTTCTGTGTCAGAGGGTGGGGTCTACAGCACCAAGGGCCACGTGCCCCTTACAAGGCAGCACGGGCAAGCACAGCACGAGGGCCCTGAGCGTGTGAGCCGACGCTGCAGTTTCAGTGCCAACTGCAGGAGTGCAGAGGTCTTAGAAATGATAGTCTGGCTTAAATGCTGAGGGGCCCGTGGTTGTTGGCACGACGACTCGCCGTATTTCTCCTTCATTTACTCTCAGGTTGGCTACTTTTCTAGTTTCTGGTATGTCCCCCCATGGATTTTTTATGACATGGTGGCTATATTCTGTTTGATTAGGCTATCATGAGAAAAAGGTTTAAAAGTGGTTTATTCATTAAGAAGTCTTCATGGAGCCATATTGCTTTGAAAAGTTTGCTGAGATTTCGGAACTCTGTACTTTCACCCGACACTGTAGAGTTTTGGAACTGTACCTTAAGTCCCTTCAAAGAAGAGGTTTTATTAAAATTCGAGTTCAGCATGATTTTTATAGCACGAATTTGCATAAACATTTTTATAGATTTTTATAGTGAACAATATGAAGTTCATTTTTTTTCAAACTGAGTCATTCTTGTAAAGAAATTATTTGGGATATAAACTTTTACAAGCAAAACAAATCATTTCCAGAGTGTGAAGGTCCAAGCGCTTCTCCAGTGACTTATGCTCTCCCTGTCCTGGGACTGACACACAGCGCGTCGTCATGACGAGGCTTCTATTCTCAGTGCTTCCTTGCTGGCCATTCAGGGTCTCCGGTGAAACAGATTTAAAAATGGAGAATATGAACGTGCGTCGGAGGGGATAGTTTTGAAACTCAGCAAGTGGACACTTACTGAGAAGTACTCTAATTATTTCGCTTTTCGTGTGCATATGGTCATGGAAAGTAACCAGGAACCTTAATTAAAGTTTCCCCCCAGTTCCTTGGCAACAAAGGATGAGTGAAAAACTTCTCCTTTTTATTTTTTATATTTTGACCCGAGTAAATAGTTCCTTTAAATATGTTTCTCCACTAAGTATCATCTTTTTATTATATATATTTTTGTCATTCCACAGGGGGTTAAATACCTGTGCATTCCAGCAGCGGATTCACCATCTCAAAACCTGTAAGTTGGTTTCTTTCTGTATTATTTGGACATGTTAAAGGAAAAGGATGTGCAGTCACAGAGCAGAGGAACCTTGGTGCCTGGCAGCTGCCCTGCTGCGAACAGGAGGCCCTCCAAGCCTGAGCTCCGGGTGGCCAGTCCTTCCACTGAGCAGCTCTGGCGGTGTGTGTGTAAGGGACTCATTTTGTAAAGGGTGTCTCAAACCATGCTTTAGCACGCTCACCTTTCCCTGTAAGCTGTTGCATTCTGTGCAATAGAAGCAGAACATGAGCCGCAAATGCAAGCTACACATGTGATTTTAAATTTTCTAGGTACCACATTAAAAAGTAAGAAAGAGAGAGGTCACAGCAATTTGAATAGTACGTTGTATTCAACTCAGTATACCCAAAAGTACCACCAGTGCAACATGTGCTCAGCATTTTACGGATAAGATATTTTACATCGTTTTATTCATACTGAGTCTTCAAAACCTGGGGTGCTGTTTACACTTACAGCACTTTCCATCTGGACCAGCTCTGTCTCAAATGTCCAGCAGCCCCACGTGGCCAGTGGCTACCCCAGGGGCCAGAGTACTTGGGAAGCTTGTCTGAGTTGAGAGACCAGGCTTTTCTGATTAGGAAGGTCCTGCCCTCTCCTTCCCACAGCTGGAAGCATCTCCATCCAAGGAGAGAGTCATAATCGCTCTCCTTTCCAGATCCCCGTGGTCATGTGAGGCCCGTGGGGCTGGGTTTGGGTGGATGGGGGACAGGGATCACAGACCCACGAGGTAACAGCTGGGACACCACCCTGCTCGGTGTCTGGAGGTAATGTGGGCCAGTTGACTTTTTACTGAGCCTGGATTTGAGCCAGACAGCTGAGAGGCTCAGGAGCTGAGGTCATGGCTGTCCCAAACGTCCATTGACCAACTCGTTTTTGCTGCCTGTTTTCAGTCAGACACAAGGACCCTTCCAGATGACACATAGCTGTGTTTCAGCAGGAAGAGCCTGTGTAGTTTGAGGATTTGGGAGTCCAAGAGCTTGTCGGCATTCAGCTTTCGTGGCTCTCAAGCTCTATTGCCTACAAGTCCTATATTACAGAAATGTAGACCGTAAAAAACGTACCCCCTGAAGGTTGTCCACTGCTGAACATCAGCCAGCCTTGGTTTTCCACTGCTGGAGAGCAGAGACATCTCAGGTTATGCCAGAATTTTGTGAGATCCTACCTGTTTGGAGAAGGGGAGAGCATAGTCAGATAGGCTGATGTGGGGAAGACCAGGGGTTGGGGCAGGGCAGGTGGTGCAGGTCAGACCAGGAAGGGGCAGGGGAGCCTGGGTGAGGGGCAGCAGTTCCCACCCAAGGTCGTGTTCCCACACTGACTCTCCATGTTTCACAGGAAAAGTCCATCTTTAAGATTGAAGATGACAGAGGAAAGACTTTACAGGGTCACTAGGAAAACAGTAGTAGCCTGGATATGGGAGGAGGAGAAGTATCAGAGAACTTCCTTGGTTACTAGTCGTGTCGAGAAACAGAAGTGGTTGGAGGGCATGGTGTGTACGGAAGGAAGTGAGCCACTGCCTTTCTCTCGAGACCACAGCAATCTTCTGCCCATGTTTTGGTGGCTATTTTTAGAATGGTTGCTCTGGTCTTATCTCAAACTGAGATTCTGACATGCTGTTGAACTTGTCAATACCTGACTGGCATTCTGACTGTTTGGAGGAGTGTGATTGCCGCACCCCTCAGCATTTGTATTCAGGGCAGATGGCCGCTGTGCTTGGACCACCCTGCCTGCCAGGACTCTCCAGCTTTGGTGCTTTGGAGGGGGCAGCACTGGGCTTGATGTCCAGGGGTGAGGACCCCGACCCTGCCCTGTGCAGACATTAGAAATCTCAGGTTCAAGGCCAGCTCCATCAGCCTTGGGCAGGTCGTTCTAGGCCCCTGAGCCCCAGTTCTCTCATCTGCAAAGGCCTGCCTTAAGCATTTGTGGAGATAAGGCCATGTGTGGAAGTCTTCTCTGTGACCTCCAAGCTCTTTTGAAAACAAGAGTGTGTTTTTGTTCAGAGTGCATTGGTGTGGCCTGAGAGTCACAGGAAGGGCCATTCTGGTGCTCGGGAGGATGTGCCCCAGGAAGGCCAGGGACTGAGGCTGCCGTAGCCTGTCCCCTGACTTCTGGCATCTCCTGGGTCTGCTCAAATCTTCTGGCAAAACCAGCCCAGCGACAGTCAACCTGGGCCCAGAGGACTAGCTCGTAAGATTTGAACTAGTTCTCTCCTGTCCCAAACATGTACAGAGGTCTCGTAAGATGTGTGATTTGCCTTATTTTAACTCTGCTTGTATCTGGATGAGAGGGTGGTCGACAGGTGTGTGCTGCAGTTGGAAAACGGGGTCCAGACCATAGTTCATCAGAGACGGCAGTATGCTCATAGGCTCGCAGGCATGTGGGTGAGTCTTTGGGGAAATGTTTATTTTTGATCCATATAATAGCAGAGCTTACACACAAGCAAGGCTTTGGGTGCATAAGTGTTCATGGCTCTGTAGATGCGTCTTGCTTTAGTGAAGTCCTGTGAAGATGGTGAAGGTAGGCTTGGAATCCGAGTGTAGCTCATGTCTGAAGAGACAGCCTATGGAACACCTTGAGTTTCTCCTTGCCTGTTACAGGTGTTTCATTGGAAAGCACAGCCTGCACTTTACCGGTGAGCATGAATTTGTGATACAGAAAGTCCGCTAACACTGCCAGGCAGAGCCCTTGACTGTGTGGCCTCCTCCCTGAGCTCGTTACTCCCCAGATAGGGGAGTTTGTGAAGGCTGACCGTAAGCCTTCAGTTTCTGTATCCCTGGCCAGTGTAGACAGTCAGGACACAAAGCCTCCTCAGGCTCTGGGACCCGGCTAGAACCAGGGCCCTTCAGGTGAGCAGTTTCTTCTTGGTGCCTAAGAGTTCTTATATTTAGGGACAAAATACATTCTAGAAAACTGTATTGCTCATTCAAACAGATTTTAAAAGTTGTTTCCAACTTAGGATAGGATTTAAGGTTAGTATCCTAAATCTTTCCCCATACATCCCTGTAGGAATTCTTCTTGCTACTTACGTCAGTCAGAAGGCCATGACCTTTGGAGAATCACTGCTCTCAGTCACTGCAGAGGCTCCAGAAAGGTCAGTTTTCTGGCTTGGCCATCTCCTCACAAACTCCCCCTCTGATCTTCCAGGAACTTAAATTGCAGAAACCTGGTTTGAGATGACAGTTAACACACAGAATTTTAGCTCGGTTCCCCCAACCACCCTGCCTCGCAAAGTCAGGAAACATGAAAGTTCAAGGTCTCACAGTGGCGACAACCCCAACCCAGGCCAGTGTGTTCTGCTTGATTTGCAGAATCAGAGGCATCTGGGCTTTGTCTCAGACACACACACCTCCTGCCAGTGCCGACGTGCAGTGGTTGAGTGAACCGAGGCTTCTGGGAGTGTTTGCTTTTGCTTTCTCCGTGTGCTTCCTCGGGCGAGTCATTGTAACCTCGTTCTCTCCTCTGTGAAATGTCTATCTCACACAATTTCTGTAGCTTTAGGTGAGGTGGTGAAAGTGTTTACAGACCCTAAGTGTCTCCAAAGAATTAGCTTCCGTTTCCCGCTTTTTCAGGAAAGGAGTGTTCACGTGTCTTGAGAGGGAGTGGTTGGAGGTATCACTGCTTGTTCATTCTTGTTTTAATATTTTTCAAATTGGTGCCTGTATTTAGACACCATAAGAGAAGGGTTATCATTTTGTCTTCTTCGAGGAGCTGGCAGGTTTGCATCTTCACAGCAGAGCCTTGATGACAACAGAGGCTTGAAAGTCAAGCAGGGTCTAAATTTCTTGGGGTTTTCGTGGGGAGAAGAGGCGCCAGCGAAGCAGAGAGCTTGTAATAAACAGCAGTAGACCCTCCTTGTCTGTCCCACCGCCTGTCTTTCTGTGTGTGTTCCCTTTAGTTTAGCTCATGTCTCTTATACTTCCAGCTCTCTTTCTCTCATTTACATTTTTCTTTGCTGTTAAAAAGCGGTTTTGCACGATCAGAGGTAGGCGGGCCCTGGAGTACTGTCCTATTTCCAGACAGAAATGCACATACGTAACTCCTGAGGACTTTGTAGCAGAAAGGAGAAATGTGTAGAAACTACGTGTTGCTTTCTTTGTAAGATTTCACCTATTCAACTTAAAAACCTAGTTTTTAGTCTTAGACTGTCTCTTGCTTTCTGGGGGTGAAACTGTTCTTTGTGAAATGAAGAGATAGTACGTGGTAGAGAGGGTTTTTTGTTTAATTCTTTCTAAAACGACCTTATCTGGCGCACTGACATGCACACCACGCGTGCTTCGCCTGACTTCGCTCAAGTGTCGGCGGTGCAGGAAACGTAGGACTCGGGGACTCCTCGACAGAAGCACGTTGAAGGCCGCGAGGTCTGCCGGGTGGGGAAGTGTCTCTGTCCTGCTCACCTCGGCTGCGGTGAGAGCTGCACGGTCAGTGCAGGGCCCCGGGGGTGGCGCCAGGGCTGGACGGCTCTACAGGAAGAAGAGCTCGCTGACCTGAGCCGACCCTCCAGAGCCGGCGCCCAGGAGAACACGCCACCCACGTGCTTTGTTTTCAGCATCTTTTCTGAGGAAAAACCCCTGAGGATGCTGGCCTTTCCTGGGCTTTTTCTCCTTTGCTTTCCTATATACATACTGCACACACTTGTATACACACTTGTACACACACATGCACACATGTACACATACTGTGCACACACACTTTTGGACTCTGACGAGGGTCAGGAGAAGCAGCCTGGTCTGTCTCTGCTGGCTTTGGGGTAGCCCAGCTGCCCACATGGTGCTGAGCCAGACCTCCCCCAAGCAGAGTCCTTCCCGCCACAGACCCCTCAGTGGGCGCCACAGCCCACAGGTCCTGCCGTCTTGGAGTGAGAAGTGACTGTTCAGGTTCAGAGGATGCGCGTGGCATGGCGTGGCACGGCTGTGCGGCCCCGTGAAGGTCAGGAAGACCCTGCTGGCTCTGCTCTTGGCCTCTGGGTGGATGCCCTGGCCATGAGGAGGGCCAGCACTGACCGCAGAGGAGGAGCCAGGGGTGGTGGCCGCTGCTGGGCTGTTTGCCAGCCCCACAGGTCCGCTGCACTGATGGAGCTGCACACTCACGTGGGCATGCTTCCTGTGGGTGCACCCTGCCGGCTCTCCGCCGACCGAGCGCACCCCACATCTCTGCGCAGAAGTAAAGGGACAACGTGGAGACCAGGAATAGGGAACCTGCCGCCTGTGGGGGTGTGATTCCATCTGGGCTTCTGCTTTGATCTGGGGTTGAGCAACGCGAGGCCTGAGCCCTGGGGATTTCCCGCGATGGGGGAGGGGCTGCAGTGACCAGGCCTGGGCTCCCGTCATGAGCTTCCTCGGAAATGACCCACCCTGGGGGCCCCGAAAATGCCTGCCTCCTGGCTTTCCTTGGAAGAGGCGATTCTAGGAATGTCTTCTCTGGCGCGGCCTCATGCCCAGTCCTGTCCATGAGTCAGGTTTCACAGTGGGGCTCTGAGCAGGCCCTCCGTCGGCGTCCTGACTCTCCTGCCCTCGTTCCGACGCGGTGGTGGGCAGGAGCCATATGTGGGCTTTTCCTGGACTTGACACCTGATGCAGACAGAGGTGATGGAAGAAAGGCCAGTGGGACCCTCCTCTCACTTCCTCATCTGGGGCCCCTCACATGCTTGCTCTGGGCTCAGGTCAGTCTGCTGACCACACCCCCTCCCTAGGGGTTCAGGAAGGGGGCTCAGCTGTCATCTGTGCAAGATGTCAGTGACCTCACAGGGCTGACACGTCCACAGGAGAAGTCTCTGGCCTGGCGTGGCCTTCACGGTGTATTCTGAGGCCATCCATGTCCTTCACAAGCTCAGGCTACTGTGTCTCGTCTCCTGACTCCCTCTTCCGTTGCTGGTAGGAGGCCCATCCC
Source organism: Budorcas taxicolor (assembly GCF_023091745.1). Taxonomy (NCBI): domain Eukaryota; kingdom Metazoa; phylum Chordata; class Mammalia; order Artiodactyla; family Bovidae; genus Budorcas; species Budorcas taxicolor. The sequence goes on from NC_068920.1 coordinate 8,475,096, forward strand.
GCCCACGGAGGACCACAGAGCATGGGCTGCAGTGTGGCGAGTCCTCTCGGGAACCCTGGTGCTGCAGCGTGGCTGGCCTGAGAGACAGGCGCCTGCTCTCGGCCGCCAGCTATAGCAGGCATGGGCCTGGGGTCTGGGCACACGGCCCGGCTGTGGACCTACAGTCAGAGCTGCCCGTCTGCTGGCCTGTCTGCAGGGGAGGCCGTGGTCAGTGGAGCCACTCCTCGGCCACAGGAGAGGCTCAGTGTCCTTAAATTGTGGACTTGTTGATGTCAGGTAGATGGTACTTGGCTGTACATAGCAGGATTGACAGTCTTTTAAGTTATAAAGACATTGATTTACTTCGCTCCCTGCCCAAGACGCACAGGGCAAGCGCTCCAGGTCTGGGCAGTAGCTCCCAGAGCCCCCGTTGCACCCTGAGGCCTGTCGCCTGCGGTCACAGGGCAGCTGGCACAGCTTTGGGCATCAGCTGGCCACCCAGCACCCTGCAGGAAGCCTGAGGCAGAGACCCTCCTTTTGTCAGGAAGGGAGCCCTCCTGGAGCCCAGTCCCAGCCTCCCCTCTGCTTCTCTGTGGCTGGAACTGCTCGGAAGATGGGAGCTTCTGACAGCCTGGGAGGGTGCAGACGGATGAGCCTCCCCCCTTCCCCCCTCCGCCCCCAGCCTCAGCACTTGCCATCAGAAGAGCTCATGCTCAAGGCAGGTTTTACCTGAGATACAGGATGGATGCACCCCACCCTGGACGCTGTGCTCAGTACTGGGCAGCCTGGTCCCTGGGGCCACCACACCCCTCCCTGCCCTCTGCCCGGCCCCTGCTCCAAGGTCTCTGCATGTCGGGGTCACCACGGTGTCTTCCCTTGCTTGTCTTACACCATGTCGGTTTAGGGGTGGCGCTTTAGTGCCCAAGGTCGCCATGTGCACTCACCCTGCGAGCGTGTGTGCACAGGGAGGTCAGCAGAAACACCCTTCACCTCACCCTGCCTTGTGGTCTAGTTGGGTCTCCACTCAGAGTCTGGAGTCTGTGGCTGGGACCCTGGCCCCTCCGCACATGGTAGCCTCAGGCCATGTGAGAGATGCCTGCACCGAAGTCCTCTGTGCCTGCTGCCCGGATCCAGGACACTCAGCTTGCTGAGTTTCTTCTGCAGTCCACACCTGGCTGTGTCTGTGTGCCCCGCCTGAATCCCCTGTTCCTCAGATTCATTCACCCGGTCAGCCTTCATGGAACCGCAGACCTGTGTGTGGCTGCGAACCACGTTCTATTCCTCTCTGAATCTCTCCAGGCTTAGCAGAGTCCCTGCTGCACACTCAGTGCTCAGTAGCTGGTGTGCTTTCAGTCCACGGGCAAAATCCACTTCAAGGCAGGAGACTTGGGAAAGCACAGGCTCTGTAGTTCCCCTCAGAGTTTTCCTCGACCCACCACACGGTCTGGATGACACTGCTGGGCGTGAACCGGGGCGGGAGAAGAGGGCTGCTGAAAAGTGAAAGTGGCTCAGCCATGTTCGACTCTTGCGACCCCATGGACTGTAGCCCACCAGGCTCCTCTGTCCACGGGATTCTCCAGGCAAGAACACTGGAGTGGGTTGCCATTTCCTTCTCCAGGGGATCTTCCCAACCCAGGGATTGAACCTGGGTCTCCTGCACTGCAGGCAGACTCTTTACCGTCTCAGCCGCCGGGGAAGCCATAAAAGCTAAGGGTCCGGAGAAAAGATCGCAGGCTCACGGTCACGTGGGGCCTCAGAGTCTGCGAAGCCCCGTTGCTTTGTGTTTCTATGTCCAGGCCTGTGAAGCCCAGTTCCCACTTCCCAGTAAAGCTAAGGGAAGGCAGGTGACGTTTCCACACCACACGTTCAGTCAGACCCCTCGGGCTTGGGGGCTGCAGTTCTGCCCCAGCCTGGAGGATGGGCAGTCCAGACTTCCTCCCAAAAGGTCAGACGTGAACTGGAGAGCCCACACTGGGTGGGTACCTCCCTCACCTGGTGGGTGGTGAGCAGGTCACTGTGGGGATCACCACCCTGCTGGGTGTTGAGGGGCCCAGACTGACCGTGGGGCTGGGCCGGACCTGCCCCCAACGTCCATGTGGCCCCTGCATGTTTCAGGGGTTCCTTGCAGAGAACTTCCAAAAATCCCAGTGGATGGGCCGTCCCCCCCCCCAGCCTCAGCACTGCGGGTCAGATTCAAAGCCCTGGACAGTGACTGGGATCTGGACCTGTGGACTCAAGACCTTTTCAAGAACCCTCAGCGGGTTTTTCTTTTCCTCATCTGTTGAGTAAAGTAGAGAGATGTCACTTCTCTCTTTTTTCCTCCCCACAGGACGCGACATTTCAAAGAAAGTATTAAATTCATCCATGAGTGCCGCCTCCAGGGCGAGGGCTGCCTGGTTCACTGGTACGTGTGTCCCTGCCCAACAGCGAGGGCCTGCTCTGCCCTGCTCAGGGTCTCCCTGAATGTCCAGCACCCACCCACCTCACCCCGGCTGCGTGTCAGCCATGGTTGGCTTTTGTGCAAAGAGAGCCAAACAGTTGTTCCTTCCTTGTCACTTAGCATTTTCATTTTCTCAGTTAGGTTTTTGCAGGGACTGTCAAGGTTACTGGAAGAAAGGAGCCCCTTTGCCAGCCTCTCCCAACATCCTTTCAGAACTTGGCTCTGCTCAGTAGCCATTCAAAGCACTGTTTCTTGCTGGAGAGTTTTGGCTGCATATGTGGGTGTTTAGCATTGCGTTACTGTCACACCAGAACAACCATCTCTCCTCCATTTACAGATTGGGGCTTTTATGTGTTTGGAGCTCGTACTTGGCTTTAAGCAGAGCTGAACAGACTTTTAAAATTCAGCAGGTCTATGCAGCTGTTGCCTGCATTCACACACCGTGTGTGTGGTATAAACACATACACCTGTGTACACGTTCTGTGGTGAAGGCTGCTGCTGGGCGCAGACCCCAAGGACAGTGCCCCCTGCCTGGCACAGCCAAGCGCTCAGAGCCCTGCGGGCCCTCATTGCATCACTGCCAGCGCTCCTGTCATTAAAGCACAGATCAAACAGGCCCCCTCGCTCCTGAGTGAGGTTCATTCTGGGTTCACGAGGGAATCTCAGTCATCTGAGTTCCCCCAAGGAAGCTGCTGTTGCGGGGAAGGCTCTGCAGAGTCGCACAGCCCACCTCTGGGGGTGTTGCTGCCCCACGGAGGGCTGAGGGGCCTGCCGGTGGACCAGGGGAGCCTCATGGAACCCCCAGTCGGGCAGAGGGCACTGGGGGACTGCCTGTTTTAACAGTGTTGTTCTGCAGTCTTATGCACTTGAAACTGTGGATTTTCATTTTACTTTTAAGAAGAGCAGGATGTGTAATAAACACAAAGGGCAGGTTTGTGAGGTTCCCTTGCATTTGCTCCAGCACTCTGCAGTGCAGCCAGAGCTGTTTTGGGGGGTGAACATCTCCCCAACTGCACCCCAAGAGGATGTGAGTTTTTTAAAAGATTTATCAGTATTTCTGATATACAGCCCAAGGGAAGAACCACTACTTGAGAGTGGTTTTTATTGTTATTTATATTTGAATAAGTGCAGGGCTGATATTCTAGGAATTCGTGTTTCATTTGGTTGTGTCAATCTGAAGATAAGCTTTTCTAAAAATGAGAAATTTGCTGAACTTCCCCATCTTAAACCGTTGCTGAGCACTCCAAGTCTGACGTAGCACAACCTCTCTGTGACCGCCTAAATTTGCATGCACATTTAAAATTGGTCCCCTTATTCAGCCTGCTGGAGAAAACTGGCCATTATCACCTGCAGAGCGTCCCCACCCCCACCCCCCAGAGCACGTGGAGTGTGCCACGCGGGTACTCTGCTTGGGTCTGTGGAGATCAGAGAATGTTGGGTAAGGGCGTCTGTATTTAATGAGTTTTTTAAGTGATAACCATTATGTGCCTAAGAAAGTGTTAGTCACTCAGTCATGTCCGACTCTTTGCGATCTCATGAACTGTTGCCCAGAAGGCTCCTCTATCCATGGGATTTTCCAGGCAAGAATATTGGAGTGGGTTACCATTTCTTCCTCTAGGGGATCTTCCCAACCCAGGGATCAAACCCGGGTCTCTTCCACTGCAGACAGATTCTTTACTCTGAACCACCAGGGAAGAGGTACCTAAGAAAATCAGACTTTAAAAGTGTGAAGCTGTCTGAATGGCTGCGGTTATAACTGACTTATTGCTGGGTTCCTGGACCCTTCAAGTTCCCAGATGTCCTCTCGCTACTTTTCTGTCCAGGGAACGGGGACTATCTGAAGGGGAGGTCAGGAGAAAGAGAATCCTAACACGAAGTGTCTGGAGCCAGTAGACAGCCGACCGAGACTGAGGCCACGTGGGGGAGGAGTGCCCGAGACCCTAGTGTGGTAAAGCAGAGGGAGCTGGTATGCGTCCGAGTGATTTCCGAGGACACACTGGCTAGCTGCCCACTCATAACCGAGGACAGGCAGCTTCCCAGATGAGTCTGCTGACTGCCCCTTGCCATACTGTATGGCTCTCAACTTGCAGCCTGGCGGGCGTCTCCAGGAGCGTGACCCTGGTGGTCGCCTATATCATGACGGTCACCGACTTTGGCTGGGAGGACGCCCTGCACACCGTGCGCGCAGGCAGGTCATGTGCCAACCCCAACCTGGGCTTCCAGAAGCAGCTGCAGGAGTTTGAGGAGCTCCAGGTCCACCAGGTAACTGCACTCCACCTTCGCCCCCAGGCGGGATGGCTCACAGTCTCCCTCCAGCCTCTCGCGGCCGCCCCGCCTTCCACAGACCCCAGGTTAGCTTCTGCTTCTCTGCCTGGGGGTCGAGTGCTGTCACCTTGACCAGGCTGGCTTTCACGTCCTCAGGCCAAAGCCTAGAAGTCATTCTGTCGCTTGGCGCCCACTGGACACCTCAGAGCTGACTGAGGCCACGTGCAGGCCCCGCACCGCTGAGTGAGGGCGCGGGGCAGGCCGGTGAGGGCGCCAGCTGGTGAGGGCGCCAGGCGGGCCTGTGAGGGCGCGGGGAAGGCTGGTGAGGGCGCGGGGGTCCGGGCCTGTGAGGGCGCCGGGCGGGCCTGTGAGGGCGCGGGGGTCCGGGCCTGTGAGGGCGCCGGGCGGGCCTGTGAGGGCGCGGGGGTCTGGGCCGCTGAGGGCGCGGGGCAGGCTGGTGAGGGCGTGGGGGTCCGGGCCTGTGAGGGCACCGGGCGGGCCTGTGAGGGCGCGGGGGTCCGGGCCTGTGAGGGCGCCGGGCGGGCCTGTGAGGGCGCCGGGCGGGCCGGTGGGGGCGCGGGGGTCCGGGCCGCTGAGGGCGCGGGGCAGGCTGGTGAGGGCGCCGGGCGGGCCTGTGAGGGCGCGGGGCGGGCCTGTGAGGGCGCCGGGCGGGCCGGTGAGGGCGCCGGGGTCCGGGCCGGTGAGGGCGCGGGGGTCCGGGCCGGTGAGGGCACCGGGCGGGCCGGTGAGGGCGCGGGGGTCCGGGCCGGTGAGGGCGCCGGGCGGGCCGGTGAGGGCACCGGGCGGGCCTGTGAGGGCGCGGGGGTCCGGGCCTGTGAGGGCGCCGGGCGGGCCGGTGGGGGCGCGGGGGTCCGGGCCTGTGAGGGCGCCGGGCAGGCTGGTGAGGGCGCCGGGCGGGCCGGTGAGGGCGTGGGGGTCCGGGCCTGTGAGGGCACCGGGCGGGCCTGTGAGGGTGCGGGGGTCCGGGCCTGTGAGGGTCCGGGCCTGTGAGGGCGCCAGGCGGGCCTGTGAGAGCACCGGGCGGGCCTGTGAGGGCGCGGGGGTCCGGGCCTGTGAGGGTCCGGGCCTGTGAGGGCGCCAGGCGGGCCTGTGAGGGCACCGGGCGGGCCTGTGAGGGTGCAGGGGTCCGGGCCTGTGAGGGTCTGGGCCTGTGAGGGCGCTGGGCGGGCCTGTGAGGGCGCCGGGCGGGCCTGTGAGGGCGCGGGGGTCCGGGCCTGTGAGGGTGCGGGGGTCCGGGCCTGTGAGGGCACCGGGCGGGCCGGTGAGGGCGCGGGGGTCCGGGCCGGTGAGGGCGCGGGGGTCCGGGCCTGTGAGGGCACCGGGCGGGCCTGTGAGGGTGCGGGGGTCCGGGCCTGTGAGGGCACCGGGCGGGCCGGTGAGGGCGCGGGGGTCCGGGCCTGTGAGGGCACCGGGCGGGCCTGTGAGGGCGCCGGGCGGGCCGGTGAGGGCACCGGGCGGGCCTGTGAGGGCACCGGGCGGGCCTGTGAGGGTGCGGGGGTCCGGGCCTGTGAGTGTCTGGGCCTGTGAGGGCGTCAGGCGGGCCTGTGAGGGCACCGGGCGGGCCTGTGAGGGCACCGGGCGGGCCGGTGAGGGCGCGGGGGTCCGGGCCGGTGAGGGCGCGGGGGTCCGGGCCTGTGAGGGCACCGGGCGGGCCGGTGAGGGCGCGGGGGTCCGGGCCGGTGAGGGCGCCGGGCGGGCCTGTGAGGGCGCGGGGGTCTGGGCCGCTGAGGGCGCGGGGCAGGCTGGTGAGGGCGTGGGGGTCCGGGCCTGTGAGGGCACCGGGCGGGCCTGTGAGGGCGCGGGGGTCCGGGCCTGTGAGGGCGCCGGGCGGGCCTGTGAGGGCGCCGGGCGGGCCGGTGGGGGCGCGGGGGTCCGGGCCGCTGAGGGCGCGGGGCAGGCTGGTGAGGGCGCCGGGCGGGCCTGTGAGGGCGCGGGGCGGGCCTGTGAGGGCGCCGGGCGGGCCGGTGAGGGCGCCGGGGTCCGGGCCGGTGAGGGCGCGGGGGTCCGGGCCGGTGAGGGCACCGGGCGGGCCGGTGAGGGCGCGGGGGTCCGGGCCGGTGAGGGCGCCGGGCGGGCCGGTGAGGGCACCGGGCGGGCCTGTGAGGGCGCGGGGGTCCGGGCCTGTGAGGGCGCCGGGCGGGCCGGTGGGGGCGCGGGGGTCCGGGCCTGTGAGGGCGCCGGGCAGGCTGGTGAGGGCGCCGGGCGGGCCGGTGAGGGCGTGGGGGTCCGGGCCTGTGAGGGCACCGGGCGGGCCTGTGAGGGTGCGGGGGTCCGGGCCTGTGAGGGTCCGGGCCTGTGAGGGCGCCAGGCGGGCCTGTGAGAGCACCGGGCGGGCCTGTGAGGGCGCGGGGGTCCGGGCCTGTGAGGGTCCGGGCCTGTGAGGGCGCCAGGCGGGCCTGTGAGGGCACCGGGCGGGCCTGTGAGGGCGCGGGGGTCCGGGCCGGTGAGGGCGCGGGGGTCCGGGCCTGTGAGGGCACCGGGCGGGCCTGTGAGGGCGCGGGGGTCCGGGCCGGTGAGGGCACCGGGCGGGCCTGTGAGGGCGCGGGGTCCGGGCCTGTGAGGGCGCCGGGCGGGCCGGTGGGGGCGCGGGGGTCCGGGCCTGTGAGGGCGCGGGGGTCCGGGCCTGTGAGGGCACCGGGCGGGCCTGTGAGGGCGCGGGGGTCCGGGCCGGTGAGGGCACCGGGCGGGCCTGTGAGGGCGCGGGGTCCGGGCCTGTGAGGGCGCCGGGCGGGCCGGTGGGGGCGCGGGGGTCCGGGCCGCGCCGGGTGCCGCCCCGCTGTCGCCTCCCCAGTTCCGCCAGTGGCTGAGGGAGGAGTACGGCGAGAGCCCGCTGTGGGACGCCGAGGAGGCCAGGAGCATTCTGGGTAAATACAAGGAGCAGGGGCGCGCGGAGCCCCCGGCGGGCGCGCGGCACTGGGCCGGCCTGCTGGGCCCTCCCCCGCTGGCCTACGGCAGCTACGCCCCGGGAGACTTAGCCAGCACCGCTGACGCCTTCCGCCGACCTCTCGTCACTGGCTGGCCTGAGGACCGGACGCGGGTGTCCAGTGGATCCAGGCTCCTCTCGAGAGCCCCGAGCCGCCCCCCAGCTTCTGTGCTGCCAGACTCTGCTGACTGTCATGCCCACGGGCGAGCCGGGGTGTGTGTGACACGGGTGTGTGTGTGACACAGGTGTGTGTACACAAGTGTGCAGGGTGTGTGACACGGGTGTGATGTGTGTGTGCACAGGTGTGGGATATGTGTGTGAGACATGGGTGTGGTAGGGGTGTGATAGCACATTTGCACACAGGTGTGGGTGTTGACATGGGGGTGTGTGTGTGACACGGGGGTGTGTGCACACGGGGGTGTATACATGGATGGGGGTGTATACATGGATGTGTGTGACCCGGGGGTGTGCGTGTTGGGGTATCATCATGAAGGCCACACTCCCCAGACTGATCTTGTGGCCTTTCCTCGTCTGAGACCCACTGGGCGGCATTGGGAGGTGACTGTGGAGAAGCTCTTCTCCAGAGCATCCTGGGCCTGCGAGCAGACAGCGAGGAGACCCCTGCGGCCGTGGGGGCAGCCTCCTGAGGGTGGTCCTGGGGTGTGGAGGGGTGAGCAAGCCTCCCTCTTGCCAGCCCTGCTCAGCCCTGCCCTTCTCAGAGTCCTACTTGACTCTGTCCACCTGCACTGGTGTGGTGTGGGGAGCACCCCAGACGCCCGCCCTCAGCTCTCGTCCAGCTCCCCCCTCCCGGCCTGCTGCCGCCCTCTTCCTGGGCCTCTTCACAAGGCATGCATGCACCTTTGGGATTTGGGAAGAAAGAGTAGTTATCAGGCACGGTCACAGTTTGCATTTATTGGGAAGAAAGAGTAGTTATCAGGCACGGTCACAGTTTGCATTTACGAATATGTTTAAATGCCTGTGAACTCATTAAGCACCTCTGTCTGCCGTGGATGTGAGATGATCTCAGCTACCTCATTAAATGGTCTCTGAAAAGCTGTTTCTCATCTTTCCAGTTGTCTCTGCAGCCTTGTGCTAAAGTGTGTGGTCGCAGTTGCTTTGGAAGCCAGAGGGAGAGGAGTGCGTCTCTGGGCTGCTCGAAGCTTCCGACTCGGGCTTTGGGAGCGCCTGGTGGTGGGTGATTCTGACGCCGGGCTGTGCTGGGTGAGACCCACAGTGTGGCCTTGGGTGTGGCCCTTTGTGTCGACCCACGTGGTTTAAGCACTCAGAGCTATGCGAAAAAACATGCTCGGCCTCTCCCTATAAAGCTTTCTCTGAACCCCACCACGGAAGGAACCCTGAGTAAGAACAGCTTTCCCTGCCTTCAAAGGGTGGGCCCAGATGAACCCCTGGGCCCCACACGTGTGCAGAGGGCAGGCCCAGATGAAGCCCTGGGGCCCCACACGTGTGCAGAGGGCAGGCCCAGATGAAGCCCTGGGCCCCTACATGTGTGCAGAGAACGGGCCCAGTGAGCCCTGGGGGCCCCACAAGTGTGCAGACCCCAGCTGGACAGCGGGGAAGGGAAGCCTGGCTGCGAGTTCCCCACCAATAGCCGAGACAGTTTGCTCTAAAGTAATTTTTTCCTTAAGCCAAAAAGGAATGTGAATATGTGAACAGGAGTGTTTAGGAATCAGCGTGAATGCTTCCGTGCCTGCTTAGTGTGAATGTCCGGATGCATTCTTGCCCCTGAAATGCTGTTTCAGTGCTTGTCCCCTGTGGCGTTCTTTCTCCACAGCCACCCCAGGCATTCTGAGGTCCTGGCCCTTTCTCAGAAGACCATAGCGCACCTGAGACACTGCCAGAGCTTAGGTGCTGCCGGAAGAAGAGCAACCAGAGTCCAGCTTAGGTGTCCAGACGCCATGTGCGAGCACGCACTTCGTTGCTTCACACTGGGAGCTATGCACCCTCTTTGACAGGAGAACAATTTTGGCCTAATTCCTTGTTTGCTGGAAGCTGTGCTGCCCCCAGGCTGTCTCAGGGCCCTGCCGGGCGCACCCTGCTCCTCGGGACTGTCTCTCGGGCTGTGTGGCCCCAGGCACCTCCCCATCCTCAACCCCGGGTATGGAGCCCACGTGCTCCTGCCACAGGCACCACGAGGCGGGTTTGGGGGCTGCCCTGCTGTGTTTTAAGGCCACTGCCCTCCTCCAGAAGGGAGTGTACTGGTAACAGGAGACGAGAGCTCCCTTCCCCGAGCAGCGGGTGCCCTGTGAGCAGGGGGACATTGGAGAGGGGGTGCGCCGGGCTCCTCAGGGACTTCCCCTCATTCCAAGCTCGGCTTCAATCCAAGAATGTTAACTGGTGTGGACAGCAGTTTAAGACAGTTTCCCAGTGTTTTCTCATCTAACTAGCGGGGGGTGGGGGGCGCGGGGGTTGGGTGGAAGGAAATGTGATTTTTGCTTAAAGGAGAGGTTTGGCTAAATGGAGGCAATCGAGGGCTCGTTGGCTGAGGGAGGCTTGGCCCGTGCCCTGAGTGTCCAAGGCCGACGCGCTCCTGCCATGGGGTCAGAGAGCACCCTGTGCCGGAGCAGGCCTGATAGGTGTGGGATGATGGGTGTTAAAAATGCTAATTCTGACTCGGCAGGCCTGCCCGGGGGACGCACAGCTGGTCCCTGTGTAGCTGCTGGGCCTCGAGGCCTGAGGGTCCCCCAGGACCCGCCTGTGGGTGAGGGCAGGGGCAGAGCCTCGGAAGACCCGGGCTGAGCACAGGGCGTGAGGAAACAGCGGCAGGATGGCTCCTGTTGGGACCCCGCTGCTCGTGGCGCCAACAACAGCCGCCTAGTGACTGGTGCTCTGCAGGTCACACACTGCCCCGTGAAGCTTGTAAACCACAGAGCAGATATTTCATTCACTCGAGGCTCAGAGAGGCCAAGGAACTCACCGGAAACTGCAGATCTTAGTGCGCTTTGCCTGAGCCTGGTCTTCTGGTCCTGAGTCAGTGTCAGGGTGAGCGGGAGGAGGGAGCAGTGCCCCAACCCTCAGTCTCAGGGGCTTGTGAGGCTGGCCCAGGGCCCAGGGGAGCTGGCAGCCCCGTGTTCACTCTGAGCACAGCTTCCGGCCTGCTCCCCCAGCCTCTCAGGGGGTGGTTTGGGGCGTGGTGGGTGGTAGGCAATTCCTGTCCTCACCAAAAGCTCATAGACATTTCCACTGGGATGGTGTTGACCACACTTAAATGTTAGAGGTAGAGGCCCTTCTCCATTGAAGCCCAGACAGGTATTTAGTTTACATGGAAGGGGAAGGTGACCCACCTGCCTCAAGGCGGAGCAGGTCGTGGCCCTGGCAGCTTCCTTAGGCTCTCTTTTCTGTGATCTCCTCCGAGCGCAGGTATGTCCAGCCTGGTCTCAGAACTGTGGCCGATGGTGGAGGAGGCCTGCACTGCTTCTGTTTGTTCAGTCTCTTGCTGGTTCACTTGAGAAATGCTTGTCCATCCCGGTAGGTGCTCTGGGACCCAGGCAGGACGCACAGACCCGCCCTGAGTCTCAGAAACAAAGGCTGGTGGTGCTGACAGTTGGGAAGCCGGCCATGAGCACTAGTGTAGGTGCTCCTGGCGCTCTGTTTGGGAGGAAACAGGCCATCCCGGCGCAGGGTGAGTGTCGTGTCCTGGGAAGGCGTCCCAGAGACGGAGGCTGGAGCCCAGGTGCAGGAGTGGCTGCACAGGGGAGGGGAGTCTGGCGGGGCCAGCACATAAGCAGGAGAGAAGGCTCGGCCACTGTGTGACCGGGCGAGTGTGGCATGCACGGCGGTGACCGGGCAGACGCAGGCCCAGGCTCTCCATCTGTGTGGTGCTGCCATATAGCGACTGGTTGGCTCAACGAGCCCTGGAGCTGCAGGGCTGGTCCCAACATGGAGCCTTGCGAGCGTGTGGACGCCGTCCTGTGGACACTGCGGGGGGCTTGCCAGGCGTTCTGGGTGAGCAGGCACTGTGATGGGTGTGGGGGAGGGTGGACAGGCCACGGTGGGGACTGCTCAGGGGGCCGCTATCACGGCTGTCCAGGTGATCATCACAGCCCGGGGCGGGGCTGTGGGTGGAGATGAACAGGCCCAAGGGAGCGAGGGGGCTTAGGGAGGCTGAGGGTGGGCAGCTGCTCCGGGGCTGGGCCTCTGGGTCAGCCCTCTGGGTCGGCCTCTTCCGCAGTGGGCTCTACCGCGTTGAGGGCAGACTGAACGGGGCTGCCAGCCTGCGGGGTCGGCGGGGCTGCCCCCGCTGGGACCCAGCTTTGCAGACGAGGTGCTTAAGTCTGTCCATGAACCCGGAACTGACTCCCAGGAGCTAGACTTGTGATGATTAACATCCAATTTAGATATCCAATTTATTAATTTATTGTGAAAGAGAAAATACTGGGTTAATAAAGACTTATTTTACCCCCTAACTAGGTTGTCTTTCATTACCGGATTTTTGGGAGCCAGTGTGCTCTACACCTTAACAGACACGATGCTCTAAGTTAAATATATCTCAATAAAGCTGAGAAAAAGAGTAAAGCATCTTGTGAACTGGTCCTGAGACATCACCCTGCCCTCCTGATGTGGTCCTGACAGATGCTGTTGCCGTGGCGCCCGGGAGCACCTGTGCAGCCTCCAGCCGCAGAGGTCTCTGTCTGGCCCCCGGCAGCCGCCCCGGTGCGTGCTCCTCTGCGCACACTGGCTCTCTCAGGGTGCCTCTCTAACCTTTGTCAAGCAAGCTTCTCCCTGGCAACGGTCCCCGCAGGGCCTTAGTATTTATGGCGTGCTGGCTCCCCAGGTCTGTCCCAGCAGGGACCCCCGCTTCCAACTTGCGGGGCTGCTCCTGTTGCTGCTGCTCAGAGACAGCCTGCGAACCCCTGTGTGTGCACTGCTGTGTCTTAGAGGGCTCCCCAGCCTTCAGGGGCGTCACGTGTGCAAAGCCAAGGGTCGTGTCAAGCCCAGGTGGCTTGGGCAGCAAGGGGAGATCAGAGCTGCTCATGACCTGCCGCCCTGCACACCAGCATCTAGTCTTGAAAACAGGGAAACACTCAGACACAAAATCCTGTGGTCCCATGTTAGGCGACCCCTCCCTGCCGACACTGAGTTATTAATAATTTTATCAAGAATGTGCTTTCAACATGCCTGTATTTATAGATGTGCTTAACAAGAAATCACCGAGACCTCGGAGGGAAGTTCCTCTTCCCTTTCCTTTTCATTGCCCAGAGGAAGGGAGAAAAAAGAACAGCAGTCTCTGACTTGTCCCTGAGGCTTGAGGACGTTCACTGTCCCTTCTGAGGATGCACTGGGGTCTCCTTGGGCTGTCAGGGGCTTGAATTCAGGGGTGCGGCTGCATTTCAGGGGCACGTTTGCCCTCTCATTTCCTCCCAGCTGCAGTGACGGGCTGTGACATTTCGGCCAGGAGCGGGGTTAGCATTCTCTCCCACCCCCGATGCCCCCACCTCGACAAGGGCTGCAGGGCTGGGCTGGGCTCGCCATCCACGGCTGAACACCTGCAGGTCTGGGGTATTTTGGCTCCAGGTGAGGTCGATTACGAGGAGATAGCCTTCTGCGGTTCCCTTTCCTAAAGCCTATGGTTCAGTTTGAGAGGATGTGAGGGGCAGCGTCGACCAGCGAGGGAGCCAGGCCGCCCGTGCGTGGACAGCCTTACGGCGTCCTTCGTACCAGGCCTGTTTAGGAGACCCAGGCACAGCGGGGGGCTGAATCGGGGGAGCAGCCCCTCTCGGGGTGGCAGGATGGTTTCTGGAGACAGTGCGGGTCACGCCAGGTGTGGTTGGTGAGCTGGACCCAGGCAGGCGCCCAGCTCAGGCGCTCTGTGCACACAGCTGTGCGCTTCCCTCAGAGTCCACTCGCCCCCGGACGCGGCAAGACCAGCACAAAGAGGAACCACGCTCCCTGGCGAGCGGGCCTGCTCCATCCTCTGCCAGTCACTCTGGGTTTCCCCGGGGCACTGATGGCAGCCTGTTTAGAACAGAAGAATCAAGAGGCCTCCACGTGTGCCCCAGAGAAATGCCACCTTCTGCTTTGCAAAGGGTGCGCCCTTCACAGCAAGAGGCCGCAGGCACCCAGCTTCCTCAGAAGGGCGTCCAGAGAGGCCCCTCCTGCGGGATGTTCTGTTCCCCCGGTGTGTGTGCAGCACACAGCGGCCGTGACAGGGCGGCAGGCAGGAAGGCGTGAGGCCAACTCCGTCTTGGGGGCGCAGGGGGCGTCTGGCTTCCCACGGCACAGCGTCCCCTCCTGCCTCGTCCACCGCCGGGAGCTCGGAGCTGCGGGTCCTGATGTGTAGTTGGGGTGGCGGTGGTGCGGGGCAGGGAGAGTGCGGCATGGGCTGGAAACCAAGTGGCCGGCAGGGTCCTGGAGTCTCTGGAACACCTGGGGAAGCCCCGAGGAGGCAGCTCCCTCCCGTGGAGAGCCTCTCCATGGGGAGACTGGCGTGAAGGAAGCCCCCGGGAGAGCTGGGGTGGGGCTGGCCGGCGCCCTGCTGCCCTAGGGACCCCCTTGTGCACCCTGCCTCCCATCTGGAGGCCAGCGTGGCCAGCCTCTGGAGGGCCAGCGGCCACTGAGCACCTTGTGTGTGGTGCTGCCCTGAAGGCACCCCTCTCAGCAGTCCCGTCACAGGGACTTTACTGTTACCCCAGGTTTTGGAGGAAGAGGCAGATTCTAGAGAACTTGAGTGTTGCCCAGTCTCAGGTCAGAAAGTGGCTGTGTGAGCCTGGAGCCCTGGAGCCTGACCAGCCGCCCCAAGGTCGTCTCCCTTCTGAACACCAGCGTCCCTGGAGGCGCGGGCATCCCTGCTGGCGTGCTCTTAGGAGGCCGTGTGGGGAGCGGCCAGCACCCGGTGAGACCTGTGGTGTCAAGAAGTACGGAGGGCTGCATCCCGTCCTGACTCCCAAACCCGAAGCGCAGCCGCCTGGCGGGCGTCCTGCTCGCTGTGGGCCAGACTCCGTCCCCCTGGCCAGGCCCTCCACAGGGGAGGGCCGGTGACCCCGTGACAGGACGGAGGACGCGCCCCCGGCTTCTAAGAAGTGTAAGTGTGGGCAGCTGGTGCTGAAAGTGGGTTCCGGAGAGAGGAGCCCGGTCGCCTGCACGCTCTGCGCCAGCAGCGTGGTGTCGGGAACCGGCCTGTGACTCACCGCCCTCATCTTTAGAAACTGTCCCTGAAGCATCCATGCCTCCTGGTGGGGCCCCGACCTGTACTTTCCCGTGGCTCACCTGGACGAATGACCCCCTCCAAGGGAAGGCCAGCAGGGTCAGGAGTCATCTGATGTCTGCTGGGAACCGTCCCCTGCCCCCTGAAGGTGGGGCAGGACCTCGGTCAGGCCTCGGTCAGCCCCGGTGCCCACCTGCGCAGGTGCCCGGGATTGCCTGGGGGAGGGGAGGAGCACAGCTTGGCAGCCCTGCTTTCAGAGGCTTTTCGGTTGATCTGGAGACAGGAGGCAGTCACTCCAGAATGTTCTGTGAACAAACACGCTTAGAAGCACAAGTGCAGGCCAAGAGGGTCCCCGGTGCAGGGTATGCTGGCTGTGGATGGAAGCTGGGGGAGGGGCAGTGACGAGCATGCGGGATGGGGGTGGGGGGACAGGGGCTCGGGCATGGCTGGGCCACCTGAAGGCAGACGTGTGGAGGCTGTGACTCACAGGCAGGGTGGGCTGGAGGCAGGGACTAGAGCTGTTGTGGGGGTGGATGTCCCATGGGATGCCCACAGGCCCTTCCCAAAAACCAATCCACCAGGCAAGGTGGTGGGCGCAGGTCAGTCCCCGGCACCTTGACGTGGCGGCAGGCAGTGCCGGTTTGGCTTCCCCAGAGCAGAAAACGTCAGGTGCCAGAAGTGACTGGCGGGGCAGCCCCTGCGGACAGAGGGCTGTTGGGCCGCAGAGGTTCAGGTGGGAGAGCCCAGGAGAGAGCATGGGCACCCTGGGGCACCTGGCGCCGAGGTGTGACCCTCAGAGGAACTTCTGCACGGAGTCCCCGTCGGGGGCTGCCGGGACTCCTCACCCGAACTCCAGGCTCCAGTCCTGGCGCTTCCGGGCTGCGTGGTCACCGGATGCCCCTGGCGACCTGAGTGCCCGCCCCGCCCCCAGCACCGGGACTCGGGAGCTGGGGTCCTTGCGCCCCGGCCGCAACCCCGCCACTCCTGCTGGAGGGGGAGACACACCGGCTGCAGAGCACTGATGACGCGTGCCTCGTGGTAATGAACAGCCACGGTTCGTGTGTCTCCCGTTACCACCGAGAGCCCGCAGTCCTGAGCCGGACGAGCACCAAGAGACCCCTCCTCCCAAACTTCTGTGGGTGGTCTAGGTCTCAGTGACCACTGTGTGTGTGCCGCAGATTAATAAGATGATGGCAACCTCAGACATGGTCGTTTTAAATACATACCCTTTAATTAACAGTGTCTTCTACATGGACGCGAACATGGAGAACTTCCGACTAACAGACAGCACCGGCAGAGAGAGAATAAGCTAGTCTTAGTTTTGTCCTTTTCTTTCTCAGTAAATTCAGAAAATGGCTTTCCTGGTGGCTCAGACACTAAAGAATCTGCCTGCAATGTGGGAGACCTGCGTTCGATTCCTGGGTGGGGAAGATCCCCTGGAGGAGGGCATGGCAGCCCACTCCAGTGTTCTTGCCTGCAGAGTCCCATGGACAGAGGAGCCTGGTGGGCTGCCGTCCACGGGGTCGCAGAGGGTCGGACAGGACAGAGCCATTAACACTTCACTTTCAGAAAGACTTGGGATCTGAGCCCCGTGGGGGAATTTGGTCCCTAAATGCAGAGTAGGTTTGAAATAATCAAGGGCAGCCCCTCTGTACAGTTACCTGCCTAAACGACATTGGGACCAGGAGGCATTTGAAAGCCACCAGAATTGGTCCCAAAGAAGCACAGTAGCTGCTGCGTTCAGTAGTGTCCGACTCTTTGTGACCTTTTGGACTGTAGCCCACCAGGCTCCGCTGGCCATAGGGTTCTCCAGGCAAGAATACTAGAGTGGGTTGCCATATCTTCCTCCAGAGGATCTTCCCGATCCAGGAATCGAACCCAGGTCTCCCACATTGCAGGTGGATTCTTTACTGTCTGAGCCTCCAGGAGAGAACTATGGACTTGCTGTTAATGGAATTTGACATCAAATGGGATTTCTATGAATCTCTCCCAATCTTATCCTTTTAACACTTTTCCTATTTGTTGCTTAACATAAAAGAAAAATTTCAAAATTAAAGCACAAGTGGTCTGTGATCAATGATGAGTAAAGATAGGCTGAAAATCTGACATGAAGAGAAATTTAGCTTTGACACAATCATCTACAAATTTGCAAAAGTTAAAGCTTTAAAACAGATTGTAATTACTCATTAATGTGAAGGACCAACACAGAGATATATATGCATTTTCCCATTTTTCAAAATATATTTTTATTGCAATTGAAAGTCCATGACTTTTTCTATCCTTTTTACTGTGACGTTTATTTTAATTTTGTTCCCGTTTACTTGTTGGCATGATGATAAACGTAAAATTCAATAAGAAGTTTTTTACAGCACGTTTCTCTTCTGTCCCGTATTCTTTTTTGTTTCATTTCGTGACCGTTCCTGGCTGTCACGTGGAGACTCCTGGTCGTCTGTGCTGTGTTAGGGATCCGAGGCCCTGAGACTGTCAGTGTTACTTCGGCCTGTGTCGGGGGGGCCAGTCCCATTCTGATCTGTATTTTTCATATTTCCTAATAACTGGGGCGTGGCCAACGTGATTCCACTTCACTCTCTGTAGAGGCTCCAGTGAAAAAACTGAACAGTCTCTGACTTCGCCCATGTCCATTTTTTCTGGCCCTTTCTTCAAAGACAGTTGCAGTGCACTGCTGCTCTCTGAGGGCCCTGGAGAGAAAGCTCTCTGCTTCCTGCGCAGCGTTCTCCTGTGGTGTCCCTTCCACTCAGAGACTCAGGTACAAACACGTACATTTCACAAGAGACTCAGGTACAAAAACGTGCATTTCACAAGAGGCTCAAGTACAAAAATGTACATTTCACAAGAGGCTCGGGTACAAACACGTACGTTGCACAAGAGGCTCGGGTACAAACACGTACATTTCACAAGAGACTCGTGTACAAAAACGTACATTTCACAAGAGGCTCGGGTACAAACACGTACATTTCACAAGAGGCTCGGGTTCAAACGCGAACATTTCACAAGAGGCTCGTTTCACAAGAGACTCAGTTACAAAAACGCTCATTTCACAAGAGACTCAGGTACAAACACGTACATTTCAGAAGAGGCTCAGGTACAAAAACGGACGTTTCACAAGAGGCTCGGGTACAAACACGCTCGTTTCACAAGAGGCTCGGGTACAAACACGCTCGTTTCACAAGAGGCTCGGGTACAAACACGCACGTTTCACAAGAGGCTGGGGTACAAACACGTACATTTCACAAGAGACTCGTGTACAAAAACGTACATTTCACAAGAGGCTCGGGTACAAACACGTACATTTCACAAGAGGCTCGGGTTCAAACGCGAACATTTCACAAGAGGCTCGTTCCGCAAGAGACTCAGGTACAAACACATACATTTCAGAAGAGGCTCAAGTACAAAAACGGACGTTTCACAAGAGGCTCGGGTACAAACACGTACGTTTCACAAGAGGCTCGGGTACAAACACGCTCGTTTCACAAGAGGCTCGGGTACAAACACGTACATTTCACAAGAGACTCGTGTACAAAAACGTACATTTCACAAGAGGCTCGGGTACAAACGCGTACATTTCACAAGAGGCTCGTTTCGCAAGAGACTCAGGTACAAACACATACATTTCAGAAGAGGCTCAAGTACAAAAACGGACGTTTCACAAGAGGCTCGGGTACAAACACGCACGTTTCACAAGAGGCTCGGGTACAAACACGCACGTTTCACAAGAGGCTCGGGTACAAACACGCACGTTGCACAAGAGGCTCGGGTACAAACACGCACGTTTCACAAGAGGCTCGGGTACAAAAACGGACGTTTCACAAGAGACTCGGGTACAAATACGCACGTTTCACAAGAGGCTCGGGTACAAACACGCTCGTTTCACAAGAGGCTCGGGTACAAACACGTACATTTCACAAGAGACTCGTGTACAAAAACGTACATTTCACAAGAGGCTCGGGTACAAACGCGTACATTTCACAAGAGGCTCGTTTCGCAAGAGACTCAGGTACAAACACATACATTTCAGAAGAGGCTCAAGTACAAAAACGGACGTTTCACAAGAGGCTCGGGTACAAACACGCACGTTTCACAAGAGGCTCGGGTACAAACACGCACGTTTCACAAGAGGCTCGGGTACAAACACACACATTTCACAAGAGGCTCGGGTACAAACACGCACGTTGCACAAGAGGCTCGGGTACAAAAACGGACGTTTCACAAGAGACTCGGGTACAAATACGCACGTTTCACAAGAGGCTCGGGTACAAACACGCTCGTTTCACAAGAGGCTCGGGTACAAACACGCACGTTTCACAAGAGGCTCGGGTACAAACACGCACGTTTCACAAGAGGCTCGGGTACAAACACGCACGTTGCACAAGAGGCTCGGGTACAAACACGCACGTTTCACAAGAGGCTCGGGTACAAAAACGGACGTTTCACAAGAGACTCGGGTACAAATACGCACGTTTCACAAGAGGCTCGGGTACAAACACGCTCGTTTCACAAGAGGCTCGGGTACAAACACGTACGTTTCACAAGAGGCTCGGGTACAAACACGCTCGTTTCACAAGAGGCTCGGGTACAAACACGCACGTTGCACAAGAGGCTCGGGTACAAAAACGGACGTTTCACAAGAGACTCGGGTACAAATACGCACGTTTCACAAGAGGCTCGGGTACAAACACGCTCGTTTCACAAGAGGCTCGGGTACAAACACGCACGTTTCACAAGAGGCTCGGGTACAAACACGCACGTTTCACAAGAGGCTCGGGTACAAACACACACATTTCACAAGAGGCTCGGGTACAAACACGCACGTTGCACAAGAGGCTCGGGTACAAACACGCACGTTTCACAAGAGGCTCGGGTACAAAAACGGACGTTTCACAAGAGACTCGGGTACAAATACGCACGTTTCACAAGAGGCTCGGGTACAAACACGCTCGTTTCACAAGAGGCTCGGGTACAAACACGTACGTTTCACAAGAGGCTCGGGTACAAACACGCTCGTTTCACAAGAGGCTCGGGTACAAACACGTACATTTCACAAGAGACTCGGGTACAAACGCGTACATTTCACAAGAGGCTCGTTTCGCAAGAGACTCAGGTACAAACACATACATTTCAGAAGAGGCTCAAGTACAAAAACGGACGTTTCACAAGAGGCTCGGGTACAAACACGCTCGTTTCACAAGAGGCTCGGGTACAAACACTCACGTTTCACAAGAGGCTCGGGTACAAACACGCACGTTTCACAAGAGGCTCGGGTACAAACACGCACGTTTCACAAGAGGCTCGGGTACAAACACGCACGTTTCACAAGAGGCTCGGGTACAAACACGCACGTTTCACAAGAGGCTCGGGTACAAACACGCACGTTTCACAAGAGGCTCGGGTACAAACACGCACGTTTCACAAGAGGCTCGGGTACAAACACGCACGTTTCACAAGAGGCTCGGGTACAAACACGCACGTTGCACAAGAGGCTCGGGTACAAACACGGACGTTTCACAAGAGGCTCGGGTACAAGAACGCTCGTTTCACAAGAGGCTCGGGTACAAAAACGGACGTTTCACAAGAGACTCGGGTACAAAAGCATTCGTTTCACAAGAGGCTCAGGTACCAAAACGTTCGTTTCATAAGAGGGGACCAGAGTCTGAAGGACCCCCTCTCTCCTATCATTGCATCTTCAGATTGCTGCCTGTCCGAGTGCATTCCAGAGACTCGGGTATACAGTCATTCTACATACATACAACTTCCTGTCTCCTCTACTGCAAAAATCACAAAGCCCCTCTGTTTGCTGTTGGAACCTAATTTAAGTGTTTATGAGGCTTTGATGAATACCAGCCATAACGCATGCCTTTCCTGGGACTTCCCTGGTGATCCAGAAATAAATGTCTTTTAAAAAATTTTAAAAGCATGCCTCTCTTCTTTGTCAGAAATTACCAAGTGCATTTCTTCTTTTTTTAATTGAACTTTCGTCGATTTACAGCATTGTGTTGGTTTCAAGTGTACAGCAGAGTGACTCAGTTTTATATATGATGCTTTAAGAAATTTATTTTCCATTCTAGGTTATTACAAGATGCTGAGTAGAGATCCCCATGCTGTTTGGTAAATCCTTGTCCCTTGCATTTCTAAGGTAGGGGTACAGCCTAGACCAGAGGACCCTCAGCTCCCTGGGGGCGGGGCCTGGCCCATAGCAGGAGCTTGAGTCCACCCCCTCTCCACCCCGAAACCCTCTTTGGGTGCTCCTCGGGCCAGCAAGCCCTCAGGCCCCAGCTCCTGCCCCCCTTGTCCCCAAACCCCAGGGCACAATCTGTGCTTCATCCTGCTCCTGGAGTGTGGGCTGAGCCATCGTCGGAGGACAGGACCGCCTGCTCCTGCTGGCCCGCCCAGGCCAAGGACTGTGCTCAGGGCCTGGTCTGCATGCGGTTAGCACGGTGGGAACTGTGGGAGTCAAGCCTGCCACGTGCCCACACCGTTCGTTTCCGAGCCCTTTCTTTAAGAAATAAATGCATAACAGTCAAATGTTTTGAGAATGGAATTTCAGCCTCTTTCTTTTTATCAAGGCCTCACAAAAAGGCAATGGCACCCCACTCCAGTACTCTTGCCTAGAGAATCCTAGGGACAGAGGAGCCTGGTGGGCTGCCGTCTCTGGGGTCGCTAAGAGTCGGCACGACTGAGCAACTTCACTTTCACTTTTCACTTTCATGTATTGGAGAAGGAAATGGCACCCCACTCCAGTACTCTCGCCTGGAGAATCCCAGGGACAGAGGAGCCTGGTGGGCTGCCGTCTGTGGGGTCGCACAGAGTTGGACATGACTGAAGCGACTTAGCAGCAGCAGCAGCAGCAGCACTAGCACCTGAATCTTGTTTTATTTTGCTTCTCAAGCTAAAAATATAATTCTGCTGACATGTTTACATCTTCTCTGTACGTAAGTTAATCAGTCAAAACCACTAGTGGCCCCACTGCACCCACAGCCCTGGGCCAGGCCCCGCCCAGCCAAGCCCACGGGTCTGCGAGGGCCCAGGCTGCTCTGTGCACAGAAAGGCCTGTTCCAGGGTCTCCTCCGGGATCCCCTCTGCAGCCGGAGCCCAGCCCCGCTTCTCTGACTGCAGATGCATTCTTGTGGCTGGGACTTTCAAACACAGCTCCGTATTATTTCTCACAGTGTCACTCCGTCTTGTCACCTTTCACTCGGATCCATGCACTTGCTATCTGATAGCCCTGTTCTGTTTCCTGGATTTCTTCAGTCACTGCCTTTCTCACAATTTATATTCATTTCTCAGAAGAGGGTGATGCTGATTGTTTGCTGTGAAACTAGCTCTGGACAAAGTTCACGGAACCAGTTGAAACGGTTGCTTAAAGCCCTGTTTCTTCTCTCCAGAGAACCATGGCTGGTCCTGGCACCGCACACCTCTCTGGAAAACATGCAGACAACGTCGGCGGGCACGCTGAGTGTGCCCAGGCTCGGCACGAGGTGCTCTGCTGTGTCACCGCGTGCAGACGTGCCTGATTTGTGGCGGCGCCCTTTCTGGCGGCACCAGGTTTCTCGGGGAAAAGTCTACACTCTAGGTCGTCTCTCCAACAGGTTCTTCCCGAGATTATGAAAATTTATCCACCCCCGCCCCCTCCCCCATGAAAGGCATCTGCAACAGCATTCAGAAGATTACTTTGGCTTGGCCAATTCTATAACGCTTCACAAAATGCTCCCATGCAGAGAGCACCTCCAGGCACATATATTCATTTTCCCAGCAGAGCCGCGTAGTGGCCGGCACCCGTGCTCAGCTAGCCTGGAACTCAGGTCCGACTGCCGGTCCAGTGCCCTTTGCTCTACATCACGTCAGAACCGATGGGCTCTCTGTGTGGGCCAAACAGAGATGGCCGCCAAAATAACTGGGCACAAAGGCTGAGGCAGGGCTGCCATAGCACCCAGCCAGGTCCCAGCGGATTGACTTATGATCTAATAAAGCAGAAATGAATTGCAGAATCGCAGGCCACAGTTCCCTGGTCTCCACGTGATCCACTCACACAGGAAAGTGTCCTTCTTCGAGGAGTGTGGCTCTGAAACTGTTTTGAGGCTTGTAGACGAGCTGGTTGTGTCAAAGACCCACTGACGAGGCCCAGAGAAGCCAGTGGGCAGAAGGGCACCAGGTAGAGAGGGCACCTGCTGGGAGAAGCAAGGCAGAGGTGCAGACAGTGAGCTAGAGGGGAGCGGCAGCGGGCGGGCGGCCCGGGAGCGGGGCAGACAGGCAGGGGGCGTTGGTCTAGGGGAGGGACGGACCAGGAGGGGGCCGCGGCCCTGGGGACTGCCCAGGAGGAGTGCAGTGCGCTGCTGTCGCGCTGGATGGGCCAGCGTGAGCCACGCGTTCTGCAGCGCAACTCTAGACCAGTGGCAGCTCCAGTCTATACCGAGGCATCAGACATACCTCAACATGCCTTTAAGACCAGAGACTCGGTCTCCTCTCGTCCAAAATTCTTTTACCGTAAAACTTAAAAAAAAAATTAGGTCTCAGGTCCATGGAAAAGAATTGACTTTTTCAAGAGAAAATTTGGATAGGAAAAGAAACCACGGGCAGTTGAAAAGTAGTTACAACCACCAACCTGAAGAGGCAATGGCAACTATTCTCACGGACGATGGTTAAGTTCGGTGGTGACTACGTCTCTGACTCTCTTAGCTAGAAGAAGCCTAGTTGAGTTGTTGAACCAGTAACCTTGCCTCCCACTTTGGTTTCTGCAAGTTTGAAACTTGAAGCGTAGAAAGCGAGCCACCAGTGTGCTCGTGACCTAGCTCGCATCACTTGGGCAGTGAGGGCCATGCGGCTCACTCCGGCCATGGCACTCGGCAACTGCCAATATTTGGAAAGAGAACTTTCAAAGTTACTCCTGAAGCTTATCTTTATGTATCTGTCAAAAAGAGGTAGGCAAGAAAGCCCTGACTTTGGGTCTGCTCTAGCAACGTCGCCTTCTCCCCCGCTGTGTTAGAACATGCTTGTTTTTAACATGTGTTTGTTGCCCAGACCCTGCTCAGCAAAACACTGCTGTAAAGTGGTGCATATTTCACAGAATATGCGTGAGACAACCTCCGTCTTTCAGCAAGTCAAAGAGAGCACTCTACACGACACTTTCTAGGAAGCCAGTGGGACTTAGTCGGTAGGTCAGCATCCTTCCTGCCCCAACCTTTGGAGGTTGGGCCTAATCAGAATTATTGATCATTCAGTTGCTTTTCCTGAGACGTTGGCAGGCGTTGTGGGGTGAACCTCCTACTAGCGCCTTCCATCGGGGCTGGTGTGCGTTCCCATGTCCTCAGTTTGCTGGCCTTCAAGCAGGGACAGGACTTCTCAGAATTTCACTGTCTTGTAACATATCAGATGTAGAATCATTAAAACAGAAAGTTATCTTTTTGCGTGAGAGGCCTTGGGGGAAATTTAAATTGTTAAATTTAAATTGAAAATGAAATCATCTCTTCTCTTCCACAAAGTCCCCACAGCTTCCAGCGAAAGGGAGTGGGGGATGAATTCACTATCATCACGTTTATCCAAAACTTGGCCACAGTGAAGTCTTGGGATAATTTACCCAGCAGCCTCCATTTCTAACCCACTGTTCATGCTTCACAGGTCCATTAGAGCTGAAGATTCTAGAAATGTCAAGTGCTGCCTCACAGAGGGTTGAATATGTATTGGGCATTTATAGTAGGCAATTATAACTTCACCAGGAAGGCTCCAAACCCCTGGGAATAACCAGGATCCCAGGTAAGGGAAAGCATTTCTGTTCCCCAAGAAGAGGCCCCAGAATTGTTTGAATAGCAACAGTAGCTGTTGTTTAACACATAGCAAAGGAGACAGGCTTTTGTTTTCTTTCTTTTACTGTGGCAGAGGTTTGAGTCTGCCATGGGGGATTCTGGGGGGTTTCAAGCCTTTTTCCCCTTTGCATCTCATGTCACAGTGGGCATGCTCCATCATGAATGCCCCCGCCCCCCTCCCCACAAAGAATGTGCAAGGTCCTACGTGCAGACCCCACGGGCCACCTGTCTTCTTCCTGGCCAGGTTGGACATGGGTGACCAAGCGTACACACTGTTTTCCATAGAAAGACACACACAAGCACTGACTACACAGCCCGTTGAGCTGCATCAGGTGCTAACAGACGGTGCAGCTGTTTGACCGGCAAAAAACACCTTGCTCGCTCTAACGGTCACTGTGGTCAGCAGCACGCTGGGGTCTGGCCTCGGTTTGGGGAGGCCACGGCCCAGAGTCCAGGGAGGCCCCCGGGATCAGGCTGCCTGTCCTTCTGCAGTGCGTTTACCTTCCTATTGTTTTGTGTTTTTGTCCGTTTTTTAAAAACAGCTTCATTGAGGTCAGATTTACATACTAAAAACGTCACTTGTCTGAGCATTCATCTCAGTGAGGCTGAGAACCCCAGCCTGGCTGTGCGGCCATCACTGTAAGCCAGACGCGCCGTCTCCACCAGCCCGCAGCCCTCTGCCCACGCCGACGCCCACCCAGGCACAGGCGTCCCCTGTGAACTGCCTTGCAGAAGTGCCGTCAGAACAGGCCCATGCAGTGTGTGGCCTCTGGGCCCGGCGCCCTTCGTGGCATAAAGGTTTGAGGGTCATACATGGTGCAGGATGTGCCGCTGTTCCTCCCCTTTCTATTGAACAGCCGTTGGTTTAGTTTAGTTTTGCTTTGCTTTTTGCCAGAGTTAAGGGTTCACTGATGATTCTCCACTGGGATGTCTGGGGGCACCGTGTTGCCATGTGTGGAGGCAGGCTGCTCCCAGCATCTGGTGGAGAGGCTGGCGATGCTGATAGACAAGCCCAACAGCAAACGTGACCTGTGCCAACACAGCAGCGGTGCTGAAGCTGAGACTCCCTGGGTTGAGCCTCAGGAAACATCCTCCGACCCTCGAGGCACATGTTCAAAGCCAAGTGTGGCCTGAGGGACTCTTCCTCTGCATGTACCACACATCATTGACATTCTGTTTGTCTAATTTATATGTATATTTAAAATATAAACTCATTTGTAAAACTGATACTATTTTTTACCATTTGGGAAAATTTTGCAATCTCCAAAAATATTATTCGACAGGTTGCATTGTCCACCAGGGAGAAAGAGGAGGAAGAGGGGTACACAGTTCTCATTTCCTGGTTGAGGTCTCAGTAGAACTTGGTTCTGAAAATTTACTGACAGAAAAGGGGCAAATGGTGTGGCTTGTATAGCTTAAATTCTAGGAGCTGCAAGAATCGTTGGGGGCTTATAATAAAGGAATTTAATAAAGGACATTAAGTTTACTTAGGAAAACTTTGCACCATAATTTTTGTGGCATAACATTGTTATCTACTCTGGTTATACTTTTCCATTTCATCTCCAGACCTTTGAATCTCAATGTTATTCTTAACATTAATGAATAAAGTTTACAAGGGGCAGGAGTTAAAAGAAACAGATCCAAAAAGCAAAACTGAAGATGTTCTTATCACCCAGCCTAACACCTCTCTTGAGAAAAAGAAATCAACCAGAATTGAAATACTTTGTTTTATCTGAGACTAGGGTCCTTGCTGGAGAAGGCAATGGCACCCGCTCCAGTGTTCTTGCCTGGAGAATCCCAGGGACGGGGGAGTCTGGTGGGCTGCAGTCTATGGGGTGGCACAGAGTTGGACACGACTGAAGCGACTTAGCAGCAGCAGCAGCAGGGGCCCTGCCTGACTTTCCCTCTCAAGTGGTTGAGGTTCTGAGAGGTGGAATTGTCTCCTGGTTGCTTTGAGCTTTGTGTGGTGAGGAGTAAGAAACAAAGCTCTCTGGAGCTTAAAAATGCAATAGGGGACTGAAGTGCTGTGAGTGGAAAAGCCGCCCCAGCAGGGGCACCTCTGGGTATCTGGCAAATAAACAGTGTGTTCCCGCCGCCCTGGGTTGCTTCCTGCTCAGACCTCAGACCACTCCTGTGTCCCCGCGGGCAAGGCAGGGCGTGGGGCAGGCTGGGTGGGGTCTCCTGGAAGCTCGCCTGCTTTCTGACCTCCCGTATTGCCCCTGGGTCTCATCAGCTCCTCCTGCCTTCACGTCAGAACTACGTGGTGGAGGTAAACTGAGGACAAATGCAACATACATGTGCAGCTGTGCACACACGTATGCACACGGGCGCCTGCATGTACAGCCACATGGCACACACGTGCGCGTACACATGGTACACTTGGGCACGGCACAGGTGCACGCTTGTATGCACACACGTATGCACACGGGCGCCTGCATGTACAGCCACATGACACATGGCACACACGTGTGCACGCACACAGTACACGTGGGCACGGCACAGGTGCGCACACACACATTCCTCAGAGTGACCATAAGCACTGTGAAGACACATGCATCACCCCAGGTGGTTATTCTGTGTCTGTGTTACAGCTGAGGACACAGGCTCAGAGAGGTCGAGTGATTCTAACAGGGCCACACAGCTGGTAAGTAGTGGAGACTAGAATGGAGTTTTCTCTAAATACAAATTCCGAAAAGAAAAGTACTACTAAAGGAGATCTGGCCTTTAAAATCTGTACCCAACATAAACAGACCAAGTGATGACAAGCATTTATATCTCCTGGTTCTGGAGGCAGAAGTCCAGGGTCACGGTGTCAGCAGATGGGGCATCTGGGGAGGCCCCGTCCCGGTTCACAGATCTCTGTCCTCGCTTGTGTCCTCTTGCGGCAGAAAGGCTGAGGCAGCTGTCTGGGTCACCTCTGTGGGGACGCTAATCCCATTCCCAAGGTTCCCTCCTCAGGACTGATCACTCCCACCCCCAAGGCCCAACCTCCTAACACCTTGCGGGCCAGGGCTGCAGACGCGAATGCATATGGCACCAATGCTTCAGACAGCCGTCCTGGGGAGCTCACCCGTGGGCACCGACCCTTCAGACAGCCGTCCTGGGGAGCTCACCCATGGGCACCAACCCTTCAGACAGCCACAGCCGTCCTGGGGAGCTCACCCGTGGGCACCGACCCTTCAGACAGCCGTCCTGGGGAGCTCACCCGTGGGCACCGACCCTTCAGACAGCCGTCCTGGGAGGCTCACCCGTGGGCACCGACCCTTCAGACAGCCGTCCTGGGGAGCTCACCCGTGGGCACCGACCCTTCAGACAGCCGTCCTGGGGAGCTCACCCGTGGGCACCGACCCTTCAGACAGCCACAGCCGTCCTGGGGAGCTCACCCATGGGCACCGACCCTTCAGACAGCCGTCCTGGGGAGCTCACCCGTGGGCACCGACCCTTCAGACAGCCGTCCTGGGGAGCTCACCCGTGGGCACCGACCCTTCAGACAGCCACAGCCGTCCTGGGGAGCTCACCCGTGGGCACCGACCCTTCAGACAGCCGCCCTGGGGAGCTCACCCGTGGGCACCGACCCTTCAGACAGCCGTCCTGGGGAGCTCACCCGTGGGCACCGACCCTTCAGACAGCCACAGCCGTCCTGGGGAGCTCACCCGTGGGCACCGACCCTTCAGACAGCCGTCCTGGGGAGCTCACCCGTGGGCACCGACCCTTCAGACAGCCGTCCTGGGAGGCTCACCCGTGGGCACCGACCCTTCAGACAGCCGTCCTGGGGAGCTCACCCGTGGGCACCGACCCTTCAGACAGCCGTCCTGGGGAGCTCACCCGTGGGCACCGACCCTTCAGACAGCCACAGCCGTCCTGGGGAGCTCACCCATGGGCACCGACCCTTCAGACAGCCGTCCTGGGGAGCTCACCCGTGGGCACCGACCCTTCAGACAGCCGTCCTGGGGAGCTCACCCGTGGGCACCGACCCTTCAGACAGCCACAGCCGTCCTGGGGAGCTCACCCGTGGGCACCGACCCTTCAGACAGCCGCCCTGGGGAGCTCACCCGTGGGCACCGACCCTTCAGACAGCCGTCCTGGGGAGCTCACCCATGGGCACCGACCCTTCAGACAGCCATCCTGGGGAGCTCACCCGTGGGCACCGACCCTTCAGACAGCCGTCTTGGGGAGCTCACCCGTGGGCACCGACTTCCTGTCAGGGTTAGTGCTGCTCGAGCCTCACCTGGAAAGGCAGCGGACGAAAGGCTTGTGTTCAGAGTGAGGAGGCTCTGCCATTTCTATCTGCTTGCTCTTCATTCCTGCCGCCTTCAGTCACGGTTTCTTGCTAACAGCTCTCTGGGGGGCTGTCTGCTCAAATCCACGTACAGGGCCCATGCTGGTCACCTCCAAGAGGGGCCATTGTCGCTCCCTAGGCTAAGCGAGGGGTCGGCTCATTTGTTTAAAGTGAAGTCGCTCGGTTGTGTCCAACTCTTTGCGACCGCATGGACTGTAGCCCACCAGGCTCCACGATCCATGGAATTTTCCAGGTCAGAGTACTGGAGTGGGCTGCCATTTCCTTCTCCAGGGGATCTTCCCGACCCAGGGATCGAACCCGGGTCTCCCGCATTGCAGGCAAACACTTTACCCTCTGAGCCACCAGGGAAGCCTTTGTGTAAACTTTGCGTTAGAACAGACAGAAGTTCTGGCATACACCTTTGGAGATCTGCTGAGAGCACAGAGGGCCCTGCGGCGCCCCGGCCCCTAGAAGGGAGCTGTGCAGGGGCGGTGCTGACACAGGCCCACTGGGCGAGAGAAGAAATTCGGACAGAAGTCACCTTCCTGTCAAAGACTGGCAGGGCCAGGTGATAGACCTTCGGGTGGGGCTGAGCCTCCGAGCTCCCCCTAATCTTGGGGGCGGGGTGCTCAGGCAGCTTTCCAGACTCCCACATGCACCCCACAGAGTCTGAACCATGAGGTGGTGCCCCCGGATGGGCAGGGAGTAACAGGGGCCCAGGGGGAGACTCGGGGTGCAAGCTCTGCTTTCTGCGCTCTCACCTCGCGAAGCGAGTCGGGGGCCAGGCTGACACAGACAGCGCGTGTGCCTGTGAGCTTGCCTCCCACCACCGGCACCAGGGACCCAGGAGTCTGCCAGGAGCCCCGGGTGTCCCCCTCAAACAGAGGCGGGGTTCACTCAGGCCTTGCTTAGAGAAGTCCAGTATCAGAGTGTCTCACATAATAGAGATACAAGTAAAAATCCTTCATTGTAGGCGAATTCAACAGTCACGCTCACTCCTGGGGCTGCCCGCCCCCAGCTCTGGACGCCCCCAGCTCTGCCCGCCCCCAGCTGTGGACGCCCCCAGGCTCTGGACACCCCCAGCTCTGGACGCCCCAGTTCTGGACGCCCCCAATCTCTGGATGCCCCCCGGCTCTGGATGCCCCCAGCTCTGCCCGCCCCCAGCTGTGGACGCCCCCAGGCTCTGGACACCCCCAGCTCTGGACCCTCCCAGCTCTGGACGCCCCCAATCTCTGGATGCCCCCCGGCTCTGGACGCCCCCAAGATCTCGACACCCCAGCTCTGGACGCCCGAGCTCTGCCCACCCCCAGCTCTGGACCCTCCCAGCTCTGGACGCCCCCAATCTCTGGACGCCCCCAGCTCTGGATGCCCCCAGCTCTGTCCACCCGCAGCTCTGCCCACCCCCAGCTCTGGACCCTCCCAGCTCTGCCTGCCCCCGGCTCTGAACACCCCCAGTTCTGGACGCCCCCAGGCTCTGAAGGCCTCCAAGCTCTCAACACCGCAGCTGTCGATGCCCTCAGCTCTGGACGCCCACCACCACCACCCCCGCCTCCGCTGCGGGCTTGTGTGTCCCCCACGAGCGTGCAGAGGAGCCCTGCCAACCTGTGGCCTGTGTGCCCTTCCCGCTGATGCCCTGAGACACACCTGTCCTGAGTCCTGGCTGCTCTGACAGTGCCCAGTTCTGCAGGGTGACTTACCCTCTCCTGGATTCTGTTTCCTCACCAGCTAGTTTTAGAAAGATGAGACTCTTGATTCCTAGTTTCCGGCTCCCCAGGCTGGCAGAAGCTGGAACTGCCTAAAAGCCTAACTCCTTCTGTGGCTCACATGCGGGCAGTGGTTCCAGAGCAATTCGCGGGCGGGGGGGGGGGAGGGGAGTGGGGGGGGGGGAGGGGTGGATAAGGGTCGGGGTGGGGGCTAAGGGGCACCTCTGCCAGGGACGGACGCAGAGGCCTCGCTCCAGGAGGTGTGGATTGGGCACAACTGTGGTTGTGAAACTAGACTCAGAACAGTCAAGTTCAAGCCCCACCGCCCCGAAGGCTGTTCCCAGCAATATGACCCGCTGTGGGGGAAGTGGGGGAAACGACCCAGGAACCCGAGATGCGTGGGGCCTGAGGAAGAGAGGGAGGGCTGAGAGCACAGTGGCAGGGCAGGCGCCCCAACCCTCCCACCTCCAGGCAAACACAGCTAGTGTGGTCGGCCAGCACATAGGAGCTTGCAAGCCACGGATTCCAACTGTCGGGTCCTAATCTATAGAACAAAGTAAGCGTCCATGAGGCCACAGTGATGGACATGAACACATAAATAGATAAACAAAGGACAGAACCAGGCAGCTCCTCCTTACAGAAGAATTCAAGCCAACAAACGTGGGAGAAAGGAGGAAAGGGCTGAATCACCGACAGGCAAACTTCACAGCAAGAGGTGAGACAGGAGAGACCTGCTTGTGGACGCAAGTCGCTGGACTTTGAGAGGAAAACAGGGTGCCTTCGTAGTCTCTTATGAAAGAAACCTCTTGTGACAAGACAGGCAACGTATCCCTCCCCAGAGACTGGTCAGTTTAAAAGGAAGAAAAGGACCGCACAGTCCGTATCGTGGCGAGCACCTGCAGCCGTGGTAACCGGCGAGGAGGGCCCACCTCCAGGAAGAAGAAGCCCCCCGAGGTGATGCTCACAGAGGACCAGGCACATCTCTATGGATTCCTGCTGAAATGCATCACCTCAACCACTCTGCACTGAGGAAACACCAGACAAGTCCTCGCACTGACACTTTCCACAAGATCATGAGCCCAAGGGCGTGAAAGGCAAGAAAACGTTGAGAAACCATAGAAAGTTCTAATGATCTGCTCCCCTAAAACCAGATGATGAGGGTTGAGATGCAGAGAAGCTCGTGAGCCTGGCCTGCGCTTGGCATCACTGGGAAGCCTTGCCAATCCAGCGCAGCGTGGCCCCAAAGTCTGTCAGGATGAAATGGGGCGTGAGAGAAAAGCGCCCGAGTGTGGCAGGTGGAGATGGACAGTTAAGAGAGTACAAACTCAGATGTCTTTTTTTTTTTCTTTTTAATTTTAGTCTCATTTGAAAAACTGTCTGAACTCTTGTTGCCTGCCTGAGAACTCGCTTCATGTAGAGCACTACTGTAAGTCCTTGGAGAAAGAAAAGAATTAGAAAACATGATCCGTGCTTACCCTTAGAACCTCGGGGGAAATAAGGCATTGCAAGACAAAGACATAAATCAAAGATTAGAATATGCCTATAGTCATTAGCCATGCACTTCCCTCAACTGCAGCACTTGCTAACTCTAGTCATTGGCCTCCACCTTGCGAGTGGACGGGGTTAAGTCACTGTCTGCGTGTCTTTGGCAGCTCTCGCCTTTGCTGCTGGGTGCAGCCTGTCTCCAGGCATGGGGAGCAGCGTTCTCGTGTGGTGGCCTCTCTCACTGGGCAGCGTGTGCTCTGGGGCGTGTGGGCTGCACTATGTGCAGAGCCCAGGCTCAGAAGTTCTGGCACACGGGGGGGGCTCGGTTGCCCCAGGACATGTGGGGCCCTCCCAGGGCAAGGGTCGAACCTGTGTCTCCTGCATTGGCAGGTGGACTTTTAACCACTGGGCCACCAGGGACGCCCTAAAGTGCAATTGTTTGAAGATGGGTGTCAATCTGTCAGTGCCTGGGCTCACAGCCTAAGAAGTGCCTTGCATATTGTTAAAGGTACTCAGAAATATTTGTTCCATGAATAAAATGTCTTACAATTTCTAAAAATGCTTATGATGAGTGGATAAAGAAATGTGTTATATACATACATGGGAATTGTTCGACATCATGGACGGACCTTGAAGGTGGATGTTGTACTCGGTGAGGTGGGCGGATGCCGAACCCGGGGAGGAGGGCAGACCTCGTACCTGGGGAGGCAGGCAGATGCAGGACAGATCCTGCATGGCCTCACTTGTGTGCAGAATCTCAAGTTGTCACACTCACAGCAGAGGGAAAAAGAGTGTCCGTGAAGGCCAGAGGAGGAGAGCAGGTGATGCTCAGAGAGCGCCGGCAGCCGCAGGCACCAGCTGCATGCACAGGTCCTGGTGTCGGTGTTGAGCCTGGGGCCTGCAGCTGCCGACGCTGTGGCGCACTCACACTTGGCTGAGATGGTTGACCTGGGTTAAGTGTTCTTGCCGCAGAGTAACAGCAATAGTAGTGGCGATAGTAATAATAAAAGGGATGGGAGGAAACTGTGGGAGGTGATGGGTATGTTTGTGGCCTTGATCACGTCCCAGATGATACTTATTCCCAAACTCAAGTTATATACGTTAAGTAGGTACAGCTTCTCACAAGTCATTCATACCTCAATATAGCAGTTCACAATTTAAATCCATAATTAATTGACTTTTAGAAGCCATGCACGTAGACGTGAGGTGAACTCTGAGGTGGAACTCCTGCTAAGCAAAGAGACAGCCCGTTAAAGGCGAGCAAGACAGACAAGGCCAGTCCAGGAAGGCAGACTCGAGAGCTGTGGGTGAATACTCAAATTCTGGCTGCAAGGAGAGTATTCTGGGATGGAGCGAGACCTGCTTTTTTCCACAGAAGACGCAGCACTCAGGCACGAGGAGCTGGAGGTGGTGGAGGTGAGACGCATCAGTGAGGTTCGAGCTTCTGATTGAAGAGAATAGAACAGGCCATTGGGTCCAAGGTCATAAGGGTGATTGTATTAGGAAGATGAATACCTCCGAAGTATTTGGTCAGATGACCAGGACTGATTCAGAGTACTGTGAGGCCAGGAGATGCTGACAAGCAGGAGAGGGATTTAGTTGGATGCCAGCGGAAGACGAAGGAGACGGTGACGGAGCAGGAGGTCTGAGCCCTGGTGGAGGAGGGGCTGGTCGGCCTCTGCAGAGGAGCGAGAGAGAGGCCCCGAGACTCAGAGAAAGGAGGGCGCCGTCGGATTTCTGCCAGGAGAATGTCCTTGGTGGTTGATTAATAAAAGTAGCTTCTTCACGGTGAAGACCAGAGAACCGAAGGTCCGCTGAGAACGCGCCGGGGGCAGCAGGCTCGCTATGCTTATTCCATCTCTGTGCACACGTGCTCAGCCGCCCCGTGTCCGACTCTCTACGACCCACAGACTGCAGCCCTCCAGGCTCCTCTGCCCATGGGATTCTCCAGGCAAGAACACTGGAGTGGGTGGCCGCTCCCTCCTCCAGGGGATCCTCCTGATCCAGGGACCGAACCCAAGTCTCCGTTGCCTCCTGCACTAGCAAGTAGGTTCTAACCCTGGCAAGCCCAGTAAACCTCCGTACTTCCGCCCAAATACCCTACGTGTCCAGAAGGCCATCCTGGAACTCTGACAGTGGTATTCTGGTTTCCCTGCTGAGAGCTTCAGTGCAAGCCAGACTTCAAACAATCCAGACAAGCACACCAGCGTGAAGATGTGTAACTAGCATCAGAGACATTGGAGGAGAACTTTTACAGCAAGAAGGAGGGGAACGTGGGACTGGCGTAGCCTGAGGGGCTAGAGAGACATGCGGGGCAGGAGGGGGCATCAAGCTGAGAGCGCCTGCCCTCGCGGGCCGCCCTCTGGAGAGCGAGCGCGGGTAACCGGCCCGGACAGTGACGGGAGTGGAGGCCGACGGTCTCTGACCTGAAGGACCGTCTGACCCAGGGCTCTTCCTGCACCGTGGTTTTCATGCTGGCCGCGCTGGGCTCCTCTCTCAGGAGGCAGGTGGCTGAGGGGCTCTGTGTCCCGCTCGCCTGTTGACGTGGGTGCCCCTAGCACCCCCTGATCTCAAGGGTTCATCCCTAAGGAGAGTCCTAGCACCCGCCCCGCCCTGCCTGCCCTCTGTGGGCAGCCCCGTGTGGCAGCTGCAGGCCAGAGGCGAGGTTGGCCCCCTGAGCCGAAGGTTCACCTTGTGGCGAGCTCTGACCTCCCCACACAGGCAGGCCACCTGTGGACAGTTGTGGGAGCAGGTCCCTGACCACACGCAGCCAGGGCAGGGCAGCGTCACAGTCCAGGCTCGGTTTGGGGGACGAGCCTCCCCAGAGTTGCCGCCTCCTCGGGGCGCCCCTGCCCTTCCCCCCGACCCTCTCCTCCCTCCCGCCCCAGCACGTGTCCTTCCAGGACCTGGAGCCTTGAAGGAAGTCGCCTTTGGGTGGCTTGCATCCGGGCCACCCCAAAGCTGTGCCAGGAAACCTCCTGGAAGGGAAGTGACAGGACCACGTTCGGGAGCATGTCCCTCCTGACCTCCACTCTCCAGCCTGAGCGCTCTGGGGACCCACCATGCCGGAGAGGCTGGAGTCCCCCCACCTCACTGCCTGCCAGGGCCTGTCTGACCGCCCCCAGGCTTCTGAGGAGGACTTCGCTGCTCTTCAGAGGACAGTCCACCCCAACGGCCCTGACCCCGCGTCCGGCTCCCATCCTCCACCCTGAACGCGGTCACCCCCCACCTGCGTCTCAGCACCCCCAGATCCAGCAGCACCCCATCTCCCGCCCGCCGAGCCGGCTCCTCCAACCCCTAGTGCCCCCACTGTGAAGTGGCCCTCCTGGCCCCCGGCCCCCTTCTCCCAGCTGTGTCCAAAGTGAGTGGTCCTGGGACCCCAGAGACAAGTGGATGGAAACGCAGTGTTCTGGGCCCAGTGCCCAAGTCTGCACCCTGGACCCCAGTGACACTGGACAGCCAGGGTCCTGCCCACACAGCGCGGGCCCCACGGCTTCCCTCCCTGAGGCTCTCATGGGCTTCCTGGCCCTTTCTCCCCGAGGCCCCCTTTGTCCGGACCACGCTCTCCCACAGGGCCCCAGCTCGAACGTCCTTCCCTTCCTCTGTGACACTGATGCCTTCAAGTTCAGGTCAAACACCATCTTTGGGACGCTGGGTTCTCTCAGTGCCGCCCCCTTCCTGTGGCCTGACCAGATTTCCTCTGGGGGCAGGCGGGCCCTCCTCCTGGCTTCCTAGGAGCCTGGCTCCAGGGCCCCGAGAATCTCAGAAGATCTCTGCAGAGATCCAAGGGATGACTCCAGCCTGAAAGGGAGAGTAGGGCCCTTACCTCCAACTTCAGGGCCCTGCTTCTACAAGCCCTGCCTCCCTCAAGGGAAGGGCCACAGCAGAGTCTTACTGAGAGAGGGGACCCTGAAGTCACAGGACTGTCCACTGCTGCGAGGGGAGGACCATCCCTGACCCCATGGAGGAGGGTGGGACCTGGACAGGTGCTCGGGCCTGGATCTTGGGGGCACCTGCTTCTGCTTCTCCGAGACCTGGTTGCACGGTGGGGGTTGCAGCCTGTGGCAAAGCCTGGGCCTGAGGTTCTGTTGCTGCAGGTCGAGACACCTGGACACGAGAACAGAAACCTCAGGATGAACAGATAGAGGGACACGGGTGGGCTCATGGGGCCTCCTCACAAAGAACTGAAGCGCCCACCCACTGAGACCTGTGCGTGATTTTCAGGGTTTCAAGAATAAGCTTTTTTTCCTGAGCATTATCCAGTTAGCTAACAGAAGAACCAGCACACTCACCATACTCACTCATACACACTCACCAACTGGGTGCTTTAATTTGAGATGCAAAGGAAAGAAATAAGGACTTTGCTGATGGACCCTGAACTTGATTTTCAAAAGGAAGAAATTTCGAAGGAACTGGGAAATTTCATGGAGCTTTTTTTTTTTTAGTAAACTTTTAAAAAGGATTTTTAATGTATCAAGATGGAGGCACAGAAGAATGGATTAGAGGACTTTCGTTATTGATGCTACAAAGTCAAGAAACAACAAAAATTTATCCCCCAGAGGGATGACATATTAATTTATAAAATAAAAATTGGTATAAATCACAAACTGGCAAAATTTTAAGCCTCCCAAAGATTCTATGAGGGTCGCCCAGAAAAAACACTTCAGAGAACAACCTGTAAGAATCCATTCACCACCTGTGACCATCAGGGACGCTGGCGACACTTGGTTCAAGATACAAGCAAAGTGCATGAGCCGAAGAGGTGTGGCTAGGGCGTGCCAGCACTGCTCCTGTGAGGCCTTACTTCTGCGGAAGCTGGCTCCTCATACAGCTGGTGATACAGACAGTATCACCCAGAACAGAACAGAGTTCGGTGAGCAGAAAGGAGCACTGAAGTTCAACTACTGGCTTTGAATGATGATTTTGCAAAGAGTTGAAGAAGCACATTTAGAAGAGAAAGGGATTTTCTGAAGGGAGTTTCAAAACAAATTTCAGTTTAAACAGGCTGAAGGACACAGACTACTTCAGTAACCCACGGAGCCTCCTGGACACGGGGTACCTAGGAGGAGCTGCTGGGGTCAGACTTCCCAGGGCGCTGGGGGACCGCACACAGCAGAGAGGACAGAATGGGGGGACAGCCGGACACTGGCAGGGCCAGCAGGGGGAGAGCAGGTGCCCGCGGGGACCTCAGCCATTCCCGCAGAGCCGCCCTGGCTGCTGGCGCCGGAGCCGCGGCAGAGTGAGGCTTATGAAGGCACCCACCACAAGCTCTCGAGAAAGGTGGAGAGCTGTCAGTGTCCGGCCCACCCCGTCACTCCCCAGGGGCCACGAGCACCCTGCTTGCCTTGTCTCCCTGGCCACACGGACCGTTCAGACCTTCGAAGGCTGGTAGTCCAGCACCCAGATGGGACTCCGCGAGGGGAGCTCCAGCCACCCCTCTGCTCCTGCTGTGGTCGCTGGACAAAGGTGAGCTGGGCAGCAAGCGCTCTGATGCGGGAGACACGGGAGGGCAGGAGGGCGGCTAGGACAGAGGGCAACTGTTTCTCAGGACCAGCAGAGCCAGGGAATCGGCACGTGGGGGCCAGGTCCCGGGGGCCTCGCAGAAAGGCCAGTGACGGGTCCGAGGCCGGGGCTTGCAGCAAGCTGTGTGGCCTCATGGACCAGCAGGTCCTGTTGACATCAGTGCCCCAACCCTACTCACGAGTGTCTGCCTCTCAGATGGA
Source organism: Budorcas taxicolor (assembly GCF_023091745.1). Lineage (NCBI taxonomy): Eukaryota > Metazoa > Chordata > Mammalia > Artiodactyla > Bovidae > Budorcas > Budorcas taxicolor. The sequence continues at coordinate 8,512,891 of NC_068920.1, forward strand.
GCCCTAACACCTGTCTCACTCCCCCACTGGCACCCCCCAAGCTTGGAAGGGGCAGAACAGTGTGGTCTGTGGCGTCCTGCGCACATCTTCCAAGGAAAGACCCAGGCCTGGCTCCCCTCAGAGCCGAGAATGCACACCGCACTTCCCAGGGCATCTGCTCCCACAGCCCTGGGGGCGTGGTGGGCCCAGCGGGAGACCTGTGTCCTCAGACAAAGTCTGACTTGGCCCCCTCACACTTCAGAAACAGGGTGAAACATCCTCATTCATAAATGGCCTTAGAACATTAAAAAGAAGACATGTTCAGATTTTTTAAGCTAAACATGTGGAGAGTAGTTGAAAGAAAGTTTTTTAGTATCCAAATTAAGGTTAGCAACTCAAGCTAAAAGCAGTTAATGCACACAAAGCCTCTAAACAGCTGAGAGTCAAGGGGGTCTAACGCAGAAAGCACAGAGCAAGCAAGGGGCCGACAACTTCCCGGAGACTGGGACGAGGCTGCTTCCCAGCCCCGGACACCCCCTCCAGACCCCGGCCCAAATGCCAGGCTCCCCGAGTTCCCGGACCGTCACCCTTGGCTCCCCTGCTAAAACCTCCAGAGAGGCGCTGGCCCTCCACCAGACCCAGGGGAGCTGGCCAGGCGCAGCCCATGGTGGGCACAGGTGAGGATGAGGGGGCATGCGGGGTCCCTGAGCGGAGCCCAACCGCAACCTGTCCTGGAAGCTCTGAGCAGGCAGGAGCACCCCTTCCTACCGAGGCTGCTGCTCCTCTATCCGGAATCGATGCAGACAACATGGACTCAGACTCAGCCCCGTTGTGCCTCCAGGCTGGGCACTGAGGTCAGGGGCCTAGACAGCCTGGCCGGGGGTGAGGAGGACCCTAGCCCTGCCCGGGGGAGGCACTGGCAGGATGCAGGCCAGTGCTCCTGGATGGGCTCTGAGGGCACCAGGTGTGCGGTGCGGGGACCTTCAACTGAAACAGACGGGACTGAACCCCCAGCGGGGCCCCAGGAGATGCCGGCCACGCTTAGGAAGGAGGCGAGAGCACCAGCCCCACCCAGGGGGCGGCGGTGGGAGCGGGCCGGGACCTGCAGGTCACAGTCTTCACTACTGGCTGCCCAGGTGGCTCAGGGGCCAGCGTGGGGGCAGCTAGGAGGAATGGGGCCATCACTCCCAGAGACCATGTTGGGGAGGTGTGCCCCCGGCATCCTCTCCACCCCCGAAGCCTGCTGCCCCCACCCCCAATCCATGTGCCTGGAAGCGCCTCATTTCAGCTCCAGCTCTCTGCACCCAGGCCCCCGGCTGCCCTCCTCTGACCACCCTCCGCGCACCCTGGACCGAGAGCCCCCGCTCTTCCTGGGCCCCGGGTTCCTGCCTCACCCAGGCCCTCCTGCTTTCCATGGAGAGTCCTCACTTCCCACCAAGGGTGCAGGGGTCGTGGTGAGACGACGCTCAGAAAACCAGCACCATCTCTACATTGGGTGACCAGGAACGTTCTGGGTGTGCGCAGCTTGCTTGGCCTGAATTCTCAGAGTGGTGATGATCACATGTGAACAAGAGGCAGCCTGAGTGGTTCCAAGCCCCTGAGACCGGAGGGACTGGGTGCCAGGCAGAGTCAGTTATCACAGCCTGCCCCCGACAGGACCCGCAAGGCTCAGGGTGGCACTTCTTACGTGTCAAGCGGCAGCATGCCCCACAGTGTCCAGCTGGAAGAAGGGGTGAGCTTAAGAATAACCCAGCTGCAAATGGGAGGAACTGGCTTTTCACCTATTGCTTCAACTTTCAGAAAATTGCCCAAAGTCTTTGCAAACCATTTGCCCTGTTTTGGGCTTGGTGAAGGGAGCTGGCAGACGCACACAGTCCCTTGCTCAAGTCACGTCACTGCTGATGTAGAGTCAGGAAGACACGTCACGGGAGGCTTCTCAGAACACTGGCATGAAGAGGAGACGAAAGGGAACAGCTGTTCACACGGTGTCTTTGATTCTGTGACTTTCTGTCACATAATTGATAAAAGTCACAGACCCAGTTTCCTGTGTGCCTGGCAGGGGGTTGTTCTCCGTGCCTGCAGGCAACAGGGTCCCAGCCAGGCCTGGGCTCTGGGAGTGCTCCAGGCTGCTCTTGTCTCATTGAAGACGCTCAGGCCACTAAGTTAAGTGGAAAAGGGTATACAGTCCTGCATGAAAAAAGACCAGCTTTAGGGGTACTGTTGATATTGCCAAGGGGTTTGTCACGGTGGAAAGTCCAGCTCAGCCCCTTTAGGCTGGGTGTGTGGTGGCAGCAGCCTTTAAGGTTCCTGTCTTTTCCATCCAGAGCGTTCCACCGCAACGCCTGTGCTGTGGAAGTGGTTGATAAGGTTAGACTTCCCAGAGGATGAAATATTCGCGAGCAGGATGCTCTGAGTGTGGAAGGAGCTGTATGGAGAAGAATGAAGTGGAGACCAGAGGTTAGGTCAGTGGCTTGAAGAAAAGGCCGTTTTTCTTACTCTGAACTCACTGTAACCTGAAAGGCCACTGGTTCTAAGAGCAGACGAGGAAACAGCTGTTTAGGGTTGGGAGAAGTCTCCCTGGTCCCTGCGGCCAGCCTCTGCAGCGGGAAGGCTGCCTCTCCTCTCTCACCGGAGGGGGCGCCCAGCTGCCCTGGGAGTGCTGCCCCCGGCGGACAGACCCGCCTGGGAGCCGTCTGGACAGCAGCCAAGGCCATGCAGGCGGCGGGGAGGATGGAACGTGGCCGAGGGGAGCCGCGGGGGTCTCGGAGGGCCGTCTCTCTCTCCTTACCTGGGCACGGCCTGGGTGCTGCCCGCCCTGCCCCCGGGGCAGCTGCAGCTGGAGATCAAGCGAGGAGGAGTCTCTGACGTTTCTTTGGATGTTGACACGTAAGTGATAAGAGTCTTGGGTTGAACACGGGGTGTGCCGGGTCTGGGTTCCCACAGGACGCTGGGAGGCAGGAAAGCCACGAGCGCCTCGCCTCTGAACTCGAAAGGGAAAACCTCAGTCAGTTCAGACGTCGGGAGTCGGAGCCGGGGCTGCTGCCTCCGCGCCCGAGCGTCGAGCTGTTAATGACACCACACAGTAGCATTACTGCCTACAGAATCCAGCCCCATGCCATCAGAGCACCGTGACGCCTTAGTGGCACAGTGTACGAGTCCTGTGACGCGTGCGCACAGCCTCGCTAGAGGGCCAGGGCATGCTGCGCAGCACTCGCTAGAGGTGGTGCCGTGCTGTGCCAGAGGAGGACGCTGTATGTAACTGAACTACCACACGGCATGCACAGCCAGTCAGTTCGGCTCGGTCGCTCCGTCGCGTCCAACTCTCTGCGACCCCATGGACTGCCTCATGCCAGGCTTCCCTGTCCATCACCAACTCAGGGGCTTCCCTGATAGCTCAGTTGGTAAAGAATCTGCGGGATAAAGGAGACCCTGGTTCAATTCCTGGGTTGGGAAGATCCCCTGGAGAAGGGAAAGACTACCCACTCCAGTATTCTGGCCGAGAGAATTCCACAGCCTACTATATATTTCTGATAATACAATAATACCATAAAAATACTGTCCTACAGGATGCCACGGTCAAAGGTGATAATTAGCACTGCATATACAAACAGCCACAGAGTGTGAGAGGAGATATTTATCTTAGATGAACTTCATCATAACAGCCAAGCATCTCAGTATTTTCCTGGATTTCTATGAGTGCCGAACCCACTGCCCTACAGACGCTTCCGTGGCCACACGCAGCTGCACTGTTTGAAATGCACCGTTGCTCCCTCCCTGGGCCCCCCTGGTGGCTCAGTGGTAAAGAATCTGCCTGCAGTGCCGGAGACGTGGATGCGATCCCTGGGTCAGGAAGATCCCCTGGAGAAGGAAACGGCAACTCACTGCAGTAGTCTTGCCTGGAGAATCCCATGGGCAGAGGAGCCTGGCGGGCTCTAGTCCACGGGGTCACAAAGGGTCAGACACGGCTGAGCAACTGAACAACAGTTCCTCCCTGCTTGAAAAATAAGTTAGTGAGAAAATAGTTTTATCCAAAACAAGGTGTTTTTTTGTATCTAGTATGGGTTTTTCTAAAATACATTTCTTGCATGCAAATGCATAATTTTAAAAGATTGATTTCTAAATTACTGAATTTAGGTAAATTCAACTTTTCTTATGGTTTCTTTATGATAAATGTGAAGCGAAAATCGAGCTCCTGCGGCCCCATCTACAACAGCACTGGGACATCCATACAAGTGGCGGAAGTACATACCCCCTCACAGAACACGCCGATGGGCTGTTTAGGATACACGTCCGACCAGCTGATCTTTACAGGCTGCGCCACTTGGAGGGGCATCTAGTCTTCTCTGAGGGGCACTCTGATCTCAGGCGTGTGGGGGAGGGCCAGTCTGAACCTTCTCTCCCTTCTGTTTCAGCCGTGACTAAGACAGGGAAGTCTGCAGTGAGCAGCTAACTGGTGAGGCCAAGCCCTCCCTCCCCACCTCCTGCGGCAGTGAGGACTTCGAGAGTTCAGTGATTAAAACACACGATTCTCTGTATCCACCTCATCATAACAGAAAATACCACTTCTGGTAGATCAATATGACAAATGAGTAAGCCAGAAGATGGCGTTGAAGGTTTGCAATCACATTTTAAAACAAGGCCGACGTGGTTTTCAACGTCTGAAAGTGCATGAGGGGAGCGGTGAGATAACCGAGTCGCGGCAGAGGACACGTGTGCGAAAGCGCAGAAAGCTCTAGTTGGCGGTGTTTGTTCTCAGCAATCGTCCTGTTGCTGCTGAGCACGCTGGGGAAAGCAATCCACTGGTTAGAGCGCAAGGCAGCTGGGAGGCGGCCATGTCCACTTTGTTGGCTGAGGTATCCAAGTGCTGAGCTCAGTTCCTGGCAGGCAGAGGGGCCCCAAAATGTCTGTTGAATGAATGAATCCATGAGAGAAGAAGGGAAGGAAAACCGCCGTGACCAGAACTTTCTTTGAAAAATACCTGCTGTTTACTACACAGACTCTGATAGTGGAAAACTTACTTGAGTGAATAAAAGCATAGCATCCTGTTAATTTCTGAGAAAGCCGTTAGTTTGAGGAAAAGCTCACCCACTCTGTGCCTCACGGCTGTTTTGCTCTAGGCTGGCTTGGTTGTTTCTTTGGATGGGAGACAGTGGCCCAATATTTAAAAGAAAAACTGAGAAATAAGAGAAATCAAAAGTTTTTCAAAAGTAGCGAGTTGACCTAGGGTGGTGGTGGCCTAAAATCATATAGAAACCAGTGATCTGACGGTTTACCTGAAATTGGTGTCTACACAAACATGCTGAAGCATTCAAGATGCTGGGGGGCGGGGGGAGCGGGGCGTAAGATCTTGGAACATTAAGTAAAATCCCTTTGTTTAAATATTGTTCTTATTCTGGCCATTTAAACTCCCACTTGTAAATTGTTTCTCCCACGTTGAGGTTAAAACTATGCCCCTGAGAGGTGGACCTGGACACTTCTTCCAGTTCTTTCCTGCTGCCACAACGAAAGCTGTGGGGGTGCTGTCTCAGTTGCTGCAGTCCTCCAGTTGAGCCGACCAGCAGGCTGCGAGCATGTCAAGCGCAGACAGCGTGTGAGCGCAGTTTATAGCTCAAGGTATCTGGGCCATTTCCTTTTTTCTTTTCAATGAGTGTGATGTTCTCTAAACACGGCGGAGGGGCGGGGCTCTCGGTGACAGCCAAGGGTGCCCCCCACCCACCCACGGTCGGTCGACACGGACAGTCCTGTCTTTGGTTACGAGCTCTGCAAGCCCAGTCCCCATCGCACCAGATTCCCGCTCCTGCACGCCCCCACTTCCCGCCCTGACAGCGCCGCTGTAGCTGAGCTCCTGCTCAGCGGTCCCGCCGCGGAGACGAGGTCCCCTCGCGCCTTGCCCTCGGCAGGAAACCGCCCGAGTGAGGTTCCCCTGGCCCGTGCGCCCGACTCGAGGTGCGTCCCCAGCGCCGCCTGGCCCCGCGCCCTCGGCTCTCGGTCCGCAGCCCACTACCCCATCCCGCGCACCCGGCTCCCTGCCCAGAGCCCCCAGACCAGCCCCGCGCGCCCAGCGGGGAGCCGGCCCTCCGCCAGCCCGGGTTCCGACCCGGCCCCGCGCCCCCCGCTCTGCGTCCGCAGCCCCTAGCCCAGCTCCGGCCCCGCGCGCCCGGCCCTCCGTCCGCAGACCCCGCCGCACCCCGCGCGCCCGGCCCCCTGCCCGGAACCCCCGGGCCAGCCCCGCGCGCCCGGCCCCGCGCCCGCAGCCCCCACCCCGCCAGGAGGCGCCCCGGTCGGCCCCGCCCCGCGTAGGCCCCGCCCCGAGCGCGGCTTTTAAGCTTTATAAAGTTCCTCTTTCCTACCTCCGAGGTTAGTTTCACTGCTTGGACTTGGGACTCACCGCGGCCCTCAGCTCAAGTCGGGGCGAGGTAAGACCGGGGTCGGGAAGGACCCGGGCTGCGAGCCCGGTACCGCAGGGACCCGGCGCGAGGCCAGCCGTGCGGGGTCCGCCTGGGGCAGCGCGGGGCACCGCAGCGTCGGCGCCAGGAGAGAGCACGCCCCTCGAGGGACCCCGACGCCCACCCCGTCTGCCCTTGGCCGGGGAGTCCCGAGGCCCCCGCGTCCGTGGGTCGGCCGAGCCCGGGCCCCGGAGGCCACGCGCGGGGCCGGGTGTGGTAACGAGGTCGCTGGGCCATCAGCGGCCGAGGGGGTCGTCGAAGGGACCCACACCGGGCGGCAGCCCTAACCGCGGGGGGCGGCCCCTTCCTCCCGAGGCTGCGGCTGTTGCTCCTCGCCCTTGAGGGGCTCACAGCCCCCTCGGCCCCGAGCTCGCGTCTTCCCGACCGGCGGTGGAAGAGGAGGCGCTCCAAATTCAGGCCACTAGGGGCCCCGCGCTCCGCGACCCCCGCCTTCCCGGCACCTTCCCGCCCCCGCGCTCCCCGCGGGCCTCCCCGCCCGGCGGGTGCTCGGCGCGCGGGGATCCCCCACGACGAGGCTGCGCTCGCCGCCTGAGGCCGGGTCCCTCTGCCGCGTGTGGCTCCCGGGCCACCTGGTCGTCGCTACCTGTCTGGGGCTCCGGGGCATTCTTGGGGCAAAGAGTGCGGGTTTCAGAGAGAGCCGCGGGGGAGCTGCCGCCGCCGCGCACCTGGAAGGCCAGGCCACAGGGGAGCCCGCGTGCGGAACACGCGGGGCCACCGGGGAGTGGGGGCGCGGGAGGGGGCGCGGGCGGAAACTGGCCGTAGCAGGGGGAATGGACTGTCCACGGCTTGGGCCTGGGCAGGGGAGCGGGAGTACGAGAGCAAACGGAGGCCCACGCGTGGTGGCGGCTGGATTTCGGGGGTGCGCGAAGATCAGAGCCCTGAGTCTGGGCAGCGCGCGGGCCGCGGGGGGAAACGCGAGTGGAGCGTCCAGAAGGTGAGGTCGCGCACGAGCTCAGGGGGGCGGGAGGACGGCGCGCCAAGGGCACGCGCGAGCCGGGGCGGCTGAGAAGGGCCTTCTCTCGGGGCTTGGGCGTCACAGACTCAGCGGCGCGCGCCTCGCCGCCTCCGAGCCTCTGCGGCCTCGTGGTCATTGCCGAGGGCCGCCTCCTCTCCCCGCAGCGCAGCGCGAGTGCCGGAGCGAAGCCTGGGTTGCGAAGCGACAGCGTCGGCGCGCGGGGCATGAACCTGGAGGGCGGCAGCCGAGGCGGCGAGTTCGGCATGAGCTCCGTGAGCTGCGGCAACGGGAAGCTCCGCCAGTGGCTCATCGACCAGATCGACAGCGGCAAGTACCCGGGGCTGGTGTGGGAGAACGAGGAGAAGAGCATCTTCCGCATCCCCTGGAAGCACGCGGGCAAGCAGGACTACAACCGCGAGGAGGACGCCGCGCTCTTCAAGGTGCCCGGGGCGGGGCTGGGAGGGGCCAGGGCCCGCGCGCCGACCCGCCCCGCGCCCCGGGGGCCGGTCCGCGCCGCGCGCACCGGGCCTCGTGCGGGAGCGCGGGGGTCCCGCGGCTGCTCTGGTAACTTCGCAGAGGGCGGACCCGGTGCCACGCCTGAGGGGCGCACGGTCCGCCGGAGTCAGATGCCCGGCCGCGCTCCCGCCGGGGAGAGGGGTGGGCCAAGGCTGCGCCTCTCTCTCCCTGGGGCCCTCTTTCTGGAACTTTGGGTACCTCCTCGCCTCCACGTACCGACTGTGTCTCTTCCTTGCGCGCGGGCAGCTGTGTGCGCCGCGCCGCTCGGGTCTGGTGCCTGCGCCCTCTCCACGCTGTCCCGCCCTCACGCCCCCTCTCCGGCCAGCGCTCTCCTTCGGCCTCTCTCTAGTCCTTCGGCCGTCTCTCCCTCTGTCTCACTGTCTCTCTGTGACTCCCTCTTCCCGAGTCTCTCCCTGGAAAGTGTTCTCCGTCTCTCTCCCTTCCTCTTTCTCCTCTCTCTCCCTCTCAGGGTCTCCTTTGGGCCTCTCTCTGGGGGTTTCTCTTTGCCCCCGTGTGTGTGTGCCTGTCCTGACCGTTTTCCCCTTGGGCAGTTTACCCAGTGGCCAGTGCTTTAGGGCCCAGCCCCACCACCTGTGGGCAGAGCGTGGCAGGGGGACTTCCTCAGGAAACTTGCTGGAAGAGTAAGGCTTGCCTCAGGCTCCCTAACGTCCAGAGGTGCCCTGCGGTGGCCCCTCAGCCCTCAGCTCTGTCTTTGCTTCCAGCCTAACTGCTTCCTGAGGGGGTGGGCCTTTGTGGGGTCCTCAATCTCACCCGTCTTTCATAAACACCTGGTGTGTCTCTGTCCCACATTCCTGTGGACCTGAAGCCCCTGCCGCCATTCTTTGCTTTAGAAATACAATTTCCAGATTCTTTTTTGAAAGACCTGCAGTTTAACTTTTCCCCACTTTTTCTCACCAGGCTTGGGCACTGTTTAAAGGGAAGTTTCGAGAAGGCATCGACAAGCCAGACCCTCCCACCTGGAAGACACGCCTGCGGTGTGCTCTGAACAAGAGCAACGACTTCGAGGAGCTGGTGGAGCGGAGCCAGCTGGACATCTCGGACCCCTACAAAGTGTACCGGATCGTCCCCGAGGGAGCCAAGAAAGGTGGGCTTGCCGGGCTGGGGCCGCCTGCGCTCGCGCCTCAAGGCTCCCCGTCAGGGTCCGGTTTCCCTCTGCTGCTCTGGAGCCGGCTGGCCGCGGCCTCCCGCCCCAGCCCAGCAGTCGGTTGTCCCAGCTTCTCTGGGGCCCAAGTTGAAGTTCTTGTGGTGTTGCTGCAGGGTAGCGTCTCAGGCCCCTGGTCTCTTCCTGCGCGCGCGCCGCCTGCGTTCTCTAGGAAGTTCTCCTAAGATACGGGCCCGATTTCCAAGCCCAAAACGGAAAAGCTGTTTGAAACTTTACTTATTCATCTGTCTCTCGTGATTAGCCATTTTGAGGAAGGGAAGGTTCATGATCTACATGTCGTTACCATTTGTAGTAAGAGAAGTGTCAACATTCAGACTTCGCCGTGGTCAGCTGGGCTGCTTGTTGAAACGAAGGTTCCCACTTTCCAAGATTCTGACCCAGAGCAGAGCCCAGTTTAACAAACCACAGGTGACCTCACTAGATGGACGTCTGCTGGGGGAGCGCGTGCCACGAGGCCCATCGCCCTCGGGCTTCTCGACTCGGGCTCGCTTTGTGGCGCCTTGTAGAAGCCAGTTTAATGGCCTGGACAAACAATTGCCCAGGGAATTGCAGAAAAACGCCCTGCTTGTCAGCACTGCGCTCTGCATTCTAGGAACTGGACTCAGGTATTTTTCTAAGATTTGACGTTTCACCCTGTCAGTTCCTTCTTCACACCGCGCATTTCCCTCTTCCCCAAACCCTCAGGAGCAAAGCAGCTGACCATGGAGGACCCGCAGATGCAGATGAGCCACCCGTACAGCATGCCGACCCCTTACGCCTCGCTGCCTGCCCAGGTGCGGGAGGGGCAGGGCTCCGAGCAGGGAAGGCTGGGCCTGTGAGGGGCACTTGGGCCAGGTCCCACGTGGCGGGAGCGGCCTGCAAACAGAAGCGAGCAGAACTCCGTTTTGCTGTTTGTCAAACTGCCGAGCCACGTCCCAGGTCACTGGATGGGTGTGTCAGTCTCCACCTGGTGCTGGGGTTTGAAGACAGGGAGACGAGGGTGGGTGTATCTGCTTGCTGGTTAGATTTCCCCACTGACTCTTCAGTCTTCTGGGAAACAGACCTTTTGTGGAAGCCAAAGATTTTGGAAGCAGGGCTTTGTCATGTGAAACCACAGGGCAGCTGACCCCGTCGGACTTTTCCGATGTGAATCCCAGCCCTGTTTTATCCACTTTGCTGGAAGGGAGGCAGAGCCCCCAGAAGGGCTCTTGGTTTAGCCATGTGATGAAGCGTCACATAAAGCCTCACATAAAGCGCCGCTTTACGGCACTGTCTCACTTGTGCTTTCGATTCTTCGTGGCGAGTTTCCACCACAGCTTTTCCTATAATAAGAGGATTTGGCTGCCCGCCACACAAGCGGTCCCGGAGGAGTCTGGGGGGCTCCCCCAGGCTGACCCCGAGCTGGCCACTCTCCACTCCAGCCCCCCTCTGATTCCTCCAGCAGGTTCACAACTACATGATCCCGCCCCATGACCGGGGCTGGAGGGAGTTCGTCCCGGACCAGCCGCACGCAGAGATCCCGTATCAGTGTCCCGTGACCTTCGGACCCCGCGGCCACCACTGGCAAAGCCCAGCCTGTGAAAATGGTAAGGGCAGGGCCTGTGGCCAGAGGGCCTGGCCCCTCCTGGCCTGACCTCCAGGCAGTCCCGTGGCTCTTTCCCTGCTCAGAGCTGCCGGGGAGGGCCCCGCGTGCAGTAAAGGAGGGCACGTGTCCCAGAGGACTCCGGGTCCACGGTGCCCGGCCCACTGTGCACCTGGACAGACTCGGGGCTGCGTCATGGAACCAGGGATCATGCCAGGCCCCGGGAAGCTGCCCTGCTTTTCACAGAATGTAAGCAATGTGCCCATCACTGCCCAGTGAGACTGAGGGCTGGGGACCACTTCCAGGTCCCCTGACCCCAGAGCCCAGCCACACAGGACAGGGAACATCAGAATTCAGACTGGCCGACTTTATGTTTAGTAAGCTAACATGTTTGTCCCTCCTTGAATAATCTTAAATTTTATTTTTAATCTTGGGCAAGAAGTAGTTGATTTTGTTAGTGTTCCCAGAGAAGGCTGGACCGTCCCTTAATCCTGACTGTCTCTGTCTACACATCTGTAAAGCTGGCATCCCACAGCTGTGGCCCAACCCCCCTGCACCCACCTCAGCCCACAGGGACCCCAGGGGATTTTTGTGCTGACAGATTTCTCTTAAGCAGTGGTGTGTCCAGGCAGTCATTCCTGGGATTAGAGGTGACAGTAAGAAAGGGATGTGTAAGTCCTGTGAAGGAAACACAGAAGGTCTCCACAGAACAGGGCCTGGTGCACGCTGCTCTTGGGCTGGCTGCCGTGCTCCCTGCAGGCCTCCCACCCCTCAGAATGAGGCCTCTCTCAGAAGCACCAGTGTGCCAAGTGCAGAGAGAATTTCACACTGTGTGTTCAGTGCTTCAGAGCAGAAGCTGTCAGGGCCTGTGAGTTAGTAGTTTACACAGAAATCCTGAGACCGCCAACACCTAGATCTTTTGAATGTTCTAGCAGTATCAGCTCCTTTTTAGTCATGTCCAGCTCACTCTTGGCCTATGGAACTGAAGAAGTAGCCTATTATCTAAGATTGGTTTTGAGAGACGTATTTTTTTTAAGTCACAAAATTTGGTTTTATTAGCTTTTTAAGAGTGATTTGCAGCAAAAGTTGGCTTTCCATATTGTGGTGGGAGAGTCAGTTGATGCTGGACAGGTTCCTGCAGCTCAGACCTGGGTCTGGTGCGTCAGCTCTGCTGAACTAGTGACCCTGGTGCAGAGGGTAGGCTGGTGGACAGATCTTGACGCGTGAGAGACATTAAGTGATGCGCCAGCCAACTGAGGTTCTGGCACACACTCTCTGTTAACGTCTCACGCAACACAGCTGCCGTGCCGGCTGGAGACGTGGTTCCCTTTCCTCCTGAACCCAGGAGCAGCAACTAAGGAACCGGGCCTGTCAACGTGTAGGGTTTTGGTCTGGCTCTTGGATGTTGGAACTCATGTAGAGACCTGGGCTCAGCTCTGCTGTGAGCTCGCTGTGTGCATGGGGTGAATCGCACGGACTCTGGACTCAGTCACCCTGCCCATCAGCTGTGCAGGGACCGGGCACAGCCTTCCAGCTGTGAGACAAGTGATGCCTAGGGGTTGAGCCCGGTGCGCACGGTGGACGCTGCAGTGTGGCCTGGAAAGTGACTGGGACAGTAGGTCTCAAGCATTCTCAGCAGACACACACACAGGTGACTCTGAGGTGCTGGAGGGTTAAGGACAAAAAGAGAAGGGAAGGAAGGCAGGGAGAGAGGGAGGGAGAAGACTGCAGAGGTGACGCCAAGGTTCCTTCCAGCTGTGAAAAGGCTCCGTCCTTCTTCAGCCTTGGTTTTCCAGTAGGACCTCAGCCTCCTTGCCTCTCAGGAGGAGGTGTGTGCGGGGTGGGCAGTGTCGCTCTAGAGGGCCCAGGCCCTTCCCTCCCGGCCTGGTGCACCCCTGGGGCTGATGGGCCACCCTCAGGCAGAGGCAACTTCCCTCTGCATCCGAGGGACTCTGTTAGACAGCATCTGATTTTTATTTGCAAATGCAGGTTGCCAGGTCACAGGAACCTTTTATGCTTGTGCCCCGCCTGAGTCCCAGGCCCCCGGGATCCCCATAGAGCCAAGCATAAGGTCTGCTGAAGCTTTGGCCCTCTCAGGTGAGTGGGGCCCCCTGGAGGCGGCGTCTGCGAGGGTCCTGTCACCTTGGGTGGATTTGAGGGGTCCGTGAGCGCAGCTGGGGTCTGGAATGGGTAGAAGAGTTGGCATCCGGGGCCAGCTTCCCAGCCTGACCCACTTCTCCAGGTGGCTCTGAGCCGCGTCAGCTCTCCAGGAATGTTCAGGTGCCCCAGTTCCATTTGCCAAGGGCCCCCTCCAGCCAGCTTCTCACACCGCACTGCAGGAGCTCCTCATCGTCCTTGCAGGCTTAGCTGCAAACAGGTGGCCCATCGGCTTCCCAGGACGCTAGTTCCGGGTTCTTTCTCCTCATCACATACAGTGCCTTCGCAGCCAGCATCTTGCTCTTCCTTTGAGTGTGGTGTGTCTCACAAACAAATCCAGATCAGATCTGGTCTTAAGAGTTTCACCTCTAAAAGAGGCCTGGATCTCAGCCATCTCACCTGTTTTAAGGAAAACACCTTGAGCTGTACTAAGCAGGTGTGATATATGTATATTTATCTTTAGATAATGTTTTGATTATTTTAAAATGAGACTTGCATATGTTAAAAATGAATAGCTTATGCTTTGGGATTCTCAACCTGCTCCCTGCCCTTTTTGAAAATCAGCGACAGGAAACATAAGCTGGATTCTCCAGGTTTCAAGAGAGCACAGCTGGGGCCCTTCCTTGCTCCCGGGAGAGCTGGGCTGGCCGACGGGCTCTTTCTGGCTCTGAGGTTCTGGAGGCTTGCTGCTTTTTTCAGATGCTCCTGGATGGTGGAGGGAGCAGAGGTGTCTGAGCAGAAAGGCCTGTGTTGTTTTTAGAAACTTTCAAACCCTTTGCTTAAGCACTTAAGACTCGAGTGTGTGCCTAGAAAGTAGGAAAGAAACAGCTATTTATATCCCTGTGACCTCGTGATTTCTGATGACGCTCAACGAAATGAAGCCCTGAGTAGCCAACACCCACTCCTCTGGGTTCACAGCGGCAGGAGTGGCAGAGGTGGCTGGAGGCAGTAACGTGGACTGTCTGAGCCTCAAAACTTACCCTTGAGGAGTGAGAGCTCAGTACAGATTACCATCCTAGCCGTTTATCCAAGGTCAGCCACCTGCTCAGGCTTGAGCCCCACACAGTTCCCCCTCGTACTTCAAGTCCGGGGCCCTCGGCAAACCAGGTTGGTCCTTTCAGCCCATTGGTCAGATTTTAGAGAGGATTCTAAAATCAGCAAAATTTCAGAAATGAACTCATATTGTTTAGTTTTGGAGAAAGCGCGGCTCTAGAGCCATCCTCAGACTCAAACACAAACCGAGGTGCGTCTCGGCTGACTTTACGCTTGGGCTGTTTCCTTCTCGAGGTAATTTTATAATAAGAGTAGAACATGCACAGTGAGAAAATAAGTTAAAAATCAGTAAAGCAAAAATGTGAAATAAAAACGTAGTCCCACCACTCAGCGCTCACCAGCTATCAAGGCTCGTCCTTCCCCAAACTTCAGTGTGCTGCTGTGTGTATGATTTTCTTTTCCTAAATGACATCATACTGATGTTTTTAGTGTAGGTTTGGATGTGTGGACATATTTGCCTTTTTTCTGAAAGACCACTGTACTTTTTTGCCTATAAGAATTATTTAAGGTAGGGTTTACTTCTTCCAAAGTCAAAACTGACGGCCAAGCTTAAAGTGAGCTTTTGTTTGGTGGCGTGTGACCTGGTGCGTTAGACATAAATGCTGTCATCACCACTACTGAGCTCTTCCCCGAATTCTGTGTCCCACACACTTGGAAAAATGCTGGGTTAGAGAGCGTCACAGACTGACGCAGAAGTCCTCCACCATTGGGCGGGCTCAGGCTCAGAGAGGGTCATAGGCCTTGCAGTGTCTGCCCCCAGACCCCTTGGCACAGGCGTCCCACCAGCGACGCTCTTCTCGGGCCGTCGCCTGGCCCCCTGCCGAGCACCAGCCCCAGGCCCCCGGCGCGGAGCCCACACTGACCGCCAGGGCTGTGCTTGCAGACTGCCGGCTCCACATCTGCCTGTACTACCGGGAAATCCTGGTCAAGGAGCTGACCACGTCCAGCCCCGAGGGCTGCCGGATCTCCCACGGCCACACCTACGACGCCAGCAGCCTGGACCAGGTCCTCTTTCCCTACCCGGAGGACAACAGCCAGAGGAAGAACATCGAGAAGCTGCTCGGCCACTTGGAGAGGGGCGTGGTCCTCTGGATGGCCCCCGATGGGCTCTATGCCAAGAGACTCTGCCAGAGCAGGATCTACTGGGACGGGCCCCTGGCGATACCCAGCGACCGGCCCAACAAGCTGGAGAGAGACCAGACCTGCAAGCTGTTTGACACGCAGCAGTTCCTATCAGGTGAGGTGGAGAGGCTTGGCCGGAACGGGGCGCCTGTGCGAGCTGGGCCTGGGAGCGTGGAGCTGGTGATGGTTGGCGTGCCCCCCGAGAGGGCCATGGCAGCAGGTCGCTCGGCAGGGCTTCCTTCTCTGCGGCCCTGCGCCCACCCGGCCCGACCCCAGAGTAGGTCTCCTGTTGGTTCACCTGTCACCCCATCTGCGGGGGCCTGTGAAGAGCGGGAGATTGTCCCGGGGCTGTGGTTCAGGCTGAGGTCTTAAAGTTTGAGGACGTACCTACTCCTCACCGGCCAGTGAGGCTCCTGTTTTCCTGGCACAGTGGCCGCAGCAGCATATTTGTGATGGTTCAGCTCTTTTGTGGCCCCTGGAAACACTAAGAGTTCGGGACGCATCGCCAGCGCTCGTGGCTGTGAGATGCGCCGCCCTCAGCAGACATCTCCCAGCCGGCGGGACCCCGCGAGTGTGCAGAACTGATTTTGCAGAGGGGAATTTATGAGTTGTTTCTAGATTTCAAATCACATTTTCCAGTGTCACCAGGTTTTGTTTTCCTAGTATTGATTTCGTGGCAGTTAAATCGGGCCCCGGGCTTTTGTGAGCCCTGCGGCCACCTTGTGGGGGAGTCCGTCCCCAGCGTCCATTCGGCTGTCCCCATCATCAGGCCTCTTCCGGATGGACAGCTGGTTCTCCCTCATCCTTAGCTCTTTTTGTATGAGCGCCTCCTTCAGAAACAGCCTGTGTCTGGGCTTTCCTGGGCCTCCCTTCCCCGAAGCTGCTTCTTGATTCAGCTCACCTGGAGCACAGCCCCTGCAGTCCGCCAGCAGAGACGGTGCTCAGCTCCGGGGTCTGTGGCTCCCATTTGCTGAGGCTGCTCTAGATTCTCTTTCGTTGCCCAAGCAAACATGTCCCTGGTGACTCACCCTCCCCAAGAGGCAAACCGGGAGGAGGAGGGAGAGCTAACCTCTGGTCCCTGGCAGCAATCCCTGCCTGACCCAGGCCTCGCAACACATGGGGCTGTCCACCCTGGGCCCAGTGTGTGGACCGCCTGCCACGGGGCTCAAGGAGGAGCCAGGAGTCTGAGGTCTGTGGCCAAGTCCAAAAGAGCCTGGCTCTGGGCCTCCTCGAGGTGACAGGTCTTGGATTCAGAAGGTTCGCTGTGGGTGGGAGGGCTTCATCCTGGAGAAGGGGCCCTCGCCTCTTGGGGTGTCTCTGGCCCCGCAGCTGCAGGAAGGGAGCTCTGTTGTGCATGGCCGTCAGCCTCTGGGACTGTGGGCCCGTCATGTGGGGCCGTGCGCTTCTTCATGAGGGACTCTACGCCCCCTCATGAGGGGCTGTGTGTCCCTTCATGTCCTCACGTGAGGCTGTGTGTCCCCTCATGTCCTCATGTGAGGCCATGTGCTCCCTCATGGGGGGCTGTGTGTCCCCTCATGTGGGGCCGTGTGCCCCCTCATGTCCTCATGGGGGACTGCGTGCTCCCTCATGTGGGGCTGTGTGTCCCTTCATGTCTTCATGGGAGGCTGTGTACTCCCTTATGTCCTCATGGGGGACTGTGTGCCCTTTCATGTGGGGCTGTGTGTCCCCTCATGTCCTCATGGGGGACTGTGTGCCCTTTCATGTGGGGCCGTGTGCCCCCTCATGTCCTCATGGGGGGCTGTGTGTCCCTCATGTGGGGCTGTGTGTCCCTCATGTGGGGCTGTGCATTCCCTCATGTGGGGCTATGTGTCCCTCGTGTGGGGACTGTGTGTCCCTCATGGGGGGCTGTGCGTCCCCTCGTGTGGGGCTGTGTGTCCCTCATGTGGGGCTGTGTGTCCCTCATGTGGGGCCGTGTGTCCCTCATAGGGGACCGTGTGTCCCTCATGTAGGGCTGTGCGTCCCCTCGTGTGGGGCTGTGTGCCCCCTCTTGTGGGACTGTGTGTCCCTCATGGGGGGCTGTGTGTCCCCTCATGTGGGGCTGTGTGTCCCTCATGTGGGGCTGTGTGTCCCTCATAGGGGACTGTGTGTCCCTCATGGGGGGCTGTGCGTCCCCTCATGGGGGACTGTGTGTCCCCTCGTGTGGGGCTGTGTGCCCCCTCATAGGGGACTGTGTGCCCCCTCATGGGGGACTGTGTGTCCCTCATGTGGGACTGTGTGTCCCTCATGTGAGGCTGTGTGTCCCTTCATGTCCTCATGTGGGTCTGTGTGTCCCTCATAGGGGACTGTGTGCCCCCTCATGGGGGGCTGTACGTCCCCTCGTGTGGGGCTGTGCACCCCCTCGTGTGGGGCTGTGTGTCCCCTCGTGTGGGGCTGTGTGTCCCTCATGTGGGGCTGTGTGTCCCCTCGTGTGGGGCTGTGTGTCCCCTCATGGGGGGCTGTGTGTCCCTCATGTGAGGCTGTGTGTCCCCTCATGTCCTCATTTGGGGCTGTGTGTCCCTCATAGGGGACTGTGTGCCCCCTCATGTGGGGCTGTGTGTCCCTCATGTGGAGCTGTGTGTCCCTCATAGGGGACTGTGTGTCCCTCATGGGGGGCTGTGCATCCCCTCATGGGGGACTGTGTGTCCCCTCATGTGGGGCTGTGTGTCCCTCATAGGGGACTGTGTGCCCCCTCATGGGGGACTGTGTGCCCCCTCATGGGGGGCTGTGTGTCCCCTCGTGTGGGGCTGTGTGTCCCCTCGTGTGGAGCTGTGCGTCCCTCATGGGGGGCTGTGTGCCCCTCATGTGGGGCTGTGTGTCCCTCATGTGGGGCTGTGTGTCCCTCATGTGGGGGCTGTGTGTCCCTCGTGGGGGGCTGTGTGTCCCTCGTGGGGGGCTGTGCGCCCCCTCGTGTGGGGCTGTGTGTCCCTCATGTGGGGCTGTGTGTCCCTCGTGTGGGGCTGTGTGCCCCTCATGTGGGGCCGTGTGTCCCTCATGTGGGGCCGTGTGTCCCTCATAGGGGACCGTGTGTCCCTCATGTAGGGCTGTGTGCCCCCTCGTGTGGGGCTGTGCGTCCCCTCGTGTGGGGCTGTGTGTCCCTCATGTGGGGCCGTGTGTCCCTCATAGGGGACCGTGTGTCCCTCATGTAGGGCTGTGTGTCCCTCATGTGGGGCTGTGTGTCCCTCGTGTGGAGCTGTGCGTCCCTCATGTGGGGCTGTGTGTCCCTCGTGTAGGGCTGTGCGTCCCCTCGTGTGGGGCTGTGTGTCCCTCATGTTGTCTCCGACCAGAAGCTGCCTCGGTCTCGCTCTTCCCCTGTGAGCCAGGGCTGTGCTCTGTGCTAGGGCAGCCTCTCATCTTGAAGTGTTTTCTGAGGTTCAGGGAGGAAGCTGTGAACTAAAAGCTGCAGCTGTGCAGACAGGCCCCTCCAGTCAGGGATTCCCGCGAACCTTCTTGAGCCGCCAGGCCTCTCAGCCAACTGTTTCAGAGAAGTGAGCCAACACAGAGGCGTGGGTGTCACCCCCGCCCCCTCGCAGTGTGGAAGCCTGGCACACGTTCTGCTGAAGTCAGTTAGGTTTGATTTGAATTCTGGAAGAAAAAAAAAAAAGCAGGAAGTCAATGGTCCAGTGAGTTAGCTAGAAACTTCTTCGGTTGAAGAGAACAGTGGAAATCTTTGATATCTACCCATTCAGGATCTGCAACCTTCTGGGGACAGCCCCGCAGCCCGCGCGCACATCTGATAAGGCCAGGAGGCTGTGCGCACGCGGCCGCGCCCATGTGAGCCTGCTCTGCGGACTGACATGTGCTCTGGGGGCGGGGCCAGGGCGCTGGTGCACGTGGGCGGCGCGGGCCTGGGGCCTCATCCCACCCTCCCTTCTGAGGGAAGCAGCTCAGAGTCACCGGGTCTCCAAGATAACGTCCTGCACTCTGCGGATGTCGGAGGCCGTGGGCAACACAGACTGCGGCTTAGAGGTCCTGGGTCAAGTCAGAAACTTCTGATTTTTTTGGAAAAAGCAGATTCTCCTCATGTAAACGATTCTTTTGGCTAAACACAGTTCCATTTCCTTTTCGGCCTCCCCTACTCCTTTCCAAGACCTTTGCCTCCTTGTGGGTCCGAAGCTGCAAAATGAGCCCCCCTCTTGGGGTGCAGCCCCCTCGAGGTGAAGGTGATGCCCAGGGGAGACCTGTGGAAACAAACACTCATGTGCACCCCGCGTCTGGTCCCACCCTCACTGCTGTCTGGCCTCCACACCCGCGTGGGCTCCCATCCCTGCCCCACGTCCAGCGTGCGGGTCTCTGAACTGCTTCCGTTGGTCTGCAGAGCTGCAGGCGTTCGCGCACCACGGCCGGCCACTGCCGAGGTTCCAGGTGACTCTGTGCTTCGGGGAGGAGTTCCCAGACCCTCAGAGGCAGCGCAAGCTCATCACTGCCCACGTGAGTGTCTGCTTACCTTCGGGTGAATCAGGGCAGGGCCCCACTTAGAGGAGTTCAGATGGGAAATAAGTGCCCTGGGCCCTGGGCAGAGTGGGAGGGAGGATGTCCGGTGAGCAGCCTCCCCGCCCTGGACACCTGCCCATCACCACCTGGGGTGACCTCTGGCCTGCACTGCACCCATCCCATCTGTTTTGTTTTCCAAGGAAATAGTCATATTCCCATTTCATAGGGATTTAAAAGGATGGGGCTAAAAGTTGCCCTTTAAAATTCTTGACATTTAATGTTACTTTAAAAATGCCTTCTAGCTGATCTCCCCTTAAGGGGAAGCTTTCCCCCTGACTTGAGTATTGTGTAAGCCCCTCCAAAAGGCCCCCATCCTCTTTTATTTCTGGTTGTTAGAATTTATTTAATTGTCGAGAGCTGAGGGCTGCGTGTGTTTGGTGGAGCAGAATCTCTTATGGCCTTTGGGCAGCTCAGGCCATGGTCTCGCTTTCCAGCAGAGTCTAGCATGGGCTCACCTGCACCGAGTAAACATCTTTCACAGAAAAGGAAAGCAGGAAGGTTTAGAGAAATAACATGTAGCATTAATTTGCCACAGAAAGCAGAGTTTTGAATACTTGGAATTTTCAAATTTGAAATTGAAGCCTCTGTGTGGCTGTGACCTGTGGAAGTTATTAACAAGCCCAGGTGACAAATAGCAGCAGGGAACGTCACACCAAACGATAATAGAATTCAGGTCACATCTTTTAAAAAAAGATTTTAATTAAAATTTTAAAAAAACTTTTAATTATATTTTAGAGTATAGCCAACTAACAATGTTGTGATAGTCTCAGGTGGGCAGCAAAGGGACTTGGCCATACATATATATGTATCCACACAACCCCTTCTTCTTGATTATAAAGTCAAGTAACAACTGACCAACCAACAGAAATATAGTCCCCATAAATCTTCAGAGTTTTCTCGTGAATTCTCTCACTGACCGACAGTTACTGATATAATAACGGATTCTTGTTAACAACTGTCCAAGGACTGAATGATCTCGGCGCGGGCACACGGCACCTCGGAAGATGGTGGTGAGCCCTGCGTCTGAGTCTCGGGGCTGGCACGCACTGGCCTGGGTCAGCCGGGACCCTGGGTGCACCCAGGAGTCTTGCTCCTCTTATCGTGGATTGGATTTGCTTCAGTGGCTTCAGATGAGTTATGCTTGAGCCACTATATGTGGGCTCGCGCACCTGACAGGATGAATGTGCCCCGCTTCTTACTGTGAGTTCAGAAAAAGCTGAGCTTGAATACTCTGGTGAATGTGCTCCACCCTCATACTGCGACTAGAGGGATCTGGGGTCAGCTAACTTCCCTTTCTCCACCATCCCTGTTAAACGCCAGATGTGGAAAAATAAGTCCATTGGTCTAACTTACCGGATTACCTTAAACTTTAATGAGACTCAGGTTTGATCCCTGGGTCAGGAAGATCCCCTGGAGGTGGGCTTGGCAACCCGTTCTGGTGCTCTTGCCTGGAGAATCCCATGGACAGAGGAGCCTGGCCGGCCGCAGAACATAGGGCTGCGAAGAGTTGGACGCAACGGCAGCACCTGAGCCCGCACGCACCTCGAACTTACCCTTAATTTGGTCATTTTACCAGTGTGCTTTGTTTAGTTCTCGTTTAGTATAAATTTCAAGTGGCAGTTGGTTTACACACAGCATTATTACCTTTCCGTTCAACTGAAGCGCAAAATTCAGTAGATCCTGTTTGTAGGTCAGCGTGTCCTCCAGAAGGCTCCTCACGTGACACGTCCTCACGGTCGCAGCACCTCACTGCACGTGTGACCGTGTCCTCAGATGTGGAGGCTTCTTGCCAGATGGCCATGATGTCTTGTTTCAATCTTCACTGCAGGTTGAACCTCTGCTAGCCAGACAGCTGTATTATTTTGCCCAGCAAAACAGCGGACACTTCCTCAGAGGCTACGACCTGCCCGAGCACGTCGGTGGCCCGGAAGACTTCCACAGGCCCCCGAGACACTCCTCCATCCAGGAGTGAGAGCCCTGGGGCCGGAGGCGGCGCGCGTGCGACACGCGCACAGGGGGCCGCTGGCTGAGTCCCTGCTCCTTCTCTGCAAAGTGGGGAATGGGGGCTTCAGCCCCACTCCTGAGGAGAACATTGGTAGAGAATCAACGTGACAGATGAGCTTTTTCCAGGAGAAAGAGTGCTTTTCAGGATCTTCTGCGGACGAATGTGAAAGTTCAGCATCACGTGGTTTACATTTACTGATGTGCTGTCTCCAGTCTGATGTGAACTCTTTCTTGCGTGAAGAGCGAGAAGCCCGTGCTTCATTGCTGACCACTAGGATCGCACGAAGGGGCCCAAGTGCCAGCCTGTTTCTCAGGGAAGTAGAACCTACGTGTGAGGCCGTCCTGCCCAGAGGAGGAGCGCTCCAGCCGCTGGGGGTGACGCGCCTCGGGATGCTGACGGCAGGACAGACTCGGCTCCTGGGGTCCCCACCTTCCCGGGGTCCCTCCCTGGGTGGCCCACCACCTCCTGCCTGCAATCCCCGCACCCCCAGGCCCAGAACCCAGCTGGTATGACCCCATGGTGTTTCTCGAGCCAAAAGCATCAGGGCCACCCTGAGTACCAGGTTTTGTCACTTCGTACTCATTGGAAAAGACTCTGGTGCTGGGAGGGATTGGGGGCGGGAGGAAAAGGGGACGACCGAGGATGAGATGGCTGGATGGCATCACGGACTCGATGGACGTGAGTCTGAGCGAACTCTGGGAGACGGTGATGGACAGGGAGGCCTGGCGTGCTGTGATTCATGGGGTC
Source organism: Budorcas taxicolor (assembly GCF_023091745.1). Classification (NCBI taxonomy): domain Eukaryota; kingdom Metazoa; phylum Chordata; class Mammalia; order Artiodactyla; family Bovidae; genus Budorcas; species Budorcas taxicolor. Next base: position 8,535,127 of record NC_068920.1, read on the forward strand.
GCAAAGAGTCGGACACGACTGAGCGACTGAACTGGACTGAACTGAGCTGACTGGTTAAGATATCTTTTGTTTGTCTTTTATCTCTCATGCTATAGAAATTATTGCTATAGCAAAAAGAGAGAGACCGACAGATCAGCACCCTGAGATGTGTTTCTGAAGCTTGGTGAGCGTTTCCCCTCCTGTCCTGTTTGTTAGGAGACCGGCTACCATGGCAACACTACGTCCCCGGGGAGGGCCCTGCGCTAGGGCAGGACGGCGCTTTGCAGATTGAGCAACTGCAGGCCCAGGGAGCTGTTTTTGCTTATTTTGTATATTACACGCTTCCTCATGCCAGTGACAGTTTGACAGGGCCTTAAAATTATTGGGCTTTTTCCAAGCACAGCTTTTTATAGAATCACTAAGATATCTACTTGCTTAAGTGAACTTAACCACTTATTTGTTGTTCCTTTTGGAAAAGTACAGATGTTTGGACCATGGTGCAGCAGCTTATTTTTGTCCTACTGGGAAGTAATTGCCATGACTTTTCGGCTCAGTGTACAAACTGATCTTCTCTTATTCTAGTCTGTGTCTTTAAGTCATTCAACAAACTTGCATTAGACAGATTGTAGCTTTTAACCAGCTTAGTAAGCAATGAAGCCTGGAAATGTCATTTCTTTTTCTTTTTTTTGGGGGGGGGGAAGACGTTTTTAGGGATAAAATAATACATATTAACTACAGAAATGTTAGACAGTATAAAAAGGCAAAACGCAAAGCGAATCTTCCTATTTTCCAATCCAACCTCGTCCACAAGAAGAATTTGATTCTTCCAACAGATTTTACTTTTCTACAGATACACACAAACTTAAAAAAAATCTGAAGGGTCCTTTGTGCCCCCACACATGCAGACTTACCTGCTCCTGGGGCACTTCTGCCAAGCCCACCTTGAGACCCGCAGCGCAGTCTAAGCGGTTCATTAGGCAGGCGGAGGGAGCCCCTTCCGACAGCGGATTGCACTCCGTGGGCTACGGTGACTTATACATCTCATAGATGTGAGCATCTGGGGTACATTACCCCCAGGGGGCAGGAGGGGCAGACACGCGGCTCCCTCGCCTCCTTTCCAACATGAAGCTGCTCTGGCTCAAGCTCCGTGTCTGGCAGATGCTGTTGGCTGGGGCCACAGCCCATCCACGTGCACAGTGCGTGCGCGCCGTGGCTTTCTGCGGTCTGGGGGACCCACAGCGTGGGGCGGCAGATGAACCGTGAAGCAGTCTGGGTGAGGGACCCTGACGTGGGCTCAGCAGCTCCGTGTGTTGTTAGTGGAGGAAGCTGTCAAGTTTAGGCCCTTGTTATTTGGAAGAGTTTTAGGTCCGCAGGGAAGGTCTCGGGGGCTCCCCTGGCTTGTTTCTTGTTCCTGAGGTTTGGTCACACCACGGGCAGAGACCGGCGTCTTTGGAGCACCACGGAGAGCTCCTTCACATCATGGCTTCGGAAGCTCCTCAGTCACCACGCGGAGACCCAGCCAGGCGGTCGTTTCGCAGTGGAGAAGCTGCTCCACGCGGCCCAACAAGCCCACGACCATGGGGACCACCTGAGTCCAGCTGTGCCCAGCGTGAGCAGAGAGGCTTCCGTGGGCTCAGCTGTGAACAAGGCTCTCTTACCAGGTCCCTGCGAGCAAGCCCGGGTGCAGGTCTGACATGGGCTGTGTCCTCAGACTGGTGATCGAGCTGCGTCCCCGGGGAAGGCTGCACCAGTGAAGGTCTTTTATTTCTGTGAATCATTTTATTAGCGAAAATCCAGACACAGCGTAAGCCCTCCCATCCTCCTGCGGTCACATCACCCCACTCTCCACAGGCGGGTCTCCTCTGAAGGTGCTGAGCTTCCATAAGCTCTGTGTCTTTGTTACCTGTCTCCATAAACAGCTGTAGCTCACTGTGTAGCTCACGCGGTCTGCCTGCCATGTGCGCCATCTTGCGACTGGCCTTTCGGGCCCCGACTCGGAGCTGGACACGTGTCAGCGTGTGGGGGGTGGCCTCGTCCAGCCCTGTTTCCCGATGTGGAAGATCACGAGGGCCGGTTCCCGGTTTCTCTTTTCACCGCTTTTAAGAAGGCAGGTGTGTGCAGCACAGCTGAAGTGCAGGAGACAGGCCAGCCTCCTTCAGGGCAAACTCGCCGTGAGCCTCGTGGGGAGGGGGCTTTGCGGGTGCAGAGGGCCTCCCGCTGCCCAGCCTCCCTCCTGGGACTGTTTCAGGCCGAACAGTCCTTGGACAGTTGTACATAATCTTGTCATGAATTTTGCTGTGAATTGCTTTTCAAAGCAGATTTTTATTTGTGATATTTTGAATCTTAATAAAGGTTTTAAAGGGCAGTTTTTCATGGGCTGTGTTACTGAGCCCTCATCTCGACAGCTCTTTAAACACTCCCTCCTCCTGTTGCATTCGGCAGCCTGTTTCCTTCCTGGCTGCGATGAGCCTCCCAAAAATCAGATCTCACACGTTCAGCTTGTTTTAAAAGAAAACACACACCCTGCCGCGCGTCCCAGTGTCGAGCAGCGCCCCGCCTCGCTCCCGACCAACGTGAGGGTCTCAGCGCTGAGGACCTGTGTCAACGCTGCCTTCTGTTCATCGCTATTGCTAACGGGAAAGGGGTGTCAGTTCACCAGCATCCAGACTGTGGACAGTGATAAGCTGTGTGCAGGGAGGCCACAGATGAGACAGAACCCCACCCCAGGGCCTGCGCCCCTCCCCCGGATCTTCAGCCCCAGCTCCTGCCCCCGCCTGTGCTGTTAAAACCCTTGCAGCTGAAGACTGTGATGCTCTCAGAAGCCTGCATGTCCTTTGCATCTAGGAATCCTAGAATGCTAGATCTGAATAATTTCAGATTTGCTAAGTGGTAACCAAATCAAAATAATGGGGAAATAAACTATTACACTGCTCTGGGGGCTGTCTGCTCAGAAAGTGTGGGTGGACTTAGTCTCACAGCAAGTTTTGTGCATCTGAAAGAGGCTTTCGAGGGCTCTGTGCCCTTGAGCTTGGTCTCAGGTGACGCTCTGCACCTGTCAGGTACCGCAGGCGCGAGCCTTTCTCCACCCACAGGGCGGGGCTGGCTGTCCTGGGCTCAGTCTCCTCGACAAGCATCTCCTTTGACGTGAAGCATGCCTCTGCTGGGAGAATCATCATCTTCCACGTCATCTCTCTGGAAAGAAGCTCCAGGGGTCGAGTGAGGTCATCTTTTTCCAGGAGATGCTGTCCCTGAGCTGACCCAGGCAACCGGCTCAGTGTTTTCTGAACTAGTTATGAGTCCTGGGCTGTTACAGGCACCTGGAGAGCCAGGAACTCTTCAGTGACCTCTGTCCACCAGGGGACAGCGTGTGGCCCACAGCTGTCTGGGCAGACTTGCTGGAGGGTGGGGACCCTGGCGCTGTCAGCGGGCGTCTGGTCCAAAATAATATAAAGTTCATTTTATCCCAGTCCTGGAGCTAATGGTCAGAAGTTTGGAACCTGAGGACATCTTATGATCTTTGAAAGCTGTTGCTTCACTTCTTTAGAAATTAAACCGTTCTCTGTCCCCCCAACCACCACCTGCCCCTGCCTTCCCATCAGGCGGGCATGATGGTGGCTTCGCAGAGAATCATCCCAGCAGATAAGGGCTCTTTGCCTCCTCTGGCCTCTCCTTCGGGTCAGGATCCCACAGCGGCCCGGTGCCTCCTCTCCTGGAAAGCCTCTCCTGGCTGCCCGGCTGCCGCCCCCACCCAGGGCCCAGCTCCAGCCGTGGCCCTTCTGGAGGCGTTTCTTGCCCCAATGTGTACACCCCCCACACCCCGCCTGGCTCACTCCCCGGCAGAAAGACAACACTGGTCCTTGGTGGAAAAAGGGAGGGCTCAAGGAGGCTGGGAGTTTAAGAAAGATCAACCGCCCCTTCAGCCCTCTGGACGCTCACCCGGACCAGAGAAAGATGCTCAGAGCCGAGGAAAAGGGCGGCGTGAGAAGAAACGCATGTCCAGGCGTCGGCTTCTCCCGGGTGAAGGCCAGCTGTCCTCCTGGAAAGAGGCACCTCGAGGCAGACCTGGGAAGAGGGAGCCGGAGGAGCCGTCCGTGCACGCCGGGGCGGGCTGAGCCGTGGGTGTCAGCGGTGTCTGCACGGAGGCCACGCTGAGGGCCAGCACCAAGCTGAGTGCCAGCTCGAGGGAAGGAGTGCGATCCGAAGGGAGCAGAGGCCGAGCTCCCTTGGTGGAGTGAGCGCAAAAATGAAACTGCACTGCTGAGCGACACACGCCGTGTTTCTTAGAAACATCAGCCTCGGCTCAGAGCTGCACCTGCCGCGCGTGCGGCGCGACCCTGGTCATGTTCATTCTGGGCTGTAGTCACTGCTCACTAATTTTCTTTCGTAAAATAAAGTCCTTGAAGACAGGTGCTGGTCTCGAGTCCTGGTGCGTGCAGGGCCTGCCCTCGAAACTCAGAAGGCAGTGTCGGGCGTGTGGGTTACGCGAAAGCCACTGCAGCATGCCTGGTGGGGACATGCTCATCAGGGTTGCGTGGTGGCCCATCTCGCAGGGCACAGAGCATGCGCACCGGCCCTTGTGGCAGGAAGCAGAGGCCTGTGCCCTCAGCCCTGCCCTGCCAGCCCCGCCCCACCTTGGGCCTTTGTCTCTCTGCTGTTTCCCCCGGGACACTCTCCTCTCAAAATTCTCCCTTCACCAGGGGAGCTCTATACTGTGCTGAGCTCCGCTCCGGCCCCTCTGCGTCTGAGGCGACCCCCTTCTGTATCACCCCCCCCCCGGGGACCCCCACCCCCCCTGGGACCTCCCCCTCCCCCATCACCCCCACCCTCCCTGGGGACCTCCCCCTCCCCCATCACCCCCACCCTCCCGGGGGACCTCCCCCCTCCCCCATCACCCCCACCCTCCCTGGGACCTCCGCCCCCCCGGGGACCTCCCCCTCCCCCATCACCCCCCCTGGGGACCTGCCCCTCCCCCATCACCCCCACCCTGGGGACCTGCCCCTCCCCCATCACCCCCCCTGGGGACCTCCCCCTCCCCCATCACCCCCACCCTCCCTGGGGACCTCCCCCTCCCCCATCACCCCCACCCTCCCTGGGGACCTCCCCCTCCCCCCTCCCTGGGGACCTCCCCCCTCCCCCATCACCCCTACCCTCCCTGGGACCTCCCCCTCCCCCCTCCCCCACCCTCTTTGCTCCTGCAGGTTCACCCTGCCTTTGGTTCTACTATTTACCTCACGTGAATGGCAAAAGGGAAGGTTGCTTGAAAACAGGAAGGAAAAGAACATTGATGTAGATTTTTAATTGCGGTACAACACAGAAGTAAAATGCATGATTTGTAAGTGCACAGCTCAATGGCACCAAGTCCAGTCACCTAACGCTGTGCAGCCATCACCACCGTCATCCCAAGCGCTTCATCTCAGACTGAAATGGTCCCCAGAATACTCAGTCACCTACCCCTCCCTCGGGCCCTGGAAACCACCATCCACTTTCAGTCTATGAATCAGAGGCTTCTAGGGGCCTCATGTAAGTCAGATTATTCAGGACTTGTCCTTTGTGACTGGTTGATTTCAGGGACATAATGTTCTCAAGGTCCAGCCATGCTGAGGCCTGTGCTGGGGCTTCCTTTTTGAGGCTGTGTCAAGGTCAGGGAGGAAGGGCCACGTGCTCCCCCAGCGTCCTTGCACAGATGGGCATTCGGGTTGCCTTCACCTTTGGGCTGTAGTGAGTAATGCTGCTGTCAATATGGGGATACAATACCTGTTCTGAGACCCTTCTAAATTTCTGGGGCATATCAGGCCATCTGGTAATTCGCTTTTAACTTTCGAGGGCCCTCCACATCACTTTCCCCAGAGCTGCACAGGCTCACACGCCCACCCCCCAGGCACAGGTGCTCCCCTGTCTCCACACCCTCACCGACACTTGTTGGAACAGTAAAACAAAATGCCGTTCGCTATGAAGCACTTCCTGAAGACCCACTGTGTTCCCGGCCTCTGCCTCATCCGGGGAAGGTGGAGCAGGGCGTGGGCAGGCTCTCCCTGGCTGGGGCAGGATGGCCTTCAGTAAAAGAGGTGAAGAAACTGAGGCTCAGGAACCCTAAAGTTACTGTTGGGCTGGCCAAAAAGTTCCCTGGGGTCTATAACAAATATCCTTATTCAATTCGCTATTATCATTTAAAATGTGACTTTTCAAAATGCATGTAAAAGTGCTTATAAAAAACCCTTTAGGCTGACTCACTTCTCGAGTTTAAATGTCTGCCCTAGTGTCACTGTAAGCAACGACGATTTGTAAATACACAAAGTGGGTGTGATTGTTTTATTTCCATTTCCCAGTATCCACTGAAGTAGCAATGACTGTAAGGACACCCTCCTCTGAAGCATCTGAAACGTGCCTCCAGGGAAGACACCAGGCTTCTTGGTCCTCAGCTTCCCAGGAACACAGCCTGGTCTTTGTGTCAGTGTTTGTCAAATCAGTGGATTGTTTAGTTAATTAAATAAGTTAAGTTAAAAGAATTAATTTCTTAATTGACTACTGGCTTCATGGGATATATCAATATGTTCCATCTCTAAGCTGGTACCTTTCATTGGCAATGAAATCTCCTATTAGTGAAAATGCTGTAATACATCTCAGGTTCTTTTTCTGAAAAAGTTTCAAGGGTTCAGTTTGTAGAAATGGGTCACGGCAGCTCCTAATGAAGCCTGTGCTCTTGGGAACCATGTACCCTGTGCCCACGGGTGGCTCCGGGCCCGGGGGTCCCCAGCGCTCAGGTGGGACAGGCCTGGAGGCTGGGGCCTCCCTGACTCGGGCCTCCCTGACTCTTGCCTCCCGCCTGCCTGCATCCTGGGGCTTCTCCACGCGGCTCCCCTCTGTAGATGGGGACTCGCCAGCGACTTCTCCCAGCCAGAGGACCAAGCAGGGTATCCACAGGGCTCCCAGGCCCAGCAGCCCCGGCTCACTCTGGGACCCTGGTCTCCCTGGGACCCCGCTGCTTGGGCGTCTTTCCCCTTGGGAAGCGAGCTGCAGCAGCAAAGGCAAGGTCCACGGACACTCAGGGCCCCGGGCAGCTTGTGCAGCTACACTTTGGGGAGGATCGCTCAGGTGTAGATGAAAGTGTCTTTTCTCCTGAAGAAGGTGTGGGGTGTGGGCACAGGGCCGGACACGGGCCCTTCCCGTCACCCCTCCTCCTCCCTGTCTGTGACCGCAGCGGCCCTCGGGGCTCCGCGCTCCTTCCAGCTGGAGCCAGGACTCCACCACCCTGGGAGCCCAAGATTCTGCCAAGGGCGCTTCCCCACTCGAGGGTCTAGGAGGAGAGGGGGAGGGCAGGGGTCTGCACCCTTCCACTAACACCGATGTCTTCGTGGGAAAGGGCCCTCAGGAGGCCCCCTGGAAAGGCAGCAAGACATCCAACCGTTTCACACGGCCGTTTGCAGACCAACAAGACCTGTGGGGCAGAGAACGCAATGGGCACAGGGTGGGCCCCACGCGCCCCCGGCCAGGCGGCCTGCGGACGCGGCGGGCAGGGGAGGGGCTGGGCGGGGGCAACGAACGCGGTCTCCCAGGGCGGCGAGGCCAGGGCGTCTTCGAGGGACCCCCAGCGTCTTCCCCTGGCCGGGCGTCGGGGGGCGCTGGACCTGCGGCAGCCCGGCTCCCGGACCCCGCCCCCGGAGCCCCGGGCGCCCCCGGCCCCCGCCGCCGAGCGAGAAGGGCCCGCTTGTTCCTGGAAGCCCAGCAAAAGCCCCCGCAGCCGATGAATAACTGCTCCACGATTAGAAAGCACCGCCGGGCAGCAGGCAAACCTCAGGAGGGGAAATACTGACCTTCCTCCTCGACAGCCGGCCCCGGCCGGCTCCCCCCCCCCCCAGCCCCCGCCCCCGCCCCGCCCCGCCCCCCGCCCCGCCCCCCGCCCCGCCCCCCGCCCCGCCCCCGCCCCGCCCCCCCGCCCCGCCCCGCCCCGCCCCGCCCCCGCCCCGCCCCCGCCCCCGCCCCCGCCCCGCCCCCGCCCCGCCCCCGGCTCCCCCCCACCCAGCCCCCGCCCCGCCCCGCCCCGCCCCGCCCCCGGCTCCCCCCCACCCATACCCCGCCCCGCCCCGCCCCGCCCCGCTCCGCCCCGCCCCGCCCCGCCCCGCTCCGCCCCGCCCCGCCCCGCCCCCGCCCCGCCCCCGCTCCGCCCCGCCCCCGCCCCGCCCCCTGACCTCCGCCCCCCTGACCCCCGCCCCCCTGACCCCCACCCCTGTGGCTCTAGGTCCCTGGGGCCATGAGAGGGAAGAGCCGCGGCCCCATCTGAGGGCCCTGCGCCCCGTCCCCCGGGCGTCCCTCTGGGTGGCCCAGGCTTTCTCAGGCCACCAGGCCTCCCGGGACTGCGGCTGCAGTTCCCACCCTCCTGCTGAAGGGCGGGGGTGCCTGTGGGGCTGTTGGCAGAGAGCGGGCTCTGAGGCAGGAAAGAGGGGCAGCTGGACGGTCCCCGGTCCTCCTCCAGGAGGAGGGCGGCCGGCGGACGCGTGTGGCTGAGCGCGAGCCGGCATCACTGGCCCAGCCTCCACCTCCTCCCATCTCGAGGCCGGGGCTGGGTCTGCCGGCTCCAGGGTCATTAAACGGAGCCATTATTGAAAATTAAATCTCATAAATTATAAAGATTCTCACTGTTTCGGATTGCCTGGCCACCGTTTTCCGCCATCTCTGCTCTGGAGTTGACGGGCAGCGGGTCTGTGCTGCGGGTCACGGCGCAGCCCCGAGTCACTTTCTGCATCCCTGAGCCCCGGGGGCACCCCCTCCAGCCCAGCTCAGAGAGAGGAAGGTGGGAGACAGGAACAGCCGTGGTGTCTCCCGGGGGCCTGGGGAGGGGGAGGGGTCGAGCGGGGGTGCTCCAGGCCAAACTGGCCTCCGCACACCGACAGTGGCTGCCCAGCCCTGGGCGTTGCCAGCCTCTCTCTGGGGCCTTCTCCTGGCCGAAGAAATGCACCGCGAGTCTCTCCCAGGGCAGGCTCTCCAGCCCCCCAGGGGTTTCCTGGAGCCCCTCCCCAGGCACAGAAGAGACACCCCCCTGCCTGTCCCCCCAAGTCTAGGAAGCAGGAGAGGGTGTGCCCCGGGCAGGGTGACCACAGAGCCAGCTTGGGACTCTGCCCAGAGTGTATGCCACCTTCTGTCCTTGACAGCGTCTGCTTGGCCCTGTCCCCAGGCCGCCTCACCACCTGGCACCCACAGAGAGAGGGCGAGCTCCGCAGGGAAGGGGTGCAGGTGTGTGTGGACACTGAGCCTCGGCCTCCGTCGGGGGCGCGCGGCACTCCGGGGGGCTCTCCTGGTGGCTGGGTGGAGGGCCCACCCAGAGGGCGTGTGTGGACCAGGGTGCCAACCGCCTGGGCTCTGCCCTCGTGGGGTGGAACGCACCTGGGTGACCTGTCTGGTCTCCCCACACTTCCTGCTCCTGAGACGCCGATGGTCAAGGCCAGTTCTCCAGGTGCAGACCTAGCCCCTCGGAACAAGGAGGGACTCCTGCGGGCCTGTTTCTAGAGGCCACGGCCTTACCAAGTGTCTGAACTGATGTGCACAGCCCCGTGTATACAGAGGGGTCAGTCCAGAGGGCGTGCGTCTGCGGCCACAGGGGTGTGACCTGTTTTCTGCATCTTGATTCCAGTCATGTATACTAATGTGGACACCTTAAGTTCAGCTGCCCACCCACGCCACTGGTATGTCATTATTAGTAATCCCAATTTCTTGCTTAATTTCCATGCGAGATAGGGCTTGCCTGTAAAATGCATTGACAGAGGCACCTTCTATATTTAGTGAAAGAGATGTTATCTCCAGATTACAGGGAAATGATTACATCAAGGTCCTCTGTTGATGAAATAAATAAACCACAAGAAAGAAATAAACTGCACGAGTCGCTGAGAACCAAAGTGACTTGGCTTTCTTGCACCTACAGGTCCCTTTGCCCACGAGTGTCGTCCAAGTGAACGGGCCATGTGCCCTTCGTGGCTCAGGGAACAGCAGCTGGCAATCCTCTAGGTCCGAAGGAAGCCTCACCCACGTCCGCTGGGGCTGCGGGCCGTGTTTAGGGGCGAAGAGAAGCAAGCGTCCTTTGCCTTTAACGCCGTTAAGACCCGAGGTGGACATCCTTCCGCTTTTCCGGACATGGAGATGGCGGTGCAGGGCGGGGAGGCCATGGAGGCTCGCGAGCTTGGGTTCCACTTCCAAGGGGTCACCTAGACAGCCTTGTGACCTCCTCAGGCTCAATGCTCTCTGGGTGCAGAGCGAGGTGTGGGGGCCCTTAGGGGTGACCTCCCCGGGGTTCTGAGAAGGGTGCCACTTCCTCAGACTTCCTCAGTCAAGTTGTTAAAAACACGTTATCAGAAACCTCCCGTATGCCTTTTTTCTGATAATTAGTGATGCCAGGCATCTTTGTATGTGTTTTTGGCCACCTGTATGTCTTCTTGGGAGAAATGTCTATTTAGATTTGTTCATTTTTTGATTGGGCTGTTTGCGTTTTTGACACAGAGCCATGTGAGCTGTTGGTGTATTTTGGAGATGAATCCGTTGTCCTCTTTGTTTGCAGATACTTTTCCCCATTCTGAGGGTCGTCTTTGCCTTCTGTTTGCTTTGGCACATCCAGACGAGCTTTGATACGACAGAGGGTAAGGAGCCAACACACCTGGGAGGACAGATGAGCGTCAGATGTAGGAAGTGGGGAGCTGGCGAATGGAGTGACCCGCCCACCGTCTGCGGCCGCTGTTTGGGCGAGCTGAGGCTCAGCGGACGGGCTCTGGCCTGTGTCCAGGGTGGAGGCCCGACCCACAGGGGCGCGTGAGCACGAGGCCTCGCGCAGCCCCGGGAGCCACTAGGAGACGCCTCCTCTCCATGCTGAGCGTCGCTCCTGCCCTCAAGCAGCCTAAACCACGCTCTGCCCGCGGGGCTTGCGTGCAGCTGCCTCCTGGTGGCCGGGCCTCCTCCCGCCCGCCCTCTGCTCAGATGCACGTGGACACACGCTGGGCCCCAAAGAGCTGATGGGCAGTGGGGGCTGAGGACAGAGAGGAGAGGGGGTGGCAGGGACATGGCTCGCCGGTCAACAAGCTCTCGCAGCCCTTTCCCGGCCCTTGGCGTTTCTCTCTGGCTGCACAGAGTGCAGAAGGCCAGGACCCAGGAAATGAGCAGCAGCTCCAGTCAGGGTCTGCGGTCTCTCCTCTCCTGGCTAGCACACCGCACACTCCCTGAGCCCCTGGTGGGCCGTGCTGTGCGGATGCGGGTCCTTGGGTGCAGGCGTCCTCTGTTCACTGCGTCCTGGGGCTGCTAGTGCTGTGGGCTGCGTTTGACTGGACCCACGTCCTCAGGGACTGACACCTGGTTCCACGCTACAGTCTTGCCTCCTGTCCCGGCTCTGCCTCTCCTGGGAAGGGGGAAACAGAGGGGAAAGGTGAGCAACCTCAAATGAGTTCTCTGCACAGCACCTCTGACCACACACACTCAGAATGGATATTTCATAACTGACATAAGAATTACCTTAATCACAGAAGCGGCCAAGTGACACCAAGCGGGGTGCGTTCCATCCCCCCAGGCCAGGCAGGAGCGCCCAAGGACCCTCTGTGTGCTGGGTATCTGTTCTCTATGCCAGGGTGGGGGCTTGCCTGCGAGCCCCCTGGCCTGCAGGGCAGCGAGGCCGCAGCTAGGAGGAGCCACAGCCAGAACGAGCGGTCAGAGCAGTGACTCATCTTGTTCCGCAGCAGCAATCAGCGTTCGCTTTCAGGGGAAAACGCCCAGGTCAAACGCAGTTCCTCAGTTATTGGAAACGCTGTGTGGTTCCCCGTCCTTGGCCCGAGTCACTGGCACAAGCCAAGTGTGCGAAGAGAGCCGCCCGCTCACTGGCCTCGCTTGGTTTTGATTAAGATGAACTTTGTGTTAGAGACAGGACATAGCAGGTCTTTCTTGAGGTTCTAGGGCTGCGACTGGCTCAGGACCTGCCGAGGCAGGAGTTCTGACCCAGAGGCTCCTGCGCGGAGGTCTGCGACCGGAGGGTCGCGCGCCGACCCGCCCTGCCTCCCGGCCTTGGGGCCTGCAGGCCGGCCCGGGTGCCGGGGCTGGAGACGCTGAGACGGCCCCACGTGTGAGCCCCGGAGTCGAACGCGGCGCCGCCTGCACCCTGAGCAACGCTCGGCTGCCTCCCCGAATCAATCTCACTGACGCCTGTTGTGAATTCTCCCAAGAACCTGCAACCTGTGCCCCGGAGAAAGACTTCCCGAGGGCAGACGCCGGCTCGGACTCCAGCTTCACACGCAGCACGTCACACCGACCGTCCTGATCGCGCTGACGTGACGGCCCGGCCACCAGACGCACAGCCACCCTGTAGCGCGGCCGCCACCACACAGCGCTCCCCTGCGAAGCCCAGAGCGACGCCCGCCCACCTGCAGCCCGCCCTCGCCCGCCGCCTGCCTGGGCGCCTCCGGGCCTCCCGCGAGCGGAGCCGAACGGCGGCGTTTGCCTCACCGCGCCTGGTTCCCTTCACGGGGCGGCACGTTCTGAGTCCGTCCGCGGGGCAGCCGGGTCGGGGCCCCCTCCTCCTGAAGGCCGAGTGATACCGCGCCGTGCGGATGGGCCGCGCTGTCTGTCCTGCAGCCGGACACGGGGCTTGCCCCCACCTCCCAGCCGCTGGGAGCCTGCGAGCGTGCACAGCTCCCGAGGCCCCGCTGTCCTGTCCCCCGGGTGCACGCCCGGCGCGGAACTGCTGGGCCACGTGGTCCTCCCTGGCTCGGGGTCTTGAGGAGCCGTCAGGCTGCTGCCGGCGAGGGCTGCGCCGTGTCGCCCGCGCTCCTCTTGGTCCAGGGGCTGCCGGCTGTCGAGACACGTCTGCCCCGCACGGTTGTGGGGGTGAGGCCAGGACAGCAGTGTGGGCAGGCGCGCTGTCTGGGAGGACCTTTCCGGCGCACAGGTCTCACGTGGTGGGTGCTGGGGGCACGGGAGCTTTCAGGGTCCCTCTGACTGGGCCACCAGCCCCGAGTGATGAGCCTTGAGACCCAGCCCTCTCCCCTTGTCCTGAGACCATTCCCTTCAGTCAGTTCAGCCACTCAGTCGTGTCCGACTCTCTGCGACCCCACGGACTGCAGCGCGCCAGGCCTCCCTGTCCATCACCAACTCCCGGAGTCCACCCAAACCCATGTCCATTGAGGTGGTGATGCCATCCAACCATCTCATCCTCTGTCATCCCCTTCTCCTCCTGCCCCCAATCTTCCCAGCATCAGGGTCTTTATTGGAAAACACCCTGAGGGGTAGGGTTTCAGCAGATGAACTCGGGGTCACAGGCATGCAGACCACAGCTGTCCGGGACCGAGTATTCTCTAAGTTAGAGACAGGCAGGTGCAGTGGAGCTGCGGACGGCGCTGGGCCCCGGGAGAGCCTGCCAGCTGACCAGCGTTTCTGGGGCCTCTTCGGGGGATGTGTCCTTGTGAAGGAGTGCACTCTGGCGGGAGGCAGGGAGGGTCACCCATGCGCTGGGCGGCGTCCTCGATGGGGATTGGGGAAGCTGGAGGTGAAGTCCAGCCGCTTGAACCTGCCGAGACTGCAGGGGGACCACGTGCCTGGGGAGCACGTGGGGCTATCAGACTTCGGGAGCCTTTTTGGCCCGGAGGTGGATCTAGGGGAGTCAACTCAAGGGACCTGCTGGTAGGAGTTCAGACACTTTGAGGGCAATAATCACAGTAAACCTGCAAAGAGCTGTGATTTACAGGTGTCCGCGTACTGACCCCCTTCACAGGTCCACGAGGGAGGAACCACAAGCCCCCACTTTACACACGTGAAGAGCCACCCAAGGTCCCGCCACGGACAGGGAGGGGCCCGGCTTGGGCCGGGTCGTCTGGCTCTGCCCTGGGCTCTGCCTTCTCTGCCCGACACCCAGGCGCCCGCCCCCAGGAGAAGCAGACACAGCCCGGGGCGGGCTGGGGCGGGAGGGAAAGCCCGGAATGTTCTGTCCATCTCTGAGGCGGCTCCTTAAGGGCCCGCTGCGGGGGTTCCACGTCAGGCGACACCGCCGAGGGCCCTGTGAGCGCGGCTCCAGCCGGGCTCCGTTTGCGGAAGCTGACGTTTCACTTCTGACGAGCGTGGGCCCCCAGGACGGGGTGGGGGTCTTGTGCCCTCATTTTTGCCTTAGATGTGTCTCTACCAGACACTGTAGCAGGGTCTGCACAGCACGGTCCATGGGGCCAGGCCATTTGACTGGGTTTGTAGTTTTCACCAGCCTTAAAAAAAAAATGTGAAACACTTCTTAGACCCCATTGAGTGGTATTTGACAACTTCCGTCATCGACAGCAGCACCAGGAACTGCTCTGATGCCTTAAATGACCTTGATGCTCAAAGTGTGAATAAAACGACGGTTGCGCCATCAGCCACTCCCAGCACACAGCCCAGGCCCGTGCCGCAGCTTCTCCGGGGTTCCCTGTCTTCGGTAGGGGTCTTGCTCCACCTGTGACCCCGACGCTACTCTCACTCCCAGAATTAGAGTGAAATGACTCCAAGGCATCACTCCAAGAAATAAATAAGCTTTAAAAGCACATATGCCTTAGAAAACTTTTTATTTAACATATCAAGCAAATCAATTAAGGATTATATTAAAAGTCCATGATTTTGTATTGCTCAGATTCATCTGGGTTTACCTCAACATTTCCTGACATAAATGCGCCAAAGATGTCTCTCGAATCTAGTTGACCTGAAATCACATTCCAGTGCACATTCATTTGCCAAAAAAAGAATGGTCAAAGAGAACATCACGCAATATTAGAAATACAAGAAAGTTTCATTTCCCTGGAGAGCCCTGTGGACGTACGGCCGGAGGAAGCCCCAACGCGGACGGCTCACAGGCGGCGCAGCTCAGAGCAGAGCCGTCCCTGACCATCAGCGCTTTGTGCTTGGAGCCCAGGGCGTGAGGCCGGTGTGACGCCCACCAGCAGGCTGGCAGGTGCCCCCTGGCCCCGGGAGTCCGCCGCCCCCCGACTGCATTTCTGGGAAACTAGCAGATGGTGCCTACATCATGTGGGCAGAGAGCCTGGTGCATCAGCCTGTTCGGGGGCTGCCTTGTGGGTGAAGGAAGGTCACTCAGCCCTGCTTTGAGGAGGGAACATTTCAAAGCCCCCAGTTCCACCTTCATGCTGGCTGGGGTCTCCCACCCTGCGTCTGCGCTGTGTCCACACCAGACATGGCATGGATATGGAGGGTGAGCAGCCCCCCTTTGCCCCCTGAGGGCCCCGGGACACAGGCTGGCCCCCACATCCAGGCTCAGGGGGAGCAGCCTCCTCACTGCTAGCATGCCGTCTCCACAGCAGGACTGGGCCACCTGTTGACCCCGCCTGGATGTTTGGGGCACAGGCGGGTTCAGAGCACCCGGAGGAGCGGGGTGGGGGGCAGTGCCAACCTCAGAGGGGCAACAGGGGGCATCAAGCCTGGGGGCCTGGGGGCACAGAGCAGGTACGAGGGGAGTCCATGTGACGATGTTGTGCTGAGTGTTGAATGAACTTGAAATCAAAGACGAAACCACAGCCCATGAGAGGAAGCAGAGAGGCTGCAGAGAGAGTGAGGCTGCAGGGATGGAAAAGCGGCCGTGGGGCGGGGCTGCAGAAGCCCAGAGACGCGGCTTGTTCCTTCCCTGATGACAGCGGCGATTGTTTTGCTTTTCAGACTTTGAAGTGATCCGTTAGGGGATTCGTAAGAATCAGGGTAAATAAGCAGCCGCATGCCACTGGCCTCTGTGGTTTCAGAGCAGGTGTTACAACAGAGTCTGGAACAAACACGGGGGAGGCGTGGAGCTTCGCCCAGAGCCCAGGTCTGGCCTTTCCAGAAGCTGTCGTGGGAACCGATCAAAGAAACTGCAAAGAAGCTGGAAAACGGCAGCAAGTGGATCAGCCACGATGAGCACCTGCCCTCGGCAGAGCACGGTGGAATGAGCGACAGAGGCAGAGACGGGCAGGGCAGGGGGCCCTCGGGGACCCTGGGGCGGAGCCCCCCGAGTCTGCAAGCGCACAGCCCTCGTGGGCCCTGGGGCGGAGCCCCCCGAGTCTGCAAGCGCACAGCCCTCGTGGGCCCTGGGGTCGGGAGCCCTGGGCGCTGGACTCCAGCAGGTCCAGCCCTCGAGGAGATGACGGCAGGGGCCTTGCTCACCGTACACGCAGGGGCATCGGACCTCTGCAGGCTTAGCGCCAAGTCACGGTTTTAAGGGACATATTTGCGTCCTGTCCCTGAACGCCTGCCCAATTCAGATCCTGTGTCCCCTCTGGGCTGGGGCTCCCCATCCCTCCCCAGCTGATTCCCAGGACACAGAGCCTGCTGGTCCCCTCCCCTGGCCCGCCTGGGAGGATGCAGAGCGGGACGCTGCCCGTGGGGCAGGGGGCACGGGGGGTGAGGGGGAAGTTCTAGAGCAGCGTGACCAGAGGGCTGCAGGCTGACAGGAGGGGCCCTGCTGCTGTGGGGGCCGCAGCCGCCCACCCGGGGTCCCGGGCTTCCAAGGCTCCTGGCGCTGCTGAGCAGGCATCACCCCCGGCCTGTCCGGAGCCGGGGTCGGGGGGGCGCTCTACTCTGTTGGGAAGGTGGACGGCGGATGAAGAGGGGCGCTCACTCCTCAGAACTCACCTGGTGACTTTAACACACCACAGGACAAACACAAACAGCCCCCTCTCCTGAAGGTCCCGGGAGAGCGGGTGCCTCGGTGGAAACAGTGATGGAGCCGCGAGGTGCCTGGGCAGCGGAGCCACGGCCCCGGCCTGACTCAGGGAGGAAGTCGTCTTTCCACTCAGCTCAAAACAAGTGGTTTCAGGACGGCGTGTGTGTCACCGGCATTTCCCTGTCGTGTTTATGAGATGAGGTGGGAATAGGCCCCGTGGTTACTCTAATCTTGTCTTTTACAAGAAACAAGAAGCCCCCAGTGGAACACTGGGAGGGGGCTGAGAGGCGGGAGACGCCGGGGAAACCCGAGGATGCCTGCGGGGAGGGGGCCCGCTCCAGGCTGTGCCCCAGGCCGAGCCCCCTGTCCAGCGGTGCCTTCTCGAGACGGGCCGTGCCAACAGCTGACATCCGGGGGCGGGGGACGCAGGTCCACCCCAGGGCCAGGCCGGGCTGGGAGCCCTGGAGGACGGTCAGTGCGCAGCAGGTGTGCGGGGTGCCGGGACCCTTGAAAGGCTGGGGCCCAGGCGTCCTAGGGGCCCTGAGGTTGGCAGTTTCCCCAGAAACCAGTTCAGAGGTCACAGCTCCTACCCTGTAGGGACAGGGCTGAACTGGTGAGGGCTGAAGCGAGAAAATGACTGTTTCGTTGACATGTGAATGGTGTCCGCCACCCTGGGGAGGTGGCCAGACTCCTAGAACACAGCGTCCGTGGAGGCCCAGCCCCAGGCCCCGGCTGTGGAATGTGGGCCAGGGTCCGGGGGCCAGGGACCGGAGGCCGGGGGCCAGGGGCCAGGGGGGCCGAGGGCCGGGGGCTAGGGACCATGGGCTGGGGGCCGGGGGCCTGGGGCTGGGGCCCTGGCCTCCTGCCCTCGGAAGCAAGGTTCACAGGAGGCTCCAGGATGAGCAGCCCGGGTGAGCTGCCTTTGAAGTGCCACACCGGGTTCGTGTCTATATTTAAACCAGAGTGAAAGACAATAAACCAGATGAAAGAGTTCGCTGAAAACACCCTCCTCGGCAGAGGTGACGCCGGGCAGCCAGGCCGTCTGGGCGAAGCGTGTGTTCCACTCACCTGTTTGGGTGGTGATCAGGCAGCAAAACAACGGGAGAAAAAAATCCCCACTTTTTCACCAGGAGGCTTTACTGGAAAATCTTCTAATAAACAGAGTCGGAAGCACAGCAATCTCGAAACCGCCTTCTCTGCGCTCAGTGTTGTTTTCACGATCGCCTCTCTCTGTGGCCAGCGCCCTGAGGCCTGGGCACCGGGTCCCCTCCAGTGGCCGGCAGTCACACACTGCACCCTAGACTGCAACCCTGTCATCCGTCGGGGGCGGAACTGGTCCCTTCAAAATTCATGCGCTGCAGCCCTAACCCTGCACCTCGGGTCTGGAGACGGGCCTGTAAAGAGGGGAGGTGGGGTGCCTCGGGTGGGTCCCGACCCCACTGGACTGGTGTCTCAGGCCAAGAGGAGACGAGGGCACAGGCAACGGGCACGCAGAGGGCGATGCCCGCCCGGGGGCAGGGGTGCGGGCAGCACGCGCAGGCCCAGGACAGCAGCCTCGGGAGGACATGCTGGGCCCGGCCGGCCAGCCTCCAGGGCTGAGTGCGGACAGCCTTCCTGGCTTCAGCCGCCCTGTCTGTGGCCCTGCTGCTTGTGGCCCACACCATCTTTCTAGACACCTCTTTTTTTTAAGAAAGAGGAAGCTTGGAAGTAGCGAGTCCCCCGAACTTTACAGACGAGAAAAATGAGCCCCCAAATCTGCGATGCATCTGAGCTCAACTCACAACCACTGAGCGAGTTGACAGGCTCCCCCTTCCAGGAGGCCGGCCAGGGCAGCCTGAGAACCGAGGCTGCCGGGGGCAAGTTACAGACACACTTTATTTATTTATTTATTTTTAATTTTTATTTTTACTTTATTTTACTTTACAATACTGTACTGGTTTTGCCATACATTGACATGAATCCACCACGGGTGTACATGTTCATGTTTGGGACGGACACACTTTAAAGGGAGACGACAGGATCTGCCAATAGATCCGACGTGGCCGAGTCCCAAGACCGGGCTGCAGAGACCGGAGGTCCGGGCTGGGCCGGAGGCCCAGGCGAAGCCGAGAGGGCACCTGGGGCCAGTGGGAGGGTCGTGGGCGGGGTGAGGACGCTGGAGGGGCCGCGGCTCAGCCCTCAGTGCGGGAAGGGCTGCTGGCCGCTCCTCCGCCCCTGGGTGTCCATGAATCCTATGTCTACAGGTTACAGACCCCATGACACGTTTTCCTACTTTTGGCTTAGACAGGCTTTTAAAGCAATTAAGAAAAAATGTCTTTGATGTATATTCTTTCTCATTTTAAAAACAGTATTCTTCAGTGTGTGTGTAGGTAATAATTTCCACCTAGCATCTTCCCCTTTGATTGAAAATCTTCCTTGAACATTTCTTATAAAACAGGTCTTTGTTTGCCGGAAACGAACTGCCTCAGCTTTACTTTGTCTGAAAGCACCTATACTTTACTCCCTCATTTTGGAGAGCTGCACTGACTTGGTAAAGAACTTCAGATGGGCGATGTGTTTCAGTGCTAAAGATGTTTATCCACTGTCTTTGGCAAGGTTAGTCCTCCCATAATTTCCACTCATTAAATCCACCTGTTTAGGCTAAACATAAGTTCAATACATCTTCTATGAGTTAGCCATTCAAATACTTGAAGATAGGTCTTATTCAACAGAATATTAAAGACTCAGTGTCAAGGTGCCAGGTACTCTCACAGGAAATCAGCGTTAATTCTCGCTTTCCAAGACGGTGTGGCAGGTGAGCCTCCATGGAGCCAGTGAGGCCTGGCTGGTGAGGCTGAGTCAGGGGCCGCGGCCGCCCTATCCATGGGGAACCACCACCCCAGCCTCACTCAGCATCGTGGGTCCTGCTGAGAAGCGGCCTCAGTGGCCGGCCAGGCCTTACCCAACTGGCTTGAGGCTGGAGAGGCTTAGAATGCGGGGAATTTATGCTGGAAGCCTGAAAGTGAAAGTGAAGTTGCTCAGTCTTGTCCGACCCTTTGTGACCTTATGGACTGTAGCCTACTGCGGGCAGGAATCCCTCAGAATAAATGGAGTAGCCATCATGGTCAACAAAAGAGTCCGAAATGCAGTAATTGGATGCAGTCTCAAAAACAACAGAGTGATCTCTGTTCATTTCCAAGGCAAACCATTCAGTA
This sequence comes from Budorcas taxicolor, assembly GCF_023091745.1. NCBI lineage: Eukaryota > Metazoa > Chordata > Mammalia > Artiodactyla > Bovidae > Budorcas > Budorcas taxicolor. The sequence goes on from NC_068920.1 coordinate 8,554,921, forward strand.
TCACAGTAATCCAAGTCTATGCCCCAACCAGTAACACTGAAGAAGCTGAAGTTGAATGGTTCTATGAAGACCTACAAGACCTTTTAGAACTAACACCCAAAAAAGATGTCCTTTTCATTATAGGGGACTGGAATGCAAAAGTAGGAAGTCAAGAAACACCTGGGGTAACAGGCAAATTTGGCCTTGGAATACGGAATGAAGCAGGGCAAAGGCTAATAGAGTTTTGCCAAGAAAACACACTGGTCATAGCAAACACCTTCTTCCGACAAACACAAGAGAAGACTCTACACATGGACATCACCAGACGGTCAACACCGAAATCAGATTGATTATATTCTTTGCAGCCAAGGATGGAGAAGCGCTATACAGTCAGCAAAAACAAGACCAGGAGCTGACTGTGGCTCAGATCATGAACTCCTTATTACCAAATTCAGACTTAAATTGAAGAAAGTAGGGAAAACCACTAGACCATTCAGGTAAGACCTAAATCAAACTCCTTATGACTATACAGTGGAAGTGAGAAATAGATTTAAGGGCCTAGATCTGACAGATAGAGTGCCTGATGAACTATGGAATGAGGTTCGTGACATTGTACAGGAGACAGGGATCAAGACCATCCCCATGGAAAAGAAATGCAAAAAAGCAAAATGGCTGTCTGGGGAGGCCTTACAAATAGCTGTGAAAAGAAGAGAAGCAAAAAGCAAAGGAGAAAAGGAAAGATATAAGCATCTGAATGCAGAGTTCCAAAGAATAGCAAGGAGAGAGAAGAAAGCCTTCCTCAGCGATCAATGCAAAGAAATAGAGGAAAACAACAGAATGGGAAAGACTAGAGATCTCTTCAAGAAAATTAGAGATACCAAGGGAACATTTCATGCAAAGATGGGCTTGATAAAGGACAGAAATGGTATGGACCTAACAGAAGCAGAAGATATTAAGAAGAGGTGGCAAGAATACACAGAAGAACTGTACAAAGATCTTCACAACCAAGATAATCGCAATGGTGTGATCACTCACCTAGAGCCAGACATCCTGGAATGTGAAGTCAAGTGGACCTTAGAAAGCATCACTACGGACAAAGCTAGTGGAGGTGATGGAATTCCAGTGGAGCTATTTCGAATCCTAAAACATGATGCTGTGAAAGTGCTGCACTCAATATGTCAGCAAATCTGGAAAACTCAGCAGTGGCCACAGGACTGGAAAAGGTCAGTTTTCATTCCAATCCCTAAGAAAGGCAATGCTAAAGAATGCTCAAACTACCACACAATTGCACTCATCTCACACGCTAGTAAAGTAATGCTCAAAATTCTCCAAGCCAGGCTTCAGCAATATGTGAACTGTGAACTTCCAGATGTTCAAGCTGGTTTTAGGAAAGGCAAAGGAACCAGAGATCAAATTGCCAACATCCACTGGATCATGGAAAAAGCAAGAGAGTTCCAGAAAAACATCTATTTCTGCTTTATTGACTATGCCAAAGCCTTTGACTGTGTGGATCACAATAAACTGTGGAAAATTCTTCAAGAGATGGGAATACCAGACCACCTGACCTGCCTCTTGAGAAACCTGTATGCAGGTCAGGAAGCAACAGTTAGAACTGGACATGGAACAATAGACTGGTTCCAAATAGGAAAAGGAGTACGTCAAGGCTGTATATTGTCAGCCTGCTTATTTAACTTATATGCAGAGTATATCATGAGAAACGCTGGGCTGGAAGAAGCACAAGCTGGAATCAAGATTGCCAGGAGAAATATCAATAACCTCAGATATGCAGATGACACCACCCTTATGGCAGAAAGGGAAGAGGAATTAAAGAGTGTCTTGATGAAAGTGAAAGAGGAGAGTGAAAAAGTTGGCTTAAAGCTCAACATTCAGAAAACGAAGATCATGGCATCTGGTCCCATCACTTCATGGGAAATAGATGGGGAAACAGTGGCAACAGTGTCAGACTTTATTTTGGGGGGCTCCAAAATCACTGCAGATGGTGACTGCAGCCATGAAATTAAAAGATGCTTACTCCTTGGAAGAAAAGTTATGACCAATCTAGACAGCATATTCAAAAGCAGAGACATTACTTTGCCAACAAAGGTCCGTCTAGTCAAGGCTATGGTTTTTCCAGTGGTCATGTATGGACGTGAGAGTTGGACTGTGAAGAAGGCTGAGAGCCAAAGAATTGATGCTTTTGAACTGTGGTGTTGGAGAAGACTCTTGAGAGTCCCTTGGGCTGCAAGGAGATCCAACCAGTCCATTTTGAAGATGAACCCTGGGATTTCTTTGGAAGGAATGATGGTAAAGCTGAAACTCCAGTACTTTGGCCACCTCATGCGAAGAGCTGACTCATTGGAAAAGACTCTGATGCTGGAAGGGATTGGGGGCAGGAGGAGAAGGGGACGACCGAGGATGAGATGGCTGGATGGCATCACGGACTCGATGGACGCAAGTCTGAGTGAACTCCGGGAGTTGGTGATGGACAGGGAGGCCTGGCGTGCTGCGATTCATGGGGTCACACAGAGTCGGACACGACTGAGCGACTGAACTGGACTGAACTGGAGCTGGACTGTTGCCTACCAGGCTCCTCTGTGCATGGAATTTTCCAGGTAAGAGTACTGGCTCCCATTTCCTTCTCCAGGGGAACTTCCCGACCCAGGGATTGAACCCAGGTCTCCCGCACTCCAGGCAGACCCTTTACCACCCGGCCACCTTGGTGAAGAGCCACTGGAAGCCTGGCTAGAGCCTTTTGGGTACACAGCCCTGGATTTAACGGAAAGAGGTCCCGCAGGGAGAGGAGCGAGGTAGGGGGAGGACTGGGGACCGGTGTTTGTGAACAGTGCTCAGAGCAGGGCCCCGGACAGTCCAGGACGTCGGTCAGCTAAGGCACCAGGTCTGAACACCTGTAAAAAGTGGGCTTCAGTGTGACCTCTTCCAGAGCCTCTGTGTCCGCCGGGACCCCTGGTGCCTCCTGCACCCGCCCTGACCCCTGACCCAGGAGTTCTGCCCTGGACCCGCCCGTCTTCCTAGCTAATGGGATCCGTCCCTCCGTGCCTTCTCGTTCTCACAGCCCTGGGGGTCCTGAGGGGCACATCCAGCTTCTTCAAACGCAAGCAGGAACGCTGGGCTGCTGGGCGCGAGGAGGCTGGAGGCTGGTAGGTCAGCCGAGCGTGACGGGGGAAGGGCCCCCTGGTCACCGGGCGCCGGGCCTGGGGGCGGCGCGCAGGCCTTGCGGCCTGGGGCTGCGGCGCCTGGGCCGCGTCCGGGCCGGGGTCAGGAGCTGGGCGAGCGGCTGGGCCCCGCACGCCCGTCCCGCGTCGCCGGCGGGCGAGGGACTTCTCCGAGGCTCCGAGAGGGGCCCGCAGGGCGGTCGCGCGGGCGGCACGCCGGGCGCCGGCTCCCGCGCGGGCTCCGCGCCCTGAGCTGAGCCTCCCCGCCCTCCGACGGCGGAGCGGCCGCGTGGGAGCACAGGGCCCCGTGGGAGCACAGGGCCGCGCGGGAGCACGGGGCCCCGTGGGAGCACAGGGCCGCGCGGGAGCACGGGGCCCCGTGGGAGCACAGGGCCGCGCGGGAGCACGGGGCCCCGTGGGAGCACAGGGCCCCGTGGGAGCACGGGGCCGCGCGGGAGCACAGGGCCCCGTGGGAGCACAGGGCCGCGCGGGAGCACGGGGCCCCGTGGGAGCACAGGGCCGCGCGGGAGCACGGGGCCCCGTGGGAGCACAGGGCCCCGTGGGAGCACAGGGCCGCGCGGGAGCACAGGGCCCCGTGGGAGCACAGGGCCCCGTGGGAGCACAGGGCCGCGCGGGAGCACAGGGCCCCGTGGGAGCACAGGGCCCCGTGGGAGCACAGGGCCGCGCGGGAGCACGGGGCCGCGCGGGAGCACGGGGCCCCGCGGGAGCACAGGGCCCCGTGGGAGCACAGGGCCCCGTGGGAGCACAGGGCCGCGCGGGAGCACAGGGCCGCGCGGGAGCACGGGGCCCCGCGGGAGCACAGGGCCCCGCGGGAGCACAGGGCCGCCTTGCTCCTGAGAAGCCGCCGGCGTGCCCCATTCGCCCGCGTCCGGCTCCGCGCGCCGCCCACCGTCGGGTCCGCCTCCGCCCGGCCTTCGCGGCCGACCGCGCCTGCGGAACCCGTTTCCTTTGGGATCGGTGCTTCTTCTTCCCTTTGAGTCCGACGCTTAGCTCATGGCCAGCATCTCCTCCTCTTGGAGTCTTCCCTTAGCTGCGTCTCACATTTTGGTGTGAAATTATCATTCAGCTCTCGAGTTTTTCTACTTTTTGCGATGGTTTCTGTTTTGACCAATGTGTTCTTCAGAAATCGGGTCGAAAATTCACACGTGTACTTTTTTTTTAAGTTCCCTCTCATCACTAATTTCTAATACAGTTTTATTGTGGTTAGGGAACGTGATGCTGATCCTGTTATTTCTTGACACTTGCTTTGTGGCTACTATGACTGCAGCCATGAAATTAAAAGACGCTTACTCCTTGGAAGAAAAGTTATGACCAACCTAGATAGCATATTCAAAAGCAGAGACATTACTTTGCCAACTAAGGTCCGTCTAGTCAGGGCTATGGTTTTTCCTGTGGTCCTGTATGGATGTGAGAGTTGGACTGTGAAGAAGGCTGAGCGCCAAAGAATTGATGCTTTTGAACTGTGGTGTTGGAGAAGACTCTTGAGAGTCCCTTGGACTGCAGGGAGATCCAACCAGTCCATTCTGAAGATCAGTGCTGGGATTTCTTTGGAAGGAATGATGCTGAAGCTGAAACTCCAGTACTTTGGCCACCTCATGCAAAGAGCTGACTCACTGGAAAAGACTTTGATGCTGGGAGGGATTGGGGGCAGGAAGAGAAGGGGACGACAGATGAGATGGCTGGATGGCATCATGGACTCGATGGACATGAGTCTGAGTGAACTCTGGGAGATGGTGATGAACAGGGAGGCCTTGCGTGCTGCGATTCATGGGGTCGCAGAGTCGGACACGCCTGAGCAACTGAACTGAATCATAGTAGGGTTCTATAAACTTCTGCCAGATTGCTAATTGTGCTTTTCAAGTTTTCTTTACATTTTATAATTATTTTGCCTTCTTAATCCATGAATACTGAGAAGAATGTTTTAAAAAAAACAAAAACCCTACCAATCTGTGGATTTCAGCAGTTTTAAAATTATATTTCTTGAGATTATATCATTAAGTGTACCCTAAATTTAGAGCTATTTTAGCTTCCTTGAGAATTATTACTTTTACCATGACATAGCAACTATTTTTATTCCTGAGCACATTTTGCTTTAAAGTCTCCTTTATTTGATATCAAATTAGCACTACTGCCTTCATCAATATTTTCCCAGCATACTGGTTTATTTTTTCCCTGGTCTGGCATTCTTTTGCTTTCAATCTTTATGAATCTTTATCTTTTAGGGCCCGTGCGTGTCTAGGCACTCAGTCATGTCTGACTCTTTGCGACCCTGTGGACTGTGGCCCGCCAGGCTCCTCTCTTTGGGATTCTCCAGGCAAGAACACTGGAGCGGGTTGCCATGCCCTCCTCCAGGGGATCTTCCTCACCCTGGAATCAAACCCGTATTTCCTGTCTCCTGCACTGCAGGCAGATTCTTTACCTGGTGGGCCGTCAGGGAAGCCCACTTAGGATCCAGAAACAACGTATTTAAAAATACCATGTACATGGAATTTGTTCTTGTTCTAATCTGAGGTTCTAGTTTATCTGAAAACATTGTGATATTGTTTTAATTCGTTTAATTCCTCACCAACATACACTGATTTGAAAGTTTTCTATATTTTTCTTTAAAAAAAGGCAATTTTTCATTTTTAAATAATTTAAGACATAAAAAGTTTCAAAAAATAGTATGAAGGATCCACATGCTCCTTCTCTTCGCCCAGCTTCTCCAAATGTTAGTCGCTGCACAGTGACCCACACCAGGAGGTCCACGCTGGAAAGATTGTTGATGCATCTGCCGATCTTATTCCAGCATCGCCAAGTGTCCGTGGAGGCCCTTTTCCTGGCTCAGGACCACCCGTCTCAGGGATGTCGTGCCTCCAGCCCGGAACAGCGCCTGGCCACCTTCCGTGACGCTGCACTCCGGAGACGGTCGGTGCGGCACTCTGTGGACTGTCCCTTAGTCACGCTTGTTTCGTGCTTCTTTTTGGTTAAATTTATGAGTATTGCTTCTCTGACAGTTTTGCCAAAAAGTATGTTGATGCTGCCAGTCGGCAAACTGGGAGGTGTTTCATTCCAAATACTGTGCTTATCACATACAATTCAGTGGGACGAGGTCAGCCCCAGGCAGCCCACTGCCTCCCGCAGCCCAGAGAAGCTGCTGGGGCAGCTATTGTAGCGGCCTCTTGGGAGCTGGTCTGGAGATTGAGATGGTCTGGTACTACTCAGAAGGGTGGTTTATTCAAGTGTAAGATGCAGCGAGGTGTGCTTCCTTCTAGACATTAAACCATATTCTAAATTACTATTGCAGGAATCCAGTAACTTTGAGAAAGAATCTCCTTTAATGAGAGCTGGGACAAATCAGAGATGCTCCTTGTACCTGTCTTACCAGAATTTATTTTGAGGCAGAAGATTTTGACTTTGCTCAGTATCTGATTAAATCTTAAAAATCATGCAGGCAACTTATAAGGGGAAATACACCCAAAGAACAAAGACAGTGATTTTCCAAGGGCCTCCGGAGCAAGTCAAACAGAAATCAGCTCGGACCTCCTGCCTCTGGTTTGCACCGACTGTGAGAACAAGGTCACTGGCAGGGAAGTCAACCATCTGGTGCTTGAGACAGAACTGTTTGTGCCACGTCTGTGCCCCTGGGAAACATCTGAGCACTGAGAGAACACGCCAGCCAATCTTGTAGCCTGGAGACACGATTGTACTTGGAGGCTTCATTTATTTGGCGTCTTCACTGAGCAACTACCAGCACTTGCCTACGGTTACAATTCCACTTCGGTTGCTTTCCTGCCTCGGAAGCACCTACAACCTAGAGCACGGAGTGTGGCGTCTGAGCCCGACCATTTGCTACAGATGAGTCAACAGATGCTTTGAGAGTTGGAAGCGTTCCCGGCTGCTGCAGAGCTGAAGTGGAGGCTGGACAGAGGGCCCACCCAGAGCCGCTCAGAGCCGCCCACGCCGTCCTTCGCCCACTCACGCGGGCTTCCTCTGCTCTTCCCAACCACGGGCGCGGAGAGCGTCTATCCACTGCCACCTCCCGCCTAAAATGAGCCTTTAAAGCCCGCAGCCCTTCTCTAAGCACTCCCCTAGCTGCATCCCCCCCAATCTTGTTTTCATTCAGTTCCTTTCTATTTCAAAGTATTTTCTAAATTCTCTGGTGATTTCCTCCTTGGGTTAGGTTCCAAATATTTCGAAGTGTGTTAACTTCCAAATATTTAGCTTTATTTTATTGACTTCTAATAAAAGTTAACAGTTTATTGACTTCTTAATTCTCCATCCGACGTACATGTTGTGTGTTAGGTCAGTCTGTCCTGGTGAATGTTCAATGGACCTTAACAGCGTGTATCCTACAGGTGCTGAGTGTAGTTTCATGAATGCACTCAGGTTAAGACAGGTGGTGGTCTTACTCAGAACCTACATCTTTCCTGATTTTTTTTCTTTTTGGTCCAGCTGTATCAATTGCTAAGGAGTTTAAAACCCTCCAAATATGGTAATATCAGAATTGCCCATTCCTCCCTCTCTCATTTTTTCTTCATGTATTTCAGTGCTCTATTTGTTCTATTATTAGGTCAGACACATGCAGAATCTTCTTTCTGAATGTTTTAAAATCATGAAAAGTCCTTCCTTGTCGCTTGTGACATCTTTGTCTTGAAATCTGCTTTATCTCATTAGTAGAGCCACTTCAGCCTTCTTTATGCTTAACTGTTTGCATGGTGTACTTTTTCCATCCAGTTACTTTCAATCTAGGCTTCCCTTGTGACTCAGCTGGTAAAGAATCCACCTACAATGCAGGAGACCTAGGTTTGATCCCTGGGTTGGGAAGATCCCCTGGAGAAGGGAAAGGCTACCCACTCCAGTATTCTGGCCTAGAGAATTCCATGGACTGTATAGGCCATGGGATCGCAAAGAGTCGGACACGACTGAGCAACTTTTACTTCACTTTCAACCTATCTGTGGTTTTAATTATAAAGGACATATTTTTTCCATCTTTAAATATAAAGTGAATCTTCTGTGTATAGCATAATTTGGGTTTGTGTTGCTTAATATCCATTTTGACATCCTTTCTGCCCTTTTAATGGACATGTTTAGCCTTTTAATGTTTAATGAAACTGCTGCTATGGTTTTGTTTGGGTAAACCACTCCATTGTTTGCTTTCTATTCTTTCAAACATTTTAAATATTATTTGAATACAAAGTATTATTCCAATTGTAACTGAACTTTTCAGTTTTCCTGTTGCTTTTCAGCTGTATCCCCCTATATGCCTGTCTTCGTGACTGTGTGGGGCGACAGTGCACCCCTCCGCACAGCCCACTTGCGGTCAATACCCATTTCATGCAACTTGCAGAAAGCTTGCAGCTGCCTGTCCATACCTTGTTCTCTCAAGTTACATCTACAAATTCTGTAAACCCACATGACAAAAATTGTTCGTTTTTACTCTAAACAATCAAATGTTATGTGTGTGTCACATATAAGTCTTAACAGAGAAGCAAAAAAACAAAAACAAAACAACAACAAACCTCTGCATTTCCTGAGATGTAGTTCTACGGTGCATGCAAGCGTCTGTACAGATGCTGAGAGGTACCCGCCATGCCAGCTGCCTTCGGTCCACTGCTGAGGAGTGGAGGCCTCATCAGATGCCACCCCCTCTCAGTCTGAAGAGCTCCCTTTAGCGTTCCTGTGGCCCAGTTCTGCTGGCAACGCGTCCTCTGAGTTCTATCTGAAAATGTATTTTGCCTTCATTCTGGAAGAGTATTTTCACTTGATGTGGAATTCCGATTGACTTCAGACACGGCCATTTCACTTTTCTGGGCCTGTGGTTTCTGACGTGAGGCCAGAGTGAATCCAGAATTTGCTCACCTGAGACAGCTTGTTTCTCTGCTGCTGCTACTGGATTTGCTCTTTATCTTTTTGCCTCTCTCTGTTATCCTCCTAGAAGTCCAGTTACACATGTCACACTATCTGACAACATCTAACACTTTATCCCAAATATTTTCCTCTCTATTCTACATTTTAGATTAAACCCAGTGACCTGTAGATGTCGGTCTCAGTTGATTTTTCTGTTCTCTTGAAAATGTCCTCCATTTTCCTTGTTCACGTGTTAGGTGATTTGGGGGTTTTAATTCTAGATCAGTTCAGTTGCTCGGTCGTGTCCAACTCTTTGCGACCCCATGGACTGCAGCACACCAGCTTCCCTGTCCTTCACCAACTCCTGGAGATAAACTGCTAATAATCTGATCAGCAACCAACTGCAAGTGGTTGGTTAGACTTACGGAAAGAGTCTGTGCGAGTTTCTTGCCTGTAGCTTTCATCTCAGGCTGCATCTTGGTCTTTAGCTCAACTGCTCCACGTCTCAGGGGTTCAGGGGTGTTGGCCAGAAAGTTAGGCAGCAGAATTTGGGGATCTCATCTCTGGCTCCTTCTTCCCTAAAATCCCTCCTCTCTCCAGTACGGGCGCTTTTCCAGACACAATCTTCTAAAAGCAGAAACACATCAGTTCCCCCCAAGAGCCCCTTGCCACCCTCCTCACCATGCCAACTGCACCTGGTTCCCAGCTACAGGCCACAGAAGCAGGAGCTGCTCCAGGCTTCACGATCGTTGAGTGGACGCCGCTTGCTCCATCCATTCCTCAGGGCCTTCAGGTGGTTGCCTTATGGACGATAGCCAGAGTTCTCGGTTGTCAACCCCAAGACTCATCCGAGAGGATTTTACCCAGCAAGGAGAATTAGAACCCTACCTTTCGAAAGACTAAGCTTTACTCTGATGGTAATTATTATCCCCTGAAACACTAATACTCCTAGGATGCATAAGGGAAATACCTGTGTTTTTCTACGTAAATTCGTCTCCTTTCATAGAGGTCATCTTTTTCTGAGAGTTACTTTCAGAATACACCCACAGCAATTTGGCAGGAAGGACTGCTCCACCCATCAGAACCTGTGGCTGGTGCCACGGCAGCAGCCATCAGCGCCCTCTTTATGCTGAGGCGAGACTGCAGCTCCGATTCCTCAGGACATGACCCAGGACAATGTGCCTTAACCAAGAGCCTCAGCCACACCTTCTTGTTTGGCAGTGCATGTGGGCAAGTGGTGGTGCTCACAGTGCCTCACGGCCCCTCGCTGGGCCTGATGCTCCCTCACCCTCCAGACATCTCTATTCAATCACAAAAGGGCCCCCATCAGTCACCCCTACTAGCTCTACTGATCGTTACTGTTCTCAGCGGCTCAGTCGTGGCCGACGCTTTGCAACCCCATGGACTGCAGCACACCTCCCTGTCCATCACCAACGCCCGGAGTTTGCTTAAACTCACGTCCATTGAGTCGGTGATGCCGTCCAACCATCTCATCCTCTGTCACCCTCTTCTCTTCCCATCCCCAATGTTTCTCAGCGTCAGGGTCTTCTCCAGCTGACTGTACTTTAGTAAACGGAGCCGGGCTATTCAGTGGCTATCTCTGCGTGTCTTTCCTGTTTAAAAATTTACTATGGAAAATTTCAACTGTATCAAAAGTGAAGAGAATGATATATATGTCTCTCACTTTAAGCTTAGTGAGGAAGGCACATTGAAAGGCGAGATGGACCCCTCCTGCCAGCTAGCCAAGCTGTAACAGTGAATGAAAAGTTCTTAAAGGAAATGAAGAGTGCTGCTCCCCTGAACACACAGGTGATAAGAAAGTGAAACAGCCTCACTGCTGATAAGGAGAAAGTGGAGAGAAGAACAACCAGCTGCGTCATCCCCTTCAGCTAATGTGCGATCCAGAGCAAGGCCCAGCTCCCTTCACTGTGAGGCCAAGGCAAGTGAGGAGACTGCTGGAGAGCAGCGTGAGACCACAGAGGCTGGCTCGCGGGGCCGCCGGGAAGCTGCCGCCTCCAGGACGGGAGTGCTCTGTGAGGTGCTGGTGCCGAAGCGCAGGCAGGTGCCGAGAGGACGCAGCCACAGTGGCCACGGGGTGCCGCCAGCCACGGTCCAGCAGGAGGAGTGCCGCCCAGGACTCTGGTGCCCAGAGAGGCCCACGCCGGCGCCCAAGCTTCCAGGGGAGGCTGACGCTCTTGGGAGCAGCTCTGGCAGCTGGTGACCAAGTGAGGCCAGTGCTCATCTACCACCGGGAAACCCTGGGCCTTAAGAATCGTGTTAGGTCTACTTTGCCCGTCCGTGCTGTGAATGAATAGCAAAGTCGGGACGACAGCAGAAATATTTACTGCGTAGTTTACTGTTTTAAAAAATTTCCTGGTGACTCAGATGGTAGAGAGTCTTGCAGGAGACCCAGGCTTGATCCTTGGGTCATGAAAATCCTTTGGAGAAGGAAATAGCAACCCACTCCAGGAATCTTGCCTAGAGAATTCCATGGACAGAGGAGCCTGCTGGGCTACAGTCCGTGGGGTCACAAAGAGTCAGACATGACTGAGCAACTAACACTTTTTTTTTTTACTATTTTAAGCCCACTGTTGAGACCTACTGCTCAGAAAACAAGGTTCTTTCCTGATTACTGCTTGCTGACAGGCACCCGCTCCCCCAAGAGCTCTGACGGATGATGAGGCTCGCGCTGTTTTCACACCTGCTAACACAGCCAACCTGCAGCCCACGGAGCCCTGACTTTCAAGTCTTGCCATTTGAGAAACCCATCTCACCAAGCTATAGCTGCCACAGACAGCAGTTCTTCGGTGGATCTGGGCAACCTTCTGGAGAGGAGTCGGCATTCCAGATGCTGTGAAGAACGTTTGTGATCTGTGCAAAGAGGTCAGAATGTCCACAGTAACAGGAGCTGCAGGAAGTGGATCTCAGCCCTCAGGGATGGCTTCTCAGGGCTCAAGATTCTTATTCATGTACGACAAAAACCCACAAAATTCTGTAAAGAAATACTCCTCAATTTAAAAAAAAAAAGGAGAAAAAGGAAGAGAGACTTCAGTGGAGGAGCAGCAGCAAGTGTGGTGGCGTGGCAGGAGGCCTGTGGTCATGCACGGAGCCTGAAGACGGGACTGAAGCGCACGGATCCCGGGGCGAAGTCTCAACAGAGGCGGCACTGCTTCCCAGGGGTAAGCAAAGGAAGCGGTTGCTTGAGACAGAATTTACTCCTGGTGAAGATGCTGTGAAGACTGGAAATTATAACAAGGGTTTAGGATGTTCTATAAAGCTTAAAAGCTAAAACAGTGGCAGAGTTTGAGAGGATGGACTCCAATTTTGAAAGAAGTTCTGGGTAAAATTCCACCAAACAGCAGTGCTACTGCAGAGAAGCCACTGGTGAAAGGCAGTCAATCCACGGGGCAAAGTTCACTGACTCATCTTAAGGAACGGCCACAGCCACGACGACTTTCAGCGACCACCACTCTGCACGACGACTTTCAGCGACCACCACTCTGAGAACCGGCAGCCGTCAACACAGAGGCGAGACCCTCCACCAGCAGAAAGACTGTGACTCACTGAAGATGATGTTTCGTCAGCACTGTTCAGCAATGAAGTGTGTTTTAACGGAAGGATGTACACTTCTTAGGTATGCTATTGCAACTTACCGTGCAGTGTACACACACTCTTTGAGAATCCACCCATCTTCATGCTTGCCCCTTCTGCTGCGGGGGCCTGGGCTGAGCCCACGGTCAAGGCCGACCACAGCAATTCCGCTCATCGTCCATGGCGTGTTCTTCACTCCCCTGTATTTCCTGTAGATTATGAGGCAGGCAGACCCAGACTTCAAATCTCACTTTTTAGCAAGAATTCGTCATTGTATTGTGAGACGTATTTCTGATTATGGGATGAAAGGTATGTTCTGCATACTCAGTCTGACTTGGCACCATCGGCTCCCGGCATGGGGAATGGGGTCGTCAAGACAGGAGGCTCATGGCTCCTTTTTCAAGTTTTAAAAGTTGCCATAAATGCTCATGTGTGTGAGCAACAAATACGAAGCACGCGTGTGTGAGCAGTTTGGTATTATGATTAAACAGAACAAAAACAAAAGGCTAACCTGAACTTTCAGTTACGGACGGCAGACTGAAGCCACACATCAACCGTACCTCTAACCAAAGCCCCACTTAGATGCCAGAGCAGCGTGCGCGCACAGTGCATCCTCTGCACACAGCACAGAGGTCGCTGTACAGAGAGGTAAACCACAGTCAAATAAACACACAGGAGTTTACCAGCTGCCGAGGACATGGGTGCGTGGAAACTGACGGGGTCAAACTTAGGTCCTTACTTGGCAGTATGAGAACAAAGATGCAACCTAGTTCACACTGCAGAACTGAGCCTGAGTCAAGAGCTTACGCTACGGGAACACAGTCCATAAAGGCTGTTGAGAAAGACGCAGCTGTCCCCAACCCAACCCACCCACCCACCACAGTGGAGCTGGTGCGTCCTTCTCCTCAACGGTGAACGCAGGAGCCTGTGTGGTACCAGGGCCAGAGCAGCGTGGACACCTGCGTGAAAAGCTCTGCTCCAGTCCCGCCAGAGAACTGACTAGGGACAGCTACTTCACACGAGTGTTAATACATGACAGACACTCAAATCTACGTATTTTAGGGAACTTGTCTTCATTAAAAACTGGTGGAGACACGTTTTGACCCTCATGCAGCCACCGGCCGAGCCCTTAGGCACATGAGCAGGACAGAGGCAGCATCGTCTGGAACCACGTCAGAGCAGAAGGCCATCTCTTTAGTTCACCTTCAGGAAAACCGGCTGTAGGACGGGGCAGGACTGACTCGGGTACCAAGACAAGGCAGTGATGCTTGTCTTCAACGATGGGGTCGTTTCTGGAATGCACTTTCATGGACGCCAAGGTCTCGCAAACCCAGACTGTTTCCAGGACTCTCCTAGCGCAGAAGGCCAGGCCGACATGCAGCTGTGGCTTTGCCAAACGCAAGGTCCTCAGCACACCTCACTTCTCAGCACCTCTTTCCCTCTTTGTAAGGTTGCTCCATGTTCTGCTCTGCCTCTTGGCTTCCTCCTAACACCACTGTATCCAGCGATCTCCTCAACTACTAAATTCTCTTTCACAGCCTAAGCAGGTCTTCTCCAGGAGCTGCTTCTTCCATGAGCCCGGCTTTGAGTCTGGAGTTCGTGTGTGCCCACACTCCACCCAGAGCTGGAGATCCTGAGTCTGTGCATCACCGCCACTGTCCTCAGGCGCTGTGCGGCTCTGGGCCCGACACTCTCGTCTGGCTCCCAGGGGCCTGGTGGCAGGGAGCCGCCGACAAGAGGACAGTTAGCAGGACACCTAGTAATGGTGTCCAGCAGTGATCAGAAGACACAGGTAAACCGGGACTTAAGTCTTTATTCGGGCGTTAGAATCAGACACACAGAAGAATCACACAGAATTAGGTCTTGTACTAAAGACACATTCTTTATTGACTGAAGGGTCTTCGTCATCCACTTAAAATAAGGCAGATGTTCAGGACTGTGGCTCTGTGCTCTGAGTTACAGCCACAGTGGGTACAGGCGTGAACATGCCTAGAGAGCCCCACCTTCAGTGTATTTCTTCATAGGTTTTGTTCAAGACAAAACCTCCCTGACACCAAAGAAACAAGCACAAGACTGACTGACTCCAAATGATGGACACAGCACATGGCCACGGAGGACCTCAGAGCTCCCTGCACGAATACACTAACGCCAGCATAGAAAACGGGCCTGTGGCACTACCTAAAACCTGATTCAGTTTTCTGAAGCAAATGGTGTGACGAAGGCAGGCCAGGGAAGCCGAGTCTGCAGGAGGACATGGCAGCCTGACCTGTTCTGGTGACAGCGTCACTGGTGGCTCCTGTGCCTGGTGACAAAGACACCACCAGAGCAGAGACCCCGAGCTAGCGGGCAGCACACTGCAGAGGCCAGAGCCAGCGGGCAGCATACTGCAGAGGCCAGAGAAGCAGTGCGGGTGGGCGGCAGGGCGCCCGGTTCTGGAGGAGACGCTGACGGCAGCCCCTCACGTGTGCAGGGGTCACGGGGGCAGGAGGCCCATGTCAGGTTCAGGGCGAGTCACACAGAAAAGGCCTGACGACCTGAGTGCTGTGAACACAGAAGCCAGGCAGCGAGTCAACTCTGGAACCGAGGCCCACAAGTAACCTCCCCAACGTAACAGCTTGGTAGGCGGGCCGCCCGCTTTTCTGAAAGTCCACTTGGGTCAGGAGCGCTAGAGCCATCGGCGTGAAATGAAGGCTTTCACACAGCTGCACAGTTCAGGGCGGCTCCAGGTGTTCATGTGTGACTTTCTGCTAACCCACGCATCCCCTCCCAAGGTGTCCTGGAAGCTGCAGGAAACCCGGGAAGAAGCCCTGGGTCTGAGCTGCCCTGCCTTCTGTAGCCTTCACCATGCAACATGTAGCTTTGAGATGCTCCCTAATTTTTAGAAAGGTATTTTAAAGCCACACTGTGAAAGTCGCTCAGTCGTGTCTGACTCTTCGCTACCCCATGCACTGTACAGTTCATGGAATTCTCCAGGCCAGAATAGGGGTGAGCAGCCTTTCCTTTCTCCAGGGGATCTTCCCAACCCAGGGATCGAACCCAGGTCTCCTGCATTGCAGGTGGCATACAAGGCCTAGGGTAATAAGAATAGCAAAGCAAATACTTCCTGGGCATTTTAAATCAGGTCAATTTGGTTGAAATAACACATACACCAACATCTTTCTAAGCTCCCCAATAAAGGGAAAGAAGAGAGAGAGGGGCAGCTTGAGCTTCCATGCAGACACCTGTGGGCGCTCAGCGGAGCATGACCTGGAGGCTCTATGTCTTCACGGCGGGCGGCGGGGCAGCCTGGAAGCAGGCCAGCTGCAGATGCATGCCGCTCTTGACCCGGCTCAGCAGCTCCTCCAGTAGCCTGCGGGAGAGACACACAGCCACATGGCTCCTGCCCTGCGGTGCTGCTCCAGCCAGCAAAGTCATTTTCTATGGGCTCTGAACTCCATGGCAAAATAAAGTCAGCTAAAGGAGGGCTCTAAGGGAGCATCTATCTGTAGACATACTTACGTTTATGCACAAAACCATCCTCCTGCCCCTGCCCCTGGATTAACTGGACCCCTCCCTAAACAGACTGATGTCTGGGGTCCGGGCACTCCAGAGCTCTGACAGGCACTCTGCGACTCTGGTAACACAGAGCAGCGTCTCATGACCCCCACGTCAGGACAAGCCCTCCTGTGCTGCCCACCTGCAGTCACCTTTGCCCTCACCCCACTCCTTGGCAACGACTGGTCTATTTTCCATTCTTCTTATTTTGCATTTCTGCCTTTAATAAGTATTGGAGAGGTGAACTGAAGGGGTGAAGCAGGCACCCACAGAGTCCGGGTAGTCCAAGCGGCAGCAGTGACTCCATCTGGCCCCCGTGCTGGCCAGACACAACTGGATAATTTCACGGCCATGAGGGGTCTGGATAGCTCACTGGGCTCAGGTGAAGCAACCAAGAAACGAGCTTGCTGGTGCTTGGGTCACGGGCTCGCTTCCTGGTTTAGCGATGCTCCCAGCAGACCCACAGCAGCCCCGCCTGGCCTTCCTCACGGCGTCTGCTGCTGTCGGCTGCCCCAAACCACTAGTCTTCTGAGCAGATGAGTGAGCCCCACTTGCACGGGCTGATGGTAAGTGAGGCTTTAAATCTTTCACTTCATTATGGTAAAGGACTGCACAGGCTTTGAACATGCGGTCAGTGAGGAGGCGGGACGGGAAGGCAGGGCTGCCCAGCTCTTCTCAGACAGACCAGGTCACCCCGCCCTCCTAGCCTCGTCCACGCCTCCGGGGACCCCCTGCCCGTGCGGGTCCACCACGCTCCCCTGAGCCGTCACAGCTGACCCCGAGGGCTGCACGCAGCCGGGGCTCCGTAACTGGCCACGACCCGTCCAGCAGCTGCAGGGTGGGGGACCTCGGCTGGGCTGAGGAAGAGCCCAGGCACGCTGACATCTGCCTGGCCTAGGCTGTGTCTCAGGTCAGAATTTCCTGTTACGTGAGTAGCAAGTTGAAGGCCAGGCTGAGGCTATTAATTCAGCACTAGCGGAGCATGTGTGACTTCATTTCGTCACGTGTGCACACTTACTCTCCATGCTTCATGTCGCATGGAGCACGAACGTACACGCTGACCTGCTTGACAGACGAAGCCCAAGTCCTGCCTTCACCATGCCGTCTCCTCTCACGTTTCTCTGAGTGCTATCTTCTTAAAAATTTTAAACTTTCTTATAAAAGTTTAAGCGACTGGTATAGTTACTTAAAAAAAGGAAAGAACTAATTTCTGAAACGTCATAAACCAGGTTCCACCTCCTCCTGCCACGTGGGAGACGGGCTAACACAAGGCGTGTCTGAGAGCCACCGAGTCCCACCTCCCTCTGGGCTCCGCGTGAAGAGGAGATGTCCAGGTGGCAACACGCCACCCGAGAGCAGCTCGTGACTTACTTTCTGTCGGCTCCGCCCGAGAGCTGAGGCAGGGCTTCCAGGGCCTGCTTGAAACTGGATCTGTAAGAGACAGCGTCCCAGGTGGAGACACGCCGGCCCCACCGGGAAGAGGGACGTTAGAGAAAAGCGTGTCTTATGTTCAGAGGAACTCACAAGCCGGCGAAGCAAGTAGAGCAGGAGGGAAAGTGAAAATGAAAGCGAGGTTTGCAGAAGCAGGGCCAGAAGAACTAAACCAGGAAATAAAACATGACTTTAAAAGCAAAGGAGAAACTGAATTCACACAAGGTGCTTCTACTGGTAGATGAGAGCTTGGTATGGAGTTGTTAAATTTATAAAGGTCTTTACTTTCAAACCAAAACTGAACTATACAAATAAAGCAGCTGCTAAGAAAGGAAGGGAGCTAGGCAGGAACAGGGGTGATCTTGTGCAAAGTGATACAAAGGGGGCACTTCTGGAGTCGACACGAGCCGGGCCTGACGTACAGCCAATTTCCTACAATAAAGGAACACGTCTTACGAGCACTTAGCTATTGCATCTAAAACCTGTAAGATAATGGAGAGATATGTGCATACATGTGCATAACTCGACATCATTTCATTCTGTGAAATGCAGAAAAGGGAGAGAAGTTTTTAAACGATCTGGTATGTCTAAGTTTCTAAAGAAGAAAGTACCAGCAGAGTAGCTAAGTCAAGCAGTGACGCAGAGCAGACAGCGGCGGGAGCCACCAGACAGGCTCCTGGTGAACAACCTCACACCAACTGCGTGGTGACAGGCAGGATGGGGGCCCGAGCACGCCATCCAAACAACGGCAAGTGCATTGTGGGACGTGTTCAAACAGCTTCCTTGTGGACCTGGCACTTCCCAGGCGGCCCTGCCAGTGGGGTAAACAGTCTTGCGTAGGCAGAGCTGTTTCAGTTCGCCTAATGATGTCTCAATGATAGGAAATCCTGACTTTCATTCAAAACAGCTAAAAATTATCATCAAATTTCCACTACAAAATTTTGCAGAGAAACCACAAGGCTTCCTCTTATGCTGATATTCACTAAGAGTCTGCAATGCGTAAACTGACTCAATTCTTATTTTCTCCTTTTCAAAAGAAGTACATGATGCTCTGTGACAACACTCACAAGACCGAGGCTCATCCCCACCTTGAGGAAAAGCCTGTGTGTCCTTGGCTTGGTGTCACTTCGTGTGTTTAGCAGGACAACCGGTCAGATGCAAACACGAGGTTGCCGAGTCACGAGTGCACATGTGGGCCCACCACCCGAACCAAGGCCTCGTGGAGGCTCCCGGGGCGCGCGGGATGCAGCACGGAGCAGCTCACCTGCTTTCCAGCGTCAGGTGGGCCGCTACAGTGTCCCGCAGGGTGCAGATTTCAAGCCTGGCCTGGGGTGAGAAACGGACAGGTGACCACAGGGAACCACGTCAACGGTCCAGCAGAGAGAAGCGAGGATGGGCCCCAGCCTGCTCCCCGCAGAGCAGACCGCCACGGCCACAGCAGCAGCTCCTTACAGCAGACCTTTTGAATTTTCCCAGAGAGCCTGGCTGTGACAACGTTCCCTGTTACTGAACAAGGGCACAAGCTGTCAAGTCTGACTCCGTGAAGGCAGGGGTCTTGCTCTGAAGGATGCAGACTGTGCCAGGGCTGTCCAGCCCCCAGACCTCACCATTCAACAGCACCTCCCTGTCTCCTCGGGGAAGAAGTGAGGCCTCACTGCACTGAGGCTGACGGGGATGGAGGGACCCAGGCTGCCTCGCTGCCCCCTGCTGCCTTCCAGCACCATGAGTGCCCTTGGCGCCAAGTGCCACAGACTCACGCAGTGCAGTGAAAGCTATAGCTGACTTTTCTCTTTTGTTTTTTCTTTTCTTTTTAAAAACAAAACATGACAAGTTGGCCCCAGACAAACAACATGGCAAAGGAGTAGCATCGTTAGAGAAACTCAGACCTCCAGGCTTCAAAATGTACTGCAAAGCTACGGTAATTCAAACGGTGTGGCACTGGCACGTGGGAGGACACGCAGGTCAATGGGACAGGACTGAGGCCCAGAAGCAAACCTGTACATCTACAGCCAAGTGGCTTTCCGCAAGGTGCCAGGGCCACTCGCTGGGGCAGACGGCCTCTCTAATCCGTGGTCCTGGGGCAGCAGGACAGCATGTCTGCACTCCCAGGACTGAAAGTGAGTCTCTGCCTTAAAACAAAACCTAACTCGAAGTAGAGCACAGATCACGTGCACAATGAGACTGTAGCACGCCGGGAAGAAAGCCAGAGCGGACCTCTGCGGTGTCGGGCCAGGCCTGCCTTCTCAGGGATGACAACAGAGGTGCAAGCAACAGAAGAGGAGGAGGACACGTGGGATTCCTCAGGGTAACACATCCTCTGCCACCAAGGACATCGCCACAGGCGCGAGGATCACACAGGAGACACCCTTGGCAGACACGGGGATGGCCACGACCAGCCAGTCACACTGCCGCTGAGGATGTGGGGAATCTGGGATCTTCGTGGACCGCTGGGAGGAAAGCAGCTGCAGCTGCTCTGAAAGCAGCCTGGAGTTCACCCGGCGATTCCAGTCCCTGGAATGCGCCCAAGAGAAGTGAGAACACGTGGCCGCAGAGAATCTGCACACACGCGTTCACAGAACCATGTCTCCTATCAGCCAAACAGCGCAAACCCTCATGTCCAACAAATGAGGAGCAGACGGACACGAGGCAGCGCACCTACACGGTGGAACCTCAGCCACAGAAAGGCCCAACGCAGGCGCCGCGCGGACGGGCACGACGCAGGCGCCACACAGACGGCCCTGGAGCTGCCCAGGAGGCTGTTTAAGACACATGGCCCTCAGCAGCATGGGCACACACACACAAGCAAGGATGAATGCCAGGGCTGGCTTTAAATTCACCAACAGAGAGGAAGGCTGACTTACATAAGGTAAACGTGCAGTATAGAAAGCAGATATTTGGTCCCATTTTTCAGTGGGTCAGAAGCCTGAAACAGCTCATAATGAGAAAGTGTTCATGGGACTATGTGTCTTTACTGTTTATGTTCTGTGTATATACAAAAATGGACCTACAAGGAGACTATCAAAGAGAAAAAATTAGGCAGAACTGTCAGCTCAGTATTTTAGGAGATCGATTAAATCACTATAAAACTAATCTTTGCTAGAAACTATTCAGACAAAGTGATAAGCTGCTTTAATTGGCCTATGAATTATACCTACTGTAAGAGCTGATGATTCACACAAAACACATAGGCTGCTGGCCAGCAAACGCTCCTCCTGGCTGGCTCTCAGGAAGGTCTGAGACTGGTGGCCGCTCAGCCCTTCATGTTAGGCCCTCTCGGTCACCTGCTGAGGAGGAGGTCACACACAGGAGGCCCCAAGGGCAGCGGGCAGAGGTTTTCAGAACAGAACTGAGTGTCTCCAGGGGGCACAGGGCACGGGAGGCCAGGCGGGCATGGAGGCTGGGCCTCCAGCTGATTCTGACATTGCTTCTGGCCCCTTCCTGTCAGCCGTGAGAGAAACTCGGCCACCAGCTAGACGGGCTGCAGAGAAGGTGTGGGGAGGGGGGATTTCTGTTGTAATTCTAAGACCCTTTGGGCTTCCCCTGTGGCTCAGCTGCTAAAGAATCCGCCTGCAATGTGGGAGACCTGTGTTTGATCCCTGGGTAGGGAAGATCCGCTGGAGAAGGGAAAGGCTACCCACTCCAGTGTTCTGGCCTGGAGAATCCCATGGACTGTACAGTCCACGGGGTCAGAAAGAGTCAGAGACGACTGAGCGATTTTCACTTTCACTTTCAAGACCCCTTAGGCCCAAAGCAGATACTGCAACTTCCCTTTGATTCATCTTCACACACAAGGTTCCTGTTATGAGTCTTCAGGTTTTTCTTTTTACTGATACATTTTCTTATTTTTACTATTACTCAGGTTTAAGTTGTTATCTGAAGGGGGTTAGGGCCTCAGCCAGTACTAGAAGCAACACTTCCGGGATTTTTAGCAACCCCCACAAGGCCCTTGCCATGAGGCCCGTGGGTGGGGCTCTGGCCCCCACAAGTCTGCAGGCCTGGCTCCTACAATCTGGCCACATGCAAACCCAGACCCATCTGACTTGTCCAAGTTACATTTGTTACTGTAATTATGTAATTCCATGAAACGCAACATAAACCAAAGGAGTATGAGTAGAAAGAAATAGCTGTCATTTCTATGCAAACTGCACTGACTGCTCTGGAAAGACTATTTACAAGTAAGTTGCTAAAAATTTCCTGTTAAATTAAATGTAGTGAAGACATTTGTAAAAAAACAACAAAAATATCACTGAGCTGCAGAAGGGCTCTGCATTCAGACCGGCACACAA
Source organism: Budorcas taxicolor (assembly GCF_023091745.1). Taxonomy (NCBI): domain Eukaryota; kingdom Metazoa; phylum Chordata; class Mammalia; order Artiodactyla; family Bovidae; genus Budorcas; species Budorcas taxicolor. The sequence goes on from NC_068920.1 coordinate 8,576,765, forward strand.
GCACTGCCACACTCTCAAGGGAGAGCAGTTCTGGGACCACTGACGTCCTGGATGTGGTCCCAGGGGACGATGCACCCCACAACTCGCAGAGCCACCGAGAAGATAGCACAAAGCCTGTGCGGACCTCTTGGGACTGCAGCTGACACACATCTCTGCGGTTCAGACAACTGGGTCCACGTGCACAGCAGCAGCACGGTACCTGCAAAGCTCCGTTTCTGCTGAAGGACGAGACGCACTGCATGAGCCGGCTCAGCTCCTCAGAGACTGCCTCCACCACCCTGGACAGCACCCGGGGCACCAGGTCCTTGGAGACAGTGAACACCTGATAGAAGGTTGGAAACACAAAGAAACGGTGTGTTATGCAGACTCTCCTTGACCCGAATGTGTTAGAAATAAAGGGACGCACACAGCAAAACCACGCCCAGGTCTCCTCAGCCAGGAATGGAAGGGAGACATGGCTGACACTCAGGCTGTGTTCACCACGCTCAACAGAAGGTAACCTCCGAAAATAGATCGGCAGACAGAATTCTGAAAGGTGCTGTTGATGGTGACAAGGTGAAACAGTTTTAAGGATTTTTTCCTCCTCTCAACCTTTTCACAAGAAGAAACGTGATTTCTAAAGAGGAAATTGGAGAAATAAACACATACTGGGTCAGGCTCTCCTTGGACCAAAACAACTGCTACTTCACACTGGGTGCGTAACTCTGTATTGCACAAGCGTTCTCAATTTTACTATCTGCTGAATTAAAAATAGGTTTCCTTTCATTTGACAAAAACACCACTTGCAAGTCTTGAATTTTGATAGTTTCAAACTAAGAATTACTATATTTGGCGAAACACTACGATCCTGACTTCTATGTTAAACTAAATCATATTTTTTTTTAGCTTTTCCATTTTTCAGATTCAATCCCTAGTATTAAACCTTCGGGTCAACCCAAACATAACCTGAGCATTGAAGAAAATTCTGGGCAAGGTAAGAGTGCTTGCGAACAGTAAATAGTAAATGTTATGTACAGAATTCTACTTTCGGCCACTGGGATGTGCGGGAAACGGACTGGAAGAGCCTTTCTGTTTGTGTGTTTGTAAACAGTGACAGTGGGTGCCTCAGTCGGAGCCACCATCATCACGCCAAGGCCTGCGCACCCTGCAGTGCCCTTGGCACCGCCTGCGACGGGCCTTCCCCACCGCCTGAGGGCCTGACGCCGCACTGACTTTCCCAGAAGCTAACCTAACAGAAGAGCGTTCTTATAAAGGTCTCTGATGTATAAAAAGTATCCAAGTTGAAAGTATGTCACTCATCATAAAAAGGTGTGCGTGCTAAGCTCCCGCCTGAGCTAAACCATGTAAAACTTTATCTCACGGAGGACGAGTGTGCTGTGCCTCACAAGGGCCTGAGGGGGGGGACCCCGTGGCCGCTTTCCGGGGAGGCTGCTGGGCTTGGCTGCCTCGGCAAGCAGGCAGCATTGTCCTCTGCTCACACTCCGGTTCAGCCTCCGTGACCACGTGTCTCCAGGCCACCGAGGTGACCCAGACAGCACGTGTGGGTGCAGAGGGGGAGGCAGCCCCACCCCCCAGCGCACCTGCACAGAGGCAGACACTCAGGGGGAGGGTTCTGGCAGTGGCCACTGCAACAGCAGTCTTCTACCGAGAACCTCTGCTGGATGACGGCCCACGGGCTGCAGCCAAGCCGGAGCGATGGTGGACGGGACACTAGCGGAAAGCTCCCCGGGAGCGGGCCAGGCGTGACCGGCAGCACCAGCGTCCAGGAACCCTCGTCAGCCACACAGGGGAGGCCATCGCCTGTGCCCTGCCGCAGGCTGAGCCTGTCCTCCAGCATGCCCCACGGCTGCCAGAATAAGACGCCAGTGCTCACTGGTACACTGGTGAAGACCAGGGCAGCGGGTGCCCAAGGTGGAGAAAACACCCTTTCACTCTCTTATCTCTTTACCTGCCAAATATCCATTAGTCTTAATTATAAGGAAAAAACATACTGTATTTCATAAAAAAGACTCTCACAGTTAAAACATGCATATATATGCGTTGAAACAAGATACTGTACTGTACTCAGTAAAACACTCAAATCTCTGTTTTACTCAGACTAGAAATACATTGTGAAGGGAGAAGGCGCCCGTAAGAACCACTGAATTTACCCCTTCTCTCTTGCCCAGTCACCCACACCCCGCAGGAGCAGCAGCGACAGCTTACCTCTGCGTGCACGGCGATTATATTCACCAACGCTTCTTTCAAGTAGTTTCTGACACCTGCAATCAGACGGGGAAGGGAAAGGCACTCAGTGGAGACGCGAGTGCCTCGCGCCTTCCAGGAGGCAGAGGGCCAGCACAGGCCCAGAGCTCCTGAGGGCACTTCCGTCTCCGTCTCCTCCTCACAAGCCAGGACCCACGGCAGGAGGGCTGGGAGACCACCTCATCTCCCATCCACAAGTGCCAGGTTCGCACCCTCATGGGGTTGCAGTGAGGAGGCCCTGGTGCTCACAGGGTTCCTAATAGCCCCAGTGCTATTTTGCAAGAAAAAGTATAAAAACAAAATACTGCTCTAGTAACTCCAAAATAATTACTTTCACTTGGAGGAGAATAGTGTTTCAGGATGCCTTTGCAAGTTAACAGCACAAATTGAGAATTTCTTCTGCATGAAACAGAAAATCATACTGTGTCGCAAAGTTGCGTTCCCCACAACCTGCCCGGGCTGCTGATTAGCTGGAGGGCGGGACCACAACTCGCGAGGGCCCAGCGCATGCCGGCTCTGCACACACCGCTGCGCCAGGCTGCTGAGCTCCGGGCCATGTGTGGGTATGCTCAGTCTGTGAGGGGCCAATCTCATAAATATTTCTTTGGTTCTGTTTTGTTGATGGAATAACTGAGAAAACAGATTGAAACATGATTAAATACAATCCAGAAGTAAGTTGGTTCTTCCTGAGAACAAGGACAGCTGCAGGGTAGTGGGTCCTGTCTGGGAGGAAAGAGCCGTCCTAGCAAAGGTGAAAGGTGGAGCGTGTGGCTAGTGTGAGGACCAGCAGAGCTGTCTCCCAGAGAGGAGGACCCCAGGCCAGGCAGGGGCTTGTGGGCCCCAGTGCTGTGCTCTGGTCAACGCGACCACTGGGCTCTAGACTTGAGTCTTTAAACCGAACCATGTGGAGCGCTGGCTTCTGCACATCCAGAGGTAAACACAGTTCCTGGGCCTGCCACAGCGACCATACACACACACGCACGTGCAAACACACACGGAGTCCTTGGGAGGCTGTGAGCCCGCTGGGACTCTGGTCACACTCCGCACAGGTTTGGGAAGGATGGTGCGTGTCGCTTGCCCCAGGGAAGGGGCGCCTGGCTCCCCGGTGACATCGGGGCATTGGGCTGAGCGAACCCAGAAGTCCGACCTGCGGGCCGCAGCCAGCCCTGACCTCAGGCCTCCCTGGTGGCCGTGCTCAGCCTCCCCGGAGCTCCTGCACGGCCCTGACTGGTGGGCTGCCTGGGGCTGCAGCAGAGATGCTGCCCACTCCACACAGGGCCATCTCTCAGAGGACAGCAGGGTGGGGAGCTCTCCCCAGTGCGGCCACGCCGGCATGCAGGCCCCCCAGGCACCCCGGCCCAGGCCCGGCTAACACTGTCTCCCAGCCGGACTGTCAGCTCCATGGGCACGGGGCTTGTCCCCTTCACCGCACCTCTGGAGCCGCAGACCCACCACACCGGCTGGGCAGCAGCTCAAGAATGTTTACGCATAAGAAACAAAAAGGGCAATGGCAGCATATGCTTACTCACAACGACGCTCCTAGGACTGAGCCCTCTTAAGCTGAAAAGTCAATGCGTGAGTGAACAAACAGGCGAGAGAAAAAGTACAGGCAGGTTCTGTAGTGCCCACAAAGAGGGTCAACACTGGGTGTCTGTGTGAAGGGGATTCTGTAGTGTCCACAAAGAGGGCCAACACTGGGTGTCTGTGTGAAGGGGATATCTGCTAAGGCAAGTCTCTCCCCTTTCAAGGGATTTAAGAAAACAAAGACAGCCTTCTGAAATAAGTTTTCAGGATCCATTTGAAAAATACAATTTGAATAAAGAAAGTATAGCAGAATACAATATTGCTGAGGCTAAATACATCTGTTTTCAGTCTGATTTTTCCAGCTGTATCCCTGAGCAAACGGCCTGCCCCAAAGAGCAGATCATTAACACGGCCTCAATGCTCACAATGCCAGGTACTTAGAAGACGCCCGCTTCCCAGAGCGGTGAACACTCGGGACAGGTGCTGGCTCTCGGGTCGGCCCAGCAGCAGCGGGTCACGAACGCCAGCCTCACGGGCCTCGGGCCGGCGGGCACGCACAGGAAGGGCAGAGCAAGCGCCGCTCTGTTGTGATGCGGCGGTCGGTGTTGTTTGTGAGAAGGTTCCTCTTAGAAGAACGCCCACAACTTTCCATGTTCTTCAGATACAGAATGACAACAGCTTCTAAGTATTTACAATCTTGCCTCCTCAACTCTGAATGTGGAATCAGAGTGTGTCACGGTATCTGACGAGAGAAGTGTCCCCACCCACACAGCACCAGCCCAGACCGTCACCGAGCCGCGCGCCCAGCGGCCCAGTGGGAATTCCCCACGGAGAAGGCAGAGCCCAGCTCTTCTGGGCAAGAGTCCCCGTGCCCCCGGCAGAGTGGGCTTCTCATGTGGGGGCCTGGATCTCCGAACATGTTTGCCAACAGTGAAGGTCTTGTTTTTCATACATCAAAGTGGAAAAGAAGTCTCTCTTCTAGCTGTATTTATTGGTTTCCTGTTTCAATCAGATAGGGAGGACACCATTCTGGGATACCTACCAGGATTTTTACTGAATGCCTGTTCCTATTGCCTGCCAGACTCTGTTCCATGTGCTGGGGACACAGGAGTGGCCTCAGGAAGAGACTCACAAAAAACAAAGCCCCCTCACGCCCCTGAGCACACGGCCACTGGGCACAGGAGGGCGCCGTGGCGGGCTCGGAAGCAGCCCTCAGGAAAGCAGGCGCCAGGAGCAGACCGCTCGCAGCAGCCAAGCGGAGCGCCTCTGCCTGACGAGACCCGTCAGCACTGTCTGTGGAGAGATGGGCCCTGCCAGGCGGAAAGGAAGCAGAGCCCCTCTGCGCCTCCCTCAGGACACCCAGCGACAGGCTGAAACGCGGGTGCACGGGGGCACGCAGTGACTGAAGCTTCGGGTTTTCCTCGAAATACGGGAGACTGTTTTTTTAATTAAAAAGTGTTATACAGGCAGACTCGAGTTTTGCTATAATAATTTGGACAAATGGGAAACTCTCTATTCAATTAAAAAGTGTTATACAGGCAGACTTGAGTCTTCCTATGATAACTTGGACAAATGGCTAGGCAGACCTCTCTAGAGAGTACCCACATTAAAGACCAGAATAGTGAAAACTCTGGACTGATCAAGCCTATATGCTTGTTTTGAAACTATTAAGTGCACACTAAAAAGAAGACACAGAACTGCAAGGCCCCCTACTAACAAGTCAAAGCCCCGTGAGCGCCGCCTTCATCCTCCTCCCGAGCACGCTGTGCCTGCTAGATCTTCTGCTATGAGTGCAATTCTTTTTTTCCTAAAAAGCGAGTCTTGCTTGCTTCTTTCCCTGATGTCCACACACTCTTCTGTGCTGGTGTGCACACACTGACCGTATCTTCACTGGCTGCTGAGGGTTCTTTAGCATGGATGTCCTGTAATTTACTTATTCTATTTATTCTAAGTTGTTTCATTACTTCTCCTTACTCGTAACTACTTGGCAGGCATGCTACCTTTCGGTATACACCACCATAAACACCACCACGAGGCTACCGGTCCTTACATTCTCATAGAATAATTTACTCAGATACCTTCCAGAAGTGAAACTGCTGAGTCAAAGGTTTTGATCCATTCTGCCAACTTGAAATTGAAAAGGCTACTCAAAATTAAACCCCCACTTCCTCATGCCTTTTTCACTTTCTTAACTTGGATTCTCTACTTACTATAATTAATAAAAACCATAATATACGCTTCTCAACTATGATGATGACAAAACTTTCCATCAAAACACTCTAAGAAAAATTCAAGCAAAATGCAAAGGTCAAAGGAAATTCACTTTGTTATACAAGACTTATATTCAGGCCGACAGAATAAGAGTGTCTGAGAAAGAGGTGGACAGAGAGACACTGCATGTACTGAAGACACGGGTGGCCCCCTGCACACACACGCCCAACTTTCCTCCAAGGCACTTCCTGTGAAGCCCTCCACACACACACTGGCCTCAGGCACCCTGCCTCCTGCTGTTCTGAAACGCTGCACTCAGTCAGCAATAAAAGTCCGGCTCTGGAAACTCTGGAGAGACTGCCTGCTTTATAGACCACATTTCCTGTTTTTAACCCTTGTGCCTAAATCAGTTACCAGTCCTAGTCTGCAGATAAAAATAGACTGAAAAATACTATAAATATCCCACAATGTACTTTTTTTTTTGGGTCAAACTGAAACATTACATGAAAGAACTTTGGGGCATTTCTTTTCAAGTAAATCATCTATTTAATTACAGTGTGAAGACACATGATTGAAATCACCACCTATTAGCAGCAACTACAAACGGCACCGACTGTCAGTTAGAAAGGCTCGAAACTTCGGTAGCAGAATCACTTGTGCTGGAGCAGAGAGCAGTTTCAGGTCCAGGCCTTTATGTGTAACTCACTCTTTCTCGACATATCCGAGATTTATACATGAATGCTTGGGGTCAAAGTAACGCATTTCGAATGCAGCATGTGAATGAATAAACAGGTCTCTGCAGTTTCCTATCTTCTTTCTCAGAACCTTTTTTTTTTTGGCTTTAATTAGTATATGTCAGATCATGGGCTCCTTTTTGCCAAATTCAGACTCAAATTGAAGAAAGTGGGGAAAACCGCTAGACCATTGAGGCATGACCTAAATCAATCCCTCAAGATTATACAGTGGAAGGGAGAAACAGATTTAAGGGCCTAGATCTGATAGACAGGGTGCCTGACGAACTATGGATGGAGGTTCGTGACATTGCACAGGAGACGGAGCAAGACCATTACCAAGAAAAAGAAATGCAAAAAAGCAAAATGGCTGTCTAAGGAGGCCTTACAAATAGCTGTGAAAACAAGAGAAGTGAAAAGCAAAGGAGAAAAGGAAAGATATAAGCATCTGAAAGCAGAGTTCCAAAGAATAGTAAGGAGAGAGAAGAAAGCCTTCCTCAGCGATCAATGCAAAGAAATAGAGGAAAACAGAATGGGAAAGCCTAGAGATCTCTTCAAGAAAATCAGAGATACCAAGGGAACATTTCATGCAAAGATGGGCTCGATAAAGGACAGAAATGGTATGGACCTAACAGAAGCAGAAGATATTAAGAAGAGGTGGCAAGAATACACAGAAGAACTATACAAAAAAGATCTTCACGACCCAGATAATCACGATGGTGTGATCACTCACCTAGAGCCAGACATCCTGGAATGTGAGGTCAAGTGGGCCTTAGAAAGCATCACTATGAACAAAGCTAGTGGAGGTGATGGAATTCCAGTGGAGCTCTTTCAAATCCTGAGAGATGATGCTGTGAAAGTGCTATACACACTCAGTATGCCAGCAAATTTGGAAAACTCAGCAGTGGCCACAGGACTGGAAAAGGTCAGTTTTCATTCCAATCCCTAAGAAAGGCAATGCTAAAGAATGCTCAAACTACCACACAATTGCACTCATCTCACACGCTAGCAAAGTAATGCTCAAAATTCTCCAAGCCAGGCTTCAACAATACGTGAACTGTGAACTTTCAAGTTCAAGATGTTCAAGCTGGTTTTAGAAAAGGCAGAGGAACCAGAGATCAAATTGCCAACATCCGCTGGATCTTGGAAAAAGCAAGAGAATTCCAGAAAAATATCTATTTCTGCTTTATTGACTATGCCAAAGCCTTTGACTGTGTGGATCACAATAAACTCTGGAAAATTCTGAAAGAGATGGGAATACCAGACTACCTGACCTGCCTCTTGAGAAATTTGTATGCAGGTCAGGAAGCAACAGTTAGAACTGGACATGGAACAACAGACTGGTTCCAAATAGAGGAGTACGTCAAGGCTGTATATTGTCAGCCTGCTTATTTAACTTATATGCAGAGTACATCATGAGAAACGCTGGGCTGGAGGAAGCACAAGCTGGAATCAAGATTGCCGGGAGAAATATCAATAACCTCAGATATGCAGATGACACCACCCTTATGGCAGAAAGTGAAGAGGAACTAAAAAGCCTCTTGATGAAAGTGAAAGAGGAGAGCGAAAAAGTTGGCTTAAAGCTCAACATTCAGAAAACAAAGATCATGGGATCCGCGCCCATCACGTCATGGCAAATAGATGGAGAAACAGTGGAAACAGTGGCAGACTTTATTTTGGGGGGCTCCAAAATCACTGCAGATGGTGACTGCAGCCATGAAATAAAACTCTTGCTCCTCGGAAGGAAAGTTATGACCAATCTAGACAGCATATTGAAAAGCAGAGACATTACTTTGCCAACAAAGGTCCGTCTAATCAAGGCTATGGTTTTTCCAGTAGTCATGTATGGACGTGAGAGTTGGACTATAAAGAAAGCTGAGCGCTGAAGAATTGATGCCTTTGAACTGTGGTGTTGGAGAAGACTCTTGAGAGTCCCTTGGACAGCAAGGAGATCCAACCAGTCCATCCTAAAGAAAATCAGTCCTAATGTTCATTGGAAGGAATGATGCTAAAGCTGAAACTCCAATAATTTGGCCACCTGATGTGAAGAGCTGACTCATTTGAAAAGACCCTGATGCTGGGAAAGACTGAAGGCAGGAGACTGGGACAACAGAGGACGAGATGGTTGGATGGCATCACCGATTCAATGGACATGAGTTTGAGTAAACTCCGGGAACTGCTGATGGACAGGGAGGCCTGGTGTGCTGCAGTCCATGGGCTTGCAAAGAGTTGGACACAACTGAGCAACTGGACTGAACATATCTCCTAGTTTTTAAGGAAAATTCTGTCCTATGAAAACAGAAAATAAAATATCACCATCCATGAAAATAACAGTAAATTTATTTCATGGCTTATTTTTTCCATTTCTAAGAGGATTTATACGTGAACCGTAAACTTCCAGATGTTCAAGCTGGTTTTAGAAAAGGCAGAGGAACCAGAGATCAAATTGCCAACATCCGCTGGATAATCGAAAAAGTAAGAGAGTTCCAGAAAAATGTCTATTTCTGCTTTATTGACTATGCCAAAGCCTTTGACTGCATGGATCACAATAAACTGTGGAAAATTCTGAAAGAGATGGGAATACTAGACCACCTGACCTGCCTCTTGAGAAACCTATATGCAGGTCAGGAAGCAACAGTTAGAACTGGACATGGAACAACAGACTGGTTCCAAATAGGAAAAGGAGTACGTCAAGGCTTTATACTGTCACCCTGCTTATTTAACTTAGATGCAGAATACATCATGAGAAACGCTGGGCTGGAAAAAACACAAGCTGGAATCAAGATTGCCGGGAGAAATATCAGTCACCTCAGATATGCAGATGGCACCACCCTTATGGCAGAAAGGGAAGAGGAACTAAAAAGCCTCTTGATGAAAGTCAAAGTGAAGAGTGAAAAAATTGGCTTAAAGCTCAACATTCAGAAAACGAAGATCATGGCATCCGGTCCCATCACTTCATGGCAAATAGATGGGGAAACAGTGGAAACAGTGGCTGACTTTATTTCTGGGGGCTCCAAAATCACTGCAGATGGTGACTGCAGCCATGAAATTAAAAGATGCTTACTCCTTGGAAGAAAAGTTATGACCAACCTAGACAGCATATTCAAAAGCAGAGACATTACTTTGCCAACAAAGGTCTGTCTAGTCAAGGCTATGGTTTTTCCAGTGGTCATGTATGGATGTGAGAGTTGGACTGTGAAGAAAGCTGAGCACGGAAGAATTGATGCTTTTGAACTGTGGTGTTGGAGAAGACTCTTGAGAGTCCCTTGGGCTGCAAGGAGATCCAACCAGTCCATTCTAAAGGAGATCAGCCCTGGGATTTCTTTGGAAGAAATGATGCTAAAGCTGAAACTCCAGTACTTTGGCCACCTCATGCAAAGAGTTGACTCATTGGAAAAGACCCTGATGCTGGGAGGGATTGGGGGCAGGAGGAGAAGGGGAAGACAGAGGATGAGATGACTGGATGGCATTACCGACTCGATGGACAGGGAGGCCTGGCGTGCTGTGAATCATGGGGTTGCAAAGAGTCGGACACAACTGAGCGCCTGAACTGAACTAAAGAGGATTTATATTCATAAGAGTTTAACTTTCATAAACTTCAGAGACAAACTGTACCTTTGAAGATTCCAATACAGGCAAGGGAGTCATATTCTCTCCGATTTGAAAGTCAGAATCTGATGTGCAAAATAGTCTGTGAACTTATTCTAACCTAAAATAGTACAGAACACGATACATTTAGGATGAAATATCAGTTTCAACATTCAAAACTGATACTGAATTTTAGACTTAAAGGTATAAAAATATAATTAATATAACACTAACATAAATCAATTCTATTTGTTTCAATTTCTTCTTTTGGCAGGAAAACCATGTTTCCATCAGAAGGCAACTTCACCTAGAAAAGGGACATGACGGAGCCAGGTGGACTGAGGTGCATGAACCCAGAGCCTGTCACACAGAGTGGAGTGAAGCACAGACAGACACTGCTCATCAATCACAGATACGGAATCTAGAAGAATGGCGCTGACGGGTCTATTTGCAGGGCAGGAACAGAGACGCAGACGTGGGGGACAGACTGTGGACACAGCGGGCGAAGGGCAGGGTGGGGCAGACTGAGAGCAGCGCTGACACTATACACGGCCCCGTGTGAAACAGCCAGTGGGGAGCCGCTGTGTGACCCAGGGAGCTCGGCTCGGTGCTCCGTGACAACCAAGAGGGGCAAGTGGGACTGCGGTGGGAGGGAGGCGCAAGTGGGGAGGGACACATGTGTATTTGTGGCTGATTCACGTTGTTGCATGGCAGAAACCAACACAACATTATAAAGCAATTATCCTTCAATTAAAAGTTAAAAATATAAAGGTGACAAGACAATGGAACTAACTCTATGCACACAGACGCGCTCTGCTTCACACTGTGAGGTGTCACAGTTATCGACTTACTTGATAAAGGTCTGCAGAATCTTCAGGTTCACAGTCTCCAGGAGCCCCGCCCCAGCCCTCAGCAAGAATGACCTCAGAGGAAATCAAACTAATAAATGCTTGTGAGGGAAGCCAGCCAGCAGACCACAGCTCTGGAGCCTGACAGCCTGGGTCAGGACGGCAGCCCCGCCGTCTACGCCATGGCCACGGCCACGGCCGAGGACGCACATGGACAGCCTGGGTCAGGACGGCAGCCCCGCCGTCCACGCCACGGCCACGGCCACGGCCAAGGACGCACATGTGCAGCCACTGCAGGCGGCCTGGCCCTCAGCAGCTCTGCCCGCAGTGCTGGAGCTGGCATGGTGAGCAGAGCACACAGTGCCCACTCTCAGGACCGGGTTCCACCCACAGTGTAAGAAGTAAGGGACAACTAGGCCACATTTCTGCTATTAAACCAAAGAAAAGGCCTTGGAATTGAAGACAGAGGAGTTGTAATAAAATCAGAGGCAGAAAAAACATGAAAGCCAGGAACTGACCTAGAGCTTCGTCTTCATTTGTGTCAGAAGGGATCTCTGGAGTCGGCGTATGGAGAAGTGTAATTGTGAGGAGGGGCTGCAGGCCTGGCCGGTTGCAGTGGAGACCTTGACCTTGCAGCTATCAGAGCTGAGAGAGTGCCAAGCTCCACGTGGCAAGTGAGCCTGGAAACAGCGCCGATGGTTATTTGCTGACTGTGCCGTTCCGCTGGCAAGGTTCCTACGTCTGCAAGTCGGAGTTGTCCCCTTTACTCCAATTAAGCAGGACTCGCGTCGAGGAAAGCACACAAATCCTGTGTTTCCCACGCACACATGTACCAGCATCCTGACGGAGACGCGGCAGCCTGCTCCCCGCAGGCACTCCTGCACCTCGTCCCTGTGGGCTCAGGACTGGGAGGTCGCCCTGCTGCCCGCGCTCCCCAGCAGAGGAGGGAACGCACAGCAGGGCGCTGCCCTCCAGGCTCTCTTCAACGTCATGGCCTGGCCTCGGGTGGGACGGGTCTCCCTGCCTGGACCAGCACATCATGCTCACGTGCCCATTCCACGCTGTGGGCACTGACTGGTCTCCAGCTTCCGGTTACTTCAGACAGAGCTGCAGTGGAGACGCCGTCTGCTGGTGCAGAGACGCTCCCCTCGGGGCATCCTGGGAAGGAGTGGGCCACTGCCAAGCACACCGCTGCCTCTGCCAGCCTTCTCCCGGGGAGAGCAGAGCGACCCTGCATCCCAAACAGCCATGTCGGGGGCAGTCTACGTGCCGTCTCGGTGGATATGGGCCCATGAATGTGTCCAAAGGAGCATCTGCTCTAGTTTAAAGGAAAATGGACTTCTGCACCTGTTTTCCTTAGCATAAGATGAAAAAGCCACAGCACAAAGGGAAAAAGAGAAAAAAGTCTGAGAATATACACAGATTTTTCTTTTCACTAATACAACCCAACCGCGCAATGTAAGAAGGCGTGTACCTTTCATTTCCATCACATCTGAAGTCCCTGAAACTGTCTTTGTGGTTTCATAAAGCCTACCATCACCTCTCCTTCAATACACAAACCTGCTCAGTGACGTGCACTCCACGCATGTCTCAGGCCCTGCTACTGCCACCACAGGCTGCCACGCCGTTTGCAGTCAGCAATGAAAAAGCAAAGCTGGAAACTGCGTTTTCAAATGTATCATGCTTGTGAATAGACTTCGGTTGTCACTCAAACGCTTCGATTATTAGTATGAGATATTGACAGAAAATTGAAGTAGAATGATCCAAAAGAATACTCTTACTCAAGTGCCTTCCCGCACAACATGAAGGCTTCATTCAGTCTCTCCCACTGGCTCCTGTGGAGGGCACCCGCCCTGTCCCCAACACCTGATCCCCAGCTGACCGCGGGGCAAGCTGTCCCGCGCCCCACCTGAGTGGCGGAGACAGGCGGCTGCCAGGGAGCCGGCTCGCTGAGGAGTCTACACAGCAGCCCTGCTTCTGCCAGCCATGCATCCTCGGCTTTAGGGAGGGAGGCTGGCCTGGAAGTCTCCGTTCTATCGTGGGCTCCCAGGAAATTCTCGAGATGCTGCTTTAAAACACACACTCACAAGTTTTCCACCAGCATGTGAAGAATAAAGAGCCATCAAAATGGCTAACTGTTTAGCTATACTCAGAACAGTCAGGGGCTGGCTTTCTTGGCTCATTTATATTAAGAGAAGACAGTCACGAAAGGTCAGCTGGAGTTGGGAGAGACACAGAGAGCTGGCATTTCTGGTCCAGCTGTGACAGGTAAGAGGTGAGACATCCAAAGACCATTCTGTGGTTTGGTGTTCTCACAAAACCCGGCAGGCGTGCGCGCTCTGCTGGAACCAGCGAACTTGGCAGTTTCCGAGCGTGCAGTACACGCAGGTAACAACACTCCCCAGGTGCATGAGACTCCGGGCCAGGCTGCAAAGGCCAGTCCTGCGGAGGAGGAAGGGCTGGAAATGCCAAGCGAGGGTGAAGAGGCGTCCCTGAGCACGCCCTGCGAGAGACCTGAGCGTGGGAAGCCTTGAGGCCGAGCTAGCAGGGGCTCGGGGCTCTCCTCCCCCAGCCCGCGGTGGGGAAGGCACATGGACGACAACTTAAATGACATGACACACTCTGGGGTTCACAGCAAACCCTCCAGAAACAGTCACTGCTGTTCCTGCACAGAGGAGAGCAGCTCTGCCTAGAAGGCAGCAACTGGAGGCCCTGACTGCCCCAGACCACTCCAGAAACCAAAGGGAAACGGGGAGTTCACAGCAGAAACTGCAGGACGGCAGGCGAGGGAACACAGGCAGCGGGAGTGAGTACGGAGGGTGAAGAAAGTTCTGTCCTTAACATCTTTCTACCCTTTCCACACCGAGTCTTCAGACCTGTCTACCCATGGCTGTTCCCTAATTTCTCTTGCTCCCTTTGAAATCAAAACGTCTGCACCACGGTTGGAGGTAAGGCTGTCTTGGGAGGTGGAAGTGGTGTGCTGACAAGGCTCACTAGTCCTGTGGGAGAGGTAACAATGACATCATGTCATCAACGACTGTCAGTAAAGAGAGGAGACCATGTACACACACACGCACGCACACACACACACACACACACACACGCACACACACACACACACCTGTGCACCAAGCTTCCTGGGTTTCCTTTAGCCACGGTCTGTCCTCAGTTTCACTACTGTGACTTCAGTACTTCAGAGTCTGTTAACCACTAATTTATTAAAACACTTTGATGGTGACCTAATTTGTTAAACAGTCAAAATACAACAGCTGGAATCATCTGAACCTCACCCTTCTACTGTGGTGCGTGTTTTAAACAACTGGGAAAGTGAGCGCTGGCCACCACTTTCAGGTTAAAGCAACAATTTGGAGTTGTCTTCTTACCACGCTACTCATGCACCCCATGCCCCCAAGAACAGGGGCAGCACAGTGCTCCAAGGAAACCCGTACCCGCGCCGAGCAGCGCCAGGAGGACGGGCACACGCCTTTGGCTCTGAGGAGGAGTCTGAGTGGAGGCAGCGTGGCTGCAACAGCCAGGCCAGGCGCTCAATGACGGGCCAGTGCTCCTGGGCTGAGCCGCGGTGTCCGCCCCGTGGACGCGTGGGGGTGCCCGCCTGCTCGTGGGCTGGGCTTGTGGACAAACGGAGGGGCCGCTGTCGGCTCAGCACGCTGGGCCACGGCCCCCGCCAGCCTCCAGGTCGTGCGCTGAGCTGGAGAGCAGAGCCGGGGCAGACCCTTTGGCGCCCTTTCAAACTCCTCACCCAGAGCCATCTGCAGACAGACACCTGTAAGTTCAGAGTGTGCACTGAGCTCACAGCAGCCAAGGTCACAGGAGGCAACGAGCAGCTGGGAAGCATAAAGGAGTGCCCAAAGGGCAGGATGTGCATGAGGGCCCCCGCCACCTCCCACGGCGCACACACGTTTTAGAAAATGACTCTTGGTCATAATTGGACAAAATCAGGCGAAGTGAGTGAAAAAACCTCCGACACTGTTCACAAGACCCAGGAACAGAAGTTCTGCAGGCACAGTTATGAGACGTCCATGCAGTTTCCCGAACACCAGAGGGGACACAGCCTGGCAGGACCTGACAGGCAGGACCCTGTGGTTAAGGAATGGGCCAGCTGATGCGACTGAGCAGAAGCGATGGCACTGCCGGGACTTAAGAAAGCAAAGGAATGCAGTGCTCGTCCAGTCATGCAGGACTTCCGGGTGCGGATTCACGGGAGCGAAAGGGGTCGCAAAAGGCAAGGGGGGTTCCAGGGAGGGCGACGCACACATAGAGAGAGTAGGACAAGTTTGACAGAGGGAAGTTTTCCCGCATTTCCTGTCATTTCATTCCCGACTGACGGCTGGCTGCACATCCAGGAAGAGAGGGCACGCAGTGGGTGTGGCCTGGACACAGAAACCAGGCAGGGCCCCGAGCCCCTGTGCAGACTCCCAGCCAGAGAGGGGACAGTTTCATTACTAAAACAGCAGCACTATGATGATGAATTGAAACTCACTTAAATATGCTGAAGCGGAGTTAGAAAAATATGCTCAAGCCATGATAATTACAAAACATCTTCACTACCTTTAAAAAAAATGGTGAGGGAACCAACTCATTCTGAAAACGAATTAGAGAGTGAAATCAAGGTTTACCCTGCCTTTCCTGTATGAACTGGACTTCAGAGTAACTGAATCGTTGATGAAATTTTTTATTTTTTAATTTCATGCTCCAGCTACCAATCATTAGTTTGCAATCTCCAAGGAAATAAGGCCAATACTTTGGCCACCTGACGAGAAGAGATGACTCACTGGAAAAGACCCTGATGCTGGGAAAGACTGCAGGCAGGAGGAGAAGGGGATGACAGAGGATGAGATGGTTGGATGGCATCACCAACTCAATGGACATGAGCTTGAGCAAACTCCAGGAGATGGTGAAGGACAGCGAAGCCTGGTGTGCCGAAATCCATGGGGTCGCAAAGAGTCGGACACAACTCAGTGACTGAACAACTAGGAAAAAAAGGATCATGGCAACAATTACCAATGGTGCTAAAACTATTAGATGAAAAGTCTGACCGTTTTAAAGGGTGGAGCGAGCTGATAACACTTGAATCCAGTTTTCAATCTTAACATCACAAACAGGGAGACACATTATGGACTCTGGTGACAAAATCCAAAAATCAAGCCTGAAACTGATAAAACTTCGTTAATCCTAAGTTTGGAAACACAAGGAGCAGAGAAACATGCCACTTGCACAAGGAGGAAGCCATATGGAAGCTCCAGAAAATGAGAGCATCCACAGAGCCATGGCTCACCCACAGAGCCATGATTCACTCAACAAGCAAGCTGAAGGGAAGGCCGTCAGTCAGTTCACTCGCTCAGTCATGTCCGACTCTGTGTGACCCCGTGGACTGCAGCACGCCAGGCTTCCCTGTCCATCACTAACTCACAGAGCTTGCTCAAACTCACATCCATCAAGCTGGTGATGCCATCCAACCAACTCAACCTCTGTCACCCCCTTTTCTTCCTGCCTTCAATCTTTCCCAGCATCAGGGTGTTTTCCAGTGAGTCAGTTCTTTGAATCAGGTGGCCAAAGTATTAAGAGTTTCAGCTTCAGCATCAGTCCTTCCAATGAATATTCAGGACTGACTTCCTTTAGGATTGAAAAGACCCTAGAGATGGGAAAAATTACTTCAGAGATGATGAGTAAAAGCAACACACAGACCTTGGCAGAAGCCCTGATCTGACCGCACTGTCTAAAGAACTTTTATGAGAATGGACGCTGACTGTGTTCCGGAGCCTAAGCTCAGACTGCTTGCTGCAAAACAGGCCAGTAATCGAGAGGTGAGCTGTCAGGACAAGGAACATGGCTTTATTCGGAAAGCTGGCAAACCGAGAGGATGGTGGGCTCATGCCCCAAAGAACCTTGTTGCCTGAGTCAGGATTCAGGCTCCTTCTGCACTGGAAGGGGAGGGAGTACAGCCAAACACTTCCCTGTCCCTGCCAGCCTCCAGAGGGCCTGTGTGAATTCCTCCTTCCCTGCAGCCATTCGCAGGGGGCCTGCTCAGGAGGCTTCCTGTGAGCTACACCAAAGCATTTTATTAGCTTGATGCTCATGACCTGGGAGGCAAAATTCTCAGAGATGAGCCATGTACAATCTAAGCTTACAGGCACCATCGCTCTAGTGATTAACTTGTAATAGAATACAAAAGGTTCTTTCCTATGCAACTGGATATTTGATAAAATTAACGGATTGTTACATTTTTTTCCAGATCTGATAATAGCACTGAGACTGTATTTTCAAAGACATCATCCTTATCTGATCCGTGTGTGGATGAAATGACCCTTCATCCAGAGAGGGCGGGGGACTGGCCATGGGCTCAGGGCTGCTGAAGCCGCCACGAAGTCAGCTCTGCGCTTCCCTGTTCTGCTGTGATCAACCTCTAGGAATGTCCAAAATAAGTTCAAACAATGGCCTTTTGCACAACAGCACATTAATTTACCCTGGTGCCAAACAGCTATCAGTTTAAGACATAATAAAATAAATACTTCAACAGATAATACATGCAATGCCGAAAGCATGTAGGCCATAGGTCATCTCAAGGTTAACACATTTCACATTGAACAGCATCAGAGCCAACACTTAGCTTTACTGAAAATGCTTGGCAGACATTCTGCAGCCAACTGTCCAAAGCGCTGCACGGTCTCACCTCCCTGACAGCGACGCAGTGAGCTGCTTATAAGAAAGGAAAAACGGCTGGGAGAAAAGGAAAGGTAAACAGTGAAAGTGCGATTCGAGAAGAGAGGACCAGGCCACCCTCCTTTGAAAAATGTAAAACTGCTCTTCTCCTATACGTAGATGAAATACAAATTTATTAAAATCTTCCTGACAGTATTTTTTAAGTGAAATTAAGAAAAACAGTTCAAGGAACTGATAAAACTACTCTGAGTTCAGCACCAGGAAAGACCACTGAGTTGGATGTCTCTCCAAAGGTGTAACTCACTCAGCTGGGCTCTTTCGGTTAAAAGCAGAATCAGTAAGGTGGCAGGCTGGCCTGCGCGCAGGGCACGGGAGACCTGTGGAGGGCGGTCAGGAGTGTGGCAGGCCAGTGGGCACTGCCACTCGGGTGCCACGCCAGAGGCGAGAGCAGACGGCACACGGTCTAACAAACAGCACCGGGAAAGGGATGCTCATCGAGGCGCCCTCAGAGTTCTGTAAGGCTCGGTCTTCAGAGCAAATCTGGAAAGGTGGACTGACACTCAGAGACCTTTGGGTGACACCTATTTTATAATAATCTAATTACTTCTAAATGAATAGCTCACATCGTGTTTTTGGTAACTGTTTTCTTATTTAATCAACCAAAATTCTCTTCTTCAACATTAAACTGAATTAAAAGATAATTCAATCTGATATCCTGTTGAAAATACCTATTAGGGTAAAAGCCAAACTGCAAATTAGTATTTTACTGAACGTGTTTTCCCTGTTACCTCCAGCTTGAGTAATTTATGCCAAGGTGTTTCTCACTAAGCAGCCAACCGATGGAGGAATGTACTAAGGCAGGCTTTCTCTACACTGGCACCCAGGAGGGCTACGGCACAGAGGGAGGCCTGGAGACAGTGGGGACGAGACAGGGGAGGGAGCGGCCCTGGGTGTGCAGGGCAGACACTGCTGAGGCCCTGTCTAGCTCCACACGCGCTGTGGACTGGCCCTTGGACGGCTGGCTGGGGTATTAGAAACAGGAGCTAATATTCGGATGCTGAAATCACTCCTCTTCTTTGTAATGGGACAGAACAAACTCTTTCTTTGCTGAGCTCAGCTCGGGCCTTTTGCCGGCACGCCTGGAGCCAGCCTTGGCTGGAGACTGGGTTTAAGGAGAGAGGTGCCTCCCGGCGCTGCTGGGTTCCGAGAGGGGCTTCCCCGAGGGAGGGAGGAGAGCCTTCGTCCACCTCTGGGGGAATCTGTCCCCTTCTTCTCCGCTCCCCGCCTTGCCTGTGGGAGGCAGCGAGAGGGCAGAGCAGCTGCCTGCAGGAGGAGCTGGCGAGGGCTGGGATCGCTCGGCCCCCACGGCCCCCACGGCCCCCACGGCCCCCACGGCCCCCACGGCCCCCACGGCCCCTGCGGCCCCGCCTGCCGGTGCCTTTGTCTTATCCTGTGATTAGTGTGAGGTCAGGAGAGACGACTGTCCTTCACAAGTTCTGGGCCCAGAGATTCTAATGGTGTTTCCTGCCTTTTCTGCATGCAGGCTGAGGCAGCGACGGGTGACAGTCCCTCCTCTCCGCCCCTCCGACACAGGACACGACTACTCCTCTCTAAGGAGGATCCAAGGAGCTATCCCAGCACTTAGTAAACCTCCCCACATGCTCCAGGAAAGGATTCTCCCTAGGGGTGTGCACAGTTTAACAAGGAGTGAGATGGGTGTTTCCAAGGAGGTGCTGCTTTGATGAGACAAACGGCAGGCAGCCTGCCCACCACCCGTGTTCTTCACTTGAGGTTAGTGCAATTAGCTCATTGGAACACAAGGATCTGGTTAAATCACAAAAGAGTATTAGAAGAAAAGTGTTAGGGAAAAAAGAGACATACAATAGGCAATCAAGATACTCTTCACACAGCAGTGGAAATGCCTTTATAGGCAGGAAGAGGCGACCAAGCAGGATGAAGAGCGCCGACTGCAGGCTGGTTTCTGCCTCCGCACGTGGGATCCACCGTGAACAAGGGAAGCGCCCAGTGTCCCACATGAGCCGGCTGCCCTCCCCGGCCACCTGGCCCCCCCACACTCACAGCATCCACTACACAGATGTCTTCCCTCCCCCGATACTTCCAATGACTACAGTTAACAGGAAAGCATTTTGAGATAAAAATCAGTTAAGTACTTATTTAAAAATGGTTGATTTTATATTAATCTATTACCTTTATGAATATATGTAAACATACATGTTCTAGATAGAAAACAAATATTTAAGCGACAATTTAAAGAAAGATTACTTCTCTTATTTAATATGTTTTTAAGATTTAAACTTTCAAGTGTACTTGTAAATGAGATTATTTTTAACTGAGCTAAAACTTATTAAACGCAAATACTCAGAGCTCTTAATAACTGAGGATAACAGGAAAATGAGAGTCAGGTAAGTGACTCAGAACTAACCAGAATAGCCCTTCCTGACATATATATAATTAGAGAGGTGATCAACTGGATTCTTTAAAAAATTACTACAGTGTCGGAAACTAAATTTATTTCTAACTACAGCAATACACAGGTACCTATATGATTTGCAAAATTCAGCTCTGAAATGAAAAATGAAATTGGAGATGAAAATTCTAAAGATAATACTCAGGTAACTGAAATTCTTTTGGAAGACTAAAGTCAAACTACTGTGGCTGCTCAGCTTGGTCTCAAAACTTCAATCAACTTTAAAGAAACAAAAAGTCGCTCTGTGACTATGAGAGACTGAGGTTCAGCTGGGGATCCAGTCAAAACTGCAGAGAACAGGACTCGATACAACTCAGAAGAGTCTGTAAAAGGCGGTGTTGGTCTCTAAGCGTCTCGGCGCCAGAGGAATGGCACGTGACGGGCGGACGGCGCAGTGGTGTCATGCATGCTGAGAAGAGGGTGCTTGCCTGAAAGAGAGCACCAGGGCCTCCATGCCACAGGCCAGCAGCACCTCAGCTTGTGCAGAAAGCTCCCTGGTAACTACCACTCACGCTGTGGGCTGGGAAGACGTGAGGGGCAGAGAAGGACCTCAGACCTGGACACTGAGTCGGTCCACACCTGGCAGCAGGGAGACCGTATTAAAAACTGAACAAGAAGATTAATGGAAATGAGAACATCACACAATTTCCTATCGAAAAACAACTGAGAAAAATCACTGCTGAACCACAGAACAAATACGCGAAAGATAAACTGAGGCATGACCCACGTTTGCTCAGACTCTGAACCATGAATTCCCACTGTGCGACTAGAGCTTGGCAGGGAGATGCGGCCTGGGAACCAGGAGAGGCCCTGGCTGCCTGGAGGCGGCGTGGGAGGAGCCAGGAGCAGGAGGAGCAGTGCCCATGAGCCAAGGTCTCAGCCTGGGAAGGGAGGAGGCCCGAAGGGTTGAAGCAGGGGTGACAGATGGGCTTTGCCAACAGGCGAGGGGCTGGGGACAGGAAGACAGTGCGGCCCTGCAGTGACACGGGGCACCCTGCAGGGACCGGGCACGGTGGGGACAGAACTAGGGTCTGAGGAGGAGCGGCACCCTGGCGGCCAACCCGAGGGGTGAGGAAGGTGCAGGAGAGTCCGGGCGGGGGGACATCTGTCCACAGAGGAGGGAGGCCTGAAGCTCAGAGCAGAGGGCAGGCCGCAGAGTGGACGCTGAAGGCACCAGTCAGCTTGCTCGAGGGGATGGAATCTTGGAGTTTGAACAAAGATTGGCAACCCCAGGGGGAGCCGGCGTCCAGGGCCATTCCCAGCGCAGGGGTTGCAGGAGGAGGCTGGGGGCCGCTCACCACAGGGGGAGGGCGGCAGGGCAGGGGGGGGGGCGTCTCTCCCAGGAGCGGGACCAGCCTGGAAGCGCTCTGCAGAGCACCAAGGCCAGCACGCCCACGGACCCCAGGGTGGCTGGAGGCACAAGAGACACGAGAGACACGAGAGGACACAGGGGCCTCGGGTGGAACCTCCGAGGCGCCGCCCAGACGGCTAGTTCACGCTGGGCTGTAACGTGGAACATGTGGGGCTGTGAGTAGTCAGAGCAACAGGAGCTGAGGGGGTTCAGAGCCTGAGGTCCTGGCCAACCCTCCCCTACCCTCCGGAGGGAATGAGGATTTGTCTTAAGACAGCTGAAATTTAGACAACTGTAATAAACTGGCTTAAAGCTCAACATTCAGAAAACTAAGATCATGGCATCTGGTCCCATCACTTCATGGGAAATAGATGGGGAAA
Source organism: Budorcas taxicolor (assembly GCF_023091745.1). NCBI lineage: Eukaryota > Metazoa > Chordata > Mammalia > Artiodactyla > Bovidae > Budorcas > Budorcas taxicolor. The sequence continues at coordinate 8,598,811 of NC_068920.1, forward strand.
CAGTGGAAACAGTGGCAGACTTTATTTTTGGGGGCTCCAAAATCACTGCAGATGGTGACTGCAGCCATGAAATTAAAAGATGCTTACTCCTCAGAAGGAAAGTTATGACTAACCTAGACAGCATATTGAAAAGCAGAGACACTACTTTGCCCACTAAGGTCTGTCTAGTCAAGGCTATGGTTTCTCCAGTGGTCATGTATGGATGTGAGAGTTGGACTGTGAAGAAAGCTGAGCGCCAAAGAATTGATGCTTTTGAACTGTGGTGTTGGAGAAGACTCATGAGAGTCCCTTGGGCTGCAAGGAGATCCAACCAGTCCATCCTAAAGGAGATCAGTCCTGGGTGTTCATTGGAAGGACTGATGCTGAAGCTGAAACTCCAATACTTTGGCCACCTGATGTGAAGAGCTGACTCATCTGAAAAGACCCTGACGCTGGGAAAGACTGAAGGCAGGAGGAGAAGGGGACGACAGAGGATGAGATGGCTGGATGGCATCACCGACTCGATGGACGTGAGCTCGGGTAAACTCCGGGAGCTGGTGATGGACAGGGAGGCCTGGCGTGCTGCGGTTCACGGGGCCGCAGAGAGTCGGACACGGCCGCGCGACTGAGTTGGACTGAGCACTAAGAGGCAAGCATGCACAGGCTCGCGCGCCACAGGCGCGGCGACTGACACTGCGAGGAGTAAAGCGCCTAGCGTGCACACGCGCGCCCACAGCTGCCCATGTGTGCACGCGCGTACATGTGTGCAGGGCCTGCGGTACAACAACTCCTTTATTTGTGAACCAGGGATTGGCTAACTGTTGTTACAGGAGTTTGGTACGGCAGGGCCCAAATTTTGGTTGTGAATTTGCAAACTCCCAATAACCCTTCATGGTGGCACACGTCACCTGAACTGATAAGGATCTTGACCGTCACTCCTAATCTAACCTCGCTCACTTCCCGGCCGGCATCACTCCTGGAATGTAACATGAAGCGTGGCATCTGCACTGTATTGCCTTCCTAAAGCTCCCAGATGGTGAGATTCCCAAAGTCACCCAGCCCGAGAGTTTTGAAAAAGACTGTAGATCGAAAGCTCCAGAGGCTGTTGACAGATGACCTTGAGACCAGTGATCCACCCAGGGAGTTAGGTTTGCCCATGCGAGGTCAGGAACTGAGCTTACACTGAAGGTGTATGTCATCAGCTGCCCTGGGTAACTGACCACTACCCCTGAGCTCACAGACTGGGCTGTAAGAAGCTCCACCAATGTAAAGGGCAGTGCTGGAACCAATGGACAGGATACTCCCTGGTAGGTAATTATCTTGCACATGAAACACGTGTAATTCCCACAGGGTCCATCTAAAACATGACGCCCACCCTCCAGCAGCCATGTCACAGGTGCAGAGTGGACGCCTGAGGACCAAGGACTCCTGACCACATGGGCAACGGAAAGACCCCGCAGGGAGGACGTGGGAGGTCTTCCCTGTGTGCTGCGGGCGGCTGGCGAGGCCGTGGGGTAAAGTATAGGGTAAGTACTGACTGCGTTGCACATTTTGCTGTAAGACACTACAAGAATTTTAAGCAAGTTTCTGACAAGATCTGACATACTGTAAGAGGATGCATTTGGGATGTGAGCTGCCATCCAGTCTGGACACAGAAAAGAACGTATGCATGAGCAAACCCAGCTCCCGGCGGGGGGGGGGGGGGTGGTCACTGGTCTCAAGGTCATCTGTGAGCAGCTTCTGGAACCCTCCATCTGCAATCTCTCTCTGAACTCTTGGGCTCGGTGACTTTGGGAACTTTAACATTTGGGAGATTTAAGAAGGTAATACAGGAAGGAGCATCTAGGAAGGTAATGCATGGCCTTGGGGGAGAAAGATCAACTATGATCTCCTTTAGGCAGAAGGCTCAAACGTCTGTAATGATGGATGGTGACTTCAGGAATTAAACGGCTACAATCACATAAACATTACTAATTTAATGATTCTGATTCTTAGCTTATACTTCCGGCATCATGATCCCTAATATGAACAACTTGATGCTTTCAAATGGTGGTGCTGGAGAAGACTCTTGAGAATCCCTTGGATGGCAAGGAGATCAAACCAGTCAATCCTAAAGGAAATCAACCCTGAATATTCATTGGAAGGACTGACACTGAAGCTGAAGCTCCAATACTCTGGCCACCTGATGCGAAGAGCTGACTCACTGGAAAAGCCCCTGATGTTGGGAAAGATTGAGGGCAGGAGAAGAGGGCGACAGAGGATGAGATGGTTGGACGGCATCACCAACTCGACGGACGTGAGTCTGAGCAAACTCCAGAAGACGGTGAGGGACAGGGAGGCCTGGTGTGCTGCGGTCCACGGGGCTGCAGGGAGTCTGACACGACTGAGTGACTGAACAGCAATGTGAACAGCAACAATAGAAGCAAAACCATGTTTGAATAATGACGCCACCACCATCTAATAAAAGCGCCACACAGCAATGACGGCAGCATGTCACAGCAAGCTGTTGAACAAATAAAGGTAACACAACTTTCCAGCAGGTCACGGGTACAGCCACGCGCGCCCCAAAGACCTGACATCTAATAAGAACAGAGCCATTGTCACACCAGGCAACACCAACATGTTAGTAGGTGGCCTGGCTTTGTGTATTCCACGGTACTTCAAACAAAGAAACAAGTGTCTGATCATCAAAACTGTATCTTTCAATGACAAGTTATTTCTAAAACACACATTATCAAGCGATCTAAGTGACATTTATTTGACGTCACAACGATAATACCGGAACCGTCTGCCATCTTTCCGCAGCTGAATTTTCTCTGCTCGATTATGATGCTCTCACTCCCATACCTTCTCCTTGAATCTTTCATATCTTCGGCAACTGTAACTGGGTCTTCCGTAGAAACGATCAAACGTCTTAAGTAAATTTTTCGATGGAGGTCACAAGGTCACTGCAGAGAACAGCGCTGGCTACTGCTTCTATGCAGGCAAGAAGCACCCCCGGAAGCAAGTGTGTGTTACTGAGATGATCACACACTCTGAGGTGTAATTAATTATCCTCTGGAATCTAAGATGATCTCTAAGCCATTTTAAGCACTAATAATTTAAAGTCTCCTAAACTCCAAACTATTTACCTAATAAAGACTTAAAAACCAAGTCAATCCCTTAGCAAATATGAAAAAAATGGGAACAAAAAGAAAAGCATCTTAAGCATGTATCAAGAGAAGCAAATCCACAGTCACAGCTCAGGATGCATGGACCTAGAGACCAGGGACCTGAAACCACCCACCTGTTGGGGGCAGGCAGTCCCTCCAGTCGAAGTAGCCAGCGTAAATGCCAGGTTCCAAGGAGCCCACGATGGGGTCTGCCTTCAGCTCAATGTAGCTTTCAAACAGCCTCTGGTCCAGATCTTTGAGTGAGGCCATGCTCACCTGTGAGCACAGGGAGGGCACACCAGTGAGGCCGCGCCCGCTCACACGCACAAGTGGAGCACGCAGGGCGTCTACTCGCGGGTGGAGAAAACAGTGAAACAACGTAAGTGAATGCTGAGTAGGCTTGAGCAGCACTTACCGGCTTTCCCACAAAGAGGCGTGACCTTACTTCGCCACAGGTAATAAAGAGCATTGCTGCATGGCAGGCGCCCTGCTTCCCCGCTTCCCACACAGCGCTCTGAAGCCCACTCAAAACGGGTACAGAACAGGAATGCATGGTTTTATTTCAATGTTTCCAACTTAAATTTTCTAGTTTACTATTTTTAAAACTTTTTTGGTAACAATAGTTTGTAAAAATTAAACTTCTGAGAAAGAAAAAAAATAACAGAAAAAAAAGCCCTGTTATTTTCATTTCAAAGATGACAGAAAGAGCACTTTTAACTAAGCCAGCGCTATAGAAATAAACTCACTATATAATCAGAACCACTATGGGGAGCAGTGGGCGGGGTGTAAACTGCTGGGTAAGACAGGCTCAAGAGGCTCAAGGATGGACTGTACAAGACTCTAAGATGAGGAACAGAGCCACTTTTTCGTAGTAACTGTAAATGGAGGGTAACCTTTGACAGTTGTATTAAAAAAACAACAAAATTTTAACTAGAATAATTACAGCAAAAAAAATTATATACAATTATGCTAAAAATAATCAAATATGTAAAATATGTTGCCTATGGCTCAAGTGACTCTAAAATCGTTAAAACTGTTTGCTGTAAAGGAGTTTCCCTGGACTTAAAAAAAAAACAAAACCTGTCCTTTCTCTACCTTCACGCTGAAATACTGGAAAGAGATTTACAGGCTTCACAGAAAACCTCACTCAAGAATTGAATGCCAAACTAAGAGAGTTCACATGCCTCAACTAAGACGTGGCCCGGCCAAATAAGCAATAAATACGTAAAAATGAGTATACATACCTAGAAAAGAGAGCCTTCCCTCCCTGGCCTGTGAATGTTTCAGGAGATAGGAGAGGTTGGGGGTGGGGGCCCCATCCCATTCATTTCTCTCTAGGCATTCCACTTTAAAAAAAATAATAATTTAACGCCAGGCTTTAACGGCAATTATAACATTCTTGGGTAGATCAAAAATCTGCAACTATCCAAACTGCAAATTAGATCATTCTTTTAAAAAGACTGGCACAGAGTAAACCAGCTTTTTATATATGTAAAGGTCATTCCTTGGGTTTATGTAATTACAGCTACTAATAAAATTATAAGCCAAAGTTTATTAACCATACAGCTCTGGTTTTCCCTTCTCAAAGGGCTCAGAGGCTGCAGGCCAGTCTCTCTAAAGAGACCGTTCTGGCCAATGAGCATATGAGAAAGTGTTAACCTGCTAAGCAGGGAAAGACATGCAAAAGAAAACACCACAAGGGGATGTTTCCTATCAAATGAGAACTAATCAGCAGTGACGGCCAAGTGTGAGGGCGCAGCTTCTGGACAGCAGCCCTGGCGGCAGCGTCTGCCGGGAGGGAGCCTCTGGGGCGGCAGTTCACGTCCAGGAAGTCACTGTGAGGAAGGGAGGGGGGCGACGCAGCCAGCGTCCCCTCTCAGTGACAGCCACAAAGACCTCCTGAAGGTTCCCAGCAGGAAAAAGTGAGAGCAAGGGTTTTACAGTGGCACGTGCAGCAGTAACACATACTGTAAGCCATGAGGCGCACACCTGTAGAGGAGGAGTGCTCTCAACAGAACGGCCGAGAGAGAGCTGTGCTCACCACGAGCTGAACTCAGAACACTGCTCCACAGTGCGGCGGCATGTCCAGACACAGGCCCATGGAAGAGACTGATTACTACATACTCTAAAATAAGACAGAGTTTATCTTTGGTGGATTACAGGTGATTAAAAAAACCTTTTTTAGGTTTTTCAGTATTTCTCCTTTTAAAAAATGATTAAGTTTTACTTAAAAAACAACACGCTTGTTCTCGGCTGTGCTGGGCCTCTGCTTTTGCGCAGGCCATCTCTGGTGCGCTCCGAGGGCTTCTCGCTGCGGCTCCTCGTGTTGCGCAGCGTTGGCCCCAGAGTCTCAGCAGTCCTGAGGCATGCACGGGCTTAGCTGCCCTGCGGCATGTGGAACGTTCCAGACCAGGAACTGAACCTGGGTCCCTGCACTGGCAGATGGGTTCTTAACCACTGACCACCAGGGGAGTCCAGAGGTCTTATTTTTATAATAAGAAAAAGAAAATGCACGATAAACAAACACTTCTAACACTTGAGACCGGGAGGCGCTGGCACCGCACGTGGCGGCGCGGGCACGCAGGGCTCCCCAGCACAACCCAGCGACGGCCTCCAACAGGGCTCGTCCGGAAAGAGGATCTGGAAATGCTGACAAGTTTCATGTTTATTACTTAATGCTGTTTTATAAAGCTCAAAATGATACACACTTAACCAACCAGCATCAGATCCTACTCCTCTGGTGTCTTCTCATAGAAACAATTTTGTCCTTTTCTTTGGCACATGTATGATGCCAGACCAGCAGGCACTCTGGACTCAGCCTGAGAAAATGTGAACTGAAGGCCTGCTGTGCTAACCTCCCTCTCTCTGAGCATCTTTCTGCATGAAAAACGGAGTTAATAATACTTTCCTTAATTACTTCAGAGAGCTATTTTCATCAAACAAAACTGTAAAAAAAATCATGCTAGTTTTAAAGGATGAAAAGTGAAAAAGCAAGTTAGTCGCTCAGTCGTGTCCGACTCTGCAAGCCCACGGACTGTGGCTCACCAGGCTCTTCTGTCCATGGGATTCTTCAGGCAAGAATACTGGAGAGGGTTGCCATTCCCTTCTTCAGAGGATTTTCCCAATCCAGGTATCCAGCCTGTATCCCCTGCATTTCAGGCAGATTCTTTACTGTCTGAGCCACCAGGGAAGCAAGCCCCAAAGGATGAATGATAATTAAATTTTAATAAACTCCTAACAAGCATGATTATTTATGTAAAACTTAATTCTACTCTTGCAGATGAAGAGTAAGATAAAGGGAACTAAAAAGGCCAGTGAAGCTCTTGGTGAAACAGAATACAGAAGGAACTGTGCCTGGAGAAACTGTGGCTGAGTCCCTGAGCTCGGCTCGGGGGAGGCCTGTGAGAGATGGGCTCCGAGGGGAGAGGACGCCCAGCAGCAGCTCTGAGGCGGCCTTCCCTCTGACAGCAGACCGGAGCGTGGGTGACCAGTGTTCAGGGGACCTGAATGCCCCAGACTGCTTTCGGATCTGGGCCTCCAGAGTTACGTTACCTGAGAAGGGAACCATGAGAAACAGGGGCAGCTGGCAGCTTTTTTACCTGAATGCAAGAGATGTATTTTACTTCACTGTCATCATGAAATTAATGAATTCACTCATGAAAACCAGAAATAGCGCAAAGACTATAAATCTGGTTTACTGTCTATTCCTTTAATGCTCAGTTGAATGCTTTCAAAATATTCAATTCCAAATTCTGAGTGCCACAAACAGGACCCCCCAGGTCCTCAAATCACCTTAGTTTCAGAACACAAGAGCCTGGACAAAGACGTGGAAGGACACAAGAACCCACCTGCAGGTCAGTTTCATTCTGCTTCTTACTGACACAGACTGGATCTAATAGAAAACCCCCACTTATAAGAAATGCTCAAAATTCTCCAAGCCAGGCTTCAGCAATACGTGAACTGTGAATTTCCAGATGTTCAAGCTGGTTTTAGAAAAGGCAGAGGAACCAGAGATCAAATTGCCAACATCTGCTGGATCTTGGAAAAAGCAAGAGAGTTCCAGAAAAATATCTATTTCTGCTTTATTGACTATGCCAAAGCCTCTGACTGTGTGGATCACAATAAACTCTGGAAAATTCTGAAAGAGATGGGAATACTAGACCACCTGACCTGCCTCTTGAGAAACCTGTATGCAGGTCAGGAAGCAACTGTTAGAACTGGACATGGAACAACAGACTGGTTCCAAATAGATAGAGGAGTACATCAAGGCTGTATATTGTCACCCTGCTTATTTAACTTCTATGCAGAGCACATCATGAGAAACGCTGGGCTGGAGGAAGCACAAGCTGGAATCAAGATTGCCGGGAGAAATATCAATAACCTCAGATATGCAGATGATACCACCTTTATGGCAGAAAGGGAAGAGGAACTCAAAAGCCTCTTGATGAAAGTGAAAGAGGAGAATGAAAAAGGTGGCTTAAAGCTCAACATTCAGAAAACTAAGATCGTGGCATCTGGTCCCATCACTTCATGGCAAATAGATGGGGAAACAGTGGCAACAGTCAGACTTTATTTTTCTGGGCTCCAAAATCACTGCAGATGGTGACTGCAGCCATGAAATTAAAAGACACTTGCTCCTTGGAAGGAAAGTTATGACCAACCTAGACAGCATATTGAAAAGCAGAGACATTACTTTGTCAAGAAAGGTCCGTCTAGTTAAGGCTATGGTTTTTCCAGTAGTCATGTACAGATGTGAGAGGTGGACTATAAAGAAAGCTGAGCACTGAAGAATTAATGCTTTTGAACTGTGGTGATGGAGAAGACTCTTGAGAGTCCCTTGGACTGCAAGGCAATCCAATCAGTCCATCCTAAAGGAGATCAGTTCTGGGTGTTCACTGGAAGGACTGATGTTGAAGCTGAAACTCCCAATACTCTGGCCACCTGATGCATTTGAAAAGACCCTGATGCTGAGAAAGACTGAAGGTGGGAGGAGAAGGGGACAACAGAGGATGAGATAGTTGGATGGCATCACCGACTCAATGGACATGAATTTGAGTAAACTCCAAGAGTCGGTGATGGACAGAGAGGCCTGGCGTGCTGCAGTCCATGGTGTTGCGAACAGTCCAATGTGACTGAGCGACTGAACTGAAATCTTTGCCTGCTCTTATATGCAATTCCTAATCATTTCATATATTTTTAAAATAATAGAAGACTTCTCCAGGAATAATGTTCGTGTCATTATTATTCCTGCATGAAAACAAAATGCCCCCTTTTTCTACAAATACTAACTTTTTACTGCAAGAGAACACCTTGCAATTCTCAACCAAAACTTTCTGGAAATAAACTCGACATTTGGCCCTTAAGGCTTAAGTCACAACATTTCTCATCAGGATGATTAATCTTTACGAAAAGGCAGGAAAACAAGACACAGCCACCCACTCTGACATTTTCAATCTTTAAAAAAAAATCCCAATCAAGTTCATGAACTGGAACCATCATTTGTGAAAAGTGTGCAATCCACCCCGAGCACTTCTGATTGCAAGATTAACGAGATCGCTATCTCGCTCTTCGCACTAAGACAGCTACACTGACATTAACAGAAGTGGCTCCAGCCTGCTTTACTTGGGAACCCGAGAGCGCTCCGCCCAGGAACCAAGCAGCCTTCAATAGCAGCAAGACTGCTTCACTTTTCCTTTCTGATTACTTGAAAAATGTAAACACCAAAGTGCAACATCATTGAAAAAGAAACAAAAACGCTCCAATGATTTATTTATGCAGGACTCATTTTTGTCCAGTTCTCCTCATGCAGGACGGCAGAGGGGAGGGGGCGTGTTTTTCGGGAAAGACAAAGCAACCTAGAGCCACGCCTGCGTGCATGTGTGTGCGCGCACGGGTGTGTGTCTGCACCGCACCTGTGCAAATGCTTCGGCAGGCACGCAGAAGCTCCGCTGCGGTCCCCAGAGCAGGAGACAGGAAGGAGAGGTGATTGTGCAGGCTCGGGGTTTGCTGTTGCTAGTGACAGCTCTAACCCGAAAGGAGCCGCACCTGAGGTGCCTCTGGAAGCCTTTCTCTCCTTTCCTTCCCTCAGTTTTGGGAAGCCTGGGTGGGTAATATCCCAGCTCTAGCCCTGCAAGGACTTTGCTCCAGAGAAAGAGAAGAGCATTAACTTCAGATGAGCTGTGAGGAGAGGGGACCGGGAGGTGAGGGTGGAGGAGCAGGGCGAACAGCTGAAACTAAGCGGGTGCCAAGACCACTGACCCTTCACAAGTCATTACCTGTGTTATTTTTTCTATTCCCTGGAAGTTGTGTTTTTCAAAATGTTCTGCTATGTTTAGGAAGGTGTGACGTTCTAGGTAGCAGCAATTACTTAGGACTATCAAAAGTCGCTGTTCCTAAAACCAAAACAAAATTTTAAAAATTACATTTCCAGTAACAAATTGTAAGCCTAACAGATTAACACATTTAGCACTTGCTAATTACAGTCTCTCAGTGTTTCCTATCGATATTCAGCACTTTCCCTTGGTTCCTTCTTCCCAGTAACAGAGAAACGTGACACAGAGCTGTAACTCTACTAACTAATCACCTAACACACTGAGGAGTCAAATCATGTTTAACTCAAATTCCTTTGGAAATCTAACAGCTGTACAGAAGGCAGACGGGCGCAGCACAGGAAACCAGTGAGATGGGGTCAGATGCTGTTCTTAGGTGGAGAAGGCAATGGCAGCCCACTCCAGCGTCCTTGTCTGGAGAATCCCAGGGACGGGGGAGCCTGGTGGGCTGCCGTCTCTGGGGCCGCACAGAGTCGGACACGGTCGAAGTGACTCGGCAGCAGTAGCAGCAGTTGTTAGGAAAGGGGTTCTATTCTACTTCACATGTTTTGCGCCCAAAATAGCTATAAAAATGAATATTAAAAATAACTACCAAAAAGCGTTGAAACTCTTGGAAAATAACTTGTAAACTTTTCATAACTTGGAAGAAAACTGTAATGGCGCCTACAGACGGGCTCCCTCAGCCACGAGACTGCTGCAGCCCTCCTCATGGAGAGTCTCCCTCCTGCGGGGAGAGAGGGGACAGAGCCGGGCGCCCGCCCAGTCAGCCACAGAGAGGGCCATGCTACACCCCCAGACTTCTGGCTGCTCACGGTGATTTCACATCAAAGTGACCAGACCCCCAGGCTGACGAATCAATCCTCACCGTAGAGTTCAGAAGAACCGGCTTGTAAGGAAAGTTCTAGGAACGGCTCTGTCCCACCTCCTCAGGGGAAGGTTTCTCCAGAATAAGTGTGAGTAATCCGAGGCCTCGGTTTACATCCTGACTGGACTCAAGGGCAGAGCTCCTCCCCAGGAGACACGCCCACCCGTCCTGGGCTCGCTGTGGTGCACTTGTGGGTGACTGCGGTCAGCGACAGAAAGGCAGGTGCGCAGACCACGGGGCCACCCTGGCTGGGCCCACGTCACCCAAGAATCCCATTCAGTGTCTGCAGTGTGTAGACTGCTAGGTCTTTTTTTAAAATCTTATTATTTAGTTCTGGCACAGTGTGATCTACTTGTCTTTTGTGGTCATCAAAAAAATATAATTAAAAGGCCCAGAATTATTACGCTGCTTTTAAAGCAACGAAACGACCTGGATGACTCTATGGAGGAGAAGTGGAGGCTGAAATAAGGAAAATGGGCTGTCATCTACCCTCCTCCACGCTCCATGTTCAAACCTCGTGAGATGGGCACTGTGAGACGGGTGGCAGGCGAGGCTTGGGGAGGCCAGACCTCTGCCCGCGCCCCATGCCGTCATCATGTGGCCCTTGTGAGGCGCTTGGGATGTGGACACGTGACTCCTCTGCAGCCAATCTGATCTCAGCTGGTCTCCCAGGCCCACAGTCCATCCTTACTCGCCTTCCCTGGGGAGCCGGCCACCCAGCACCGCCCCCGCCCCGCCTGCCAGTGGCCTGCCCCGCCTGCCCATCGCCTCTGCCCTGCTCTGTGGCCCATCCACGGCAGGGTCTGCAGACGGAGGACTCCATGGCCTCAGGCACTGTCCTGGCCCCCCGCAGCATCTGTGATGCGGGCATCAGGCTGCCCTCAAGCCTGACGGTGGTACGCGAAGCCCTTCAGTCAGGGAACAGCAGCTAGAGGAGGACCAGAGATGAGCCCCCTTTCTTCCCACGCTGCCCTCACTGAGAACCAGAACAAGACCCTACAAACACCTGAGTCCCCAGGGGCCAAATCTAATGCAGTACCATCCAGTGGAGGCAAGCACAGGGACTGAGCTTGGCACCGAATCTGGGACAGTATCAGGAGAGGGGGCAGGAGACAGTGTGACTGGCTCAGGGTTCTGGCTGAGAGCAGGCAGACGGAGGCTAAGGCGCGGTTCAAGGCGGGGTCCAGGCTCTGAGGAGAGCTGGGCCCAGCGGGCGGTGTCAGCCCGAGAAGGTGAGCAAAAAGGGCCTGTCCCACAGGCCGGGAAAGGGGCAGCCCTCCCCTCCACAGAGAAGGAAGCTGTCTCGGCATATGCTTCTCCAGCCTCCTCTTCCTGTTCACGGTGGGAGCGTGGTCTGGGCTCACCAGACGGCCTGCACTCCCCCCTGGCCCAGAGCCCGCAGCGCCCCACAGCCGTCCACACGCCCCACGAGCCCTGGCTCCCGTCCGGCCTGCGGGCACTCCAGCAGCCGCTTTCCCATCTGGATTGCTTCCTCTTGAAGCTTCCTTCTCTGGAGCTCCCAGGCTCTCTCTTCGGGCCTCCCCTTGAATCCTGAACCCCAATATGATTTCTATATACATGGTCTCCTCTCTAGCCACTAGGATTGTCCCCTGAATCCTCATCCCTTCCCAGGCCTCGCACTGCTGATCTACGAATCTGTGCCTGGACTTCTCTCCTGGGGGCCAACTGCCCGCTAGACAGCCCATCTGAACACCTCTCATTCAACACACCTGGTCCCAAACTGACGTTTTAGTCTTTCTGTAGACCTATTTTCTTCCTGAATTCGCTCTGTGAACAGTACTATTATCTGCCTAGTCACACAAGTAATTAAACCTACAACAGCGTTTTTAAAAAAATTATTTTGATTATACTTTTTCTAATAAAACAAATCCTTACTTAGGAGTTGATACTTATAACCGCAGAAATGATATATGGCAGGAAGTTAGGTCACGTTTCCTTTCTTGAGAGAAACATACACAACCATCCTTCAAGCTAATGACAAGTGGAGAGGGTCACTACTAATTTTTAAGAAAACTGGAGTTTGAATTTTAACAGCTAGATTAACACACAGAACAAAGCATGTGTGCGAATCATCCCTAAACCCATGCATGTGTTTAAAATACACGTGAGTTTATAGGAAAGGTGATTTGGTTTTGCCATGGAATTCTGAGTTTAAATAAAATGCTAATAGGGAACTTACCAAAAAAAAAAAACAGAGAAGAGCAGAGCTTCTCTGATTAAAGAGGAACACAGGGAAATGGTGCCTGTCCTTTGCCTCCTTTCTGCCTTCAAGCACTAGAGCGTGACACGATGCAGAGGCAGACGGAAATGCTTGTGCTGTAAGGTTCAGCCAGTAGGTGTGGGCTGCGCACAGCGTTATATTTTTACTAAAGCTTCCCCAAAATAAAATGAAGCACCGAAGTAAGGGCAGCATGCCACAGGAATAGCGCGGCCACAACGGACGCTCAGGCGGAGCTATGAGCAGCCATTGTGTAGTTTCCAACGACATGCTTCACTTTCTATCTACCATCTCTTTACAATCTCACTTACAGAAGTCAGACCGAAGTCTTCATGGATACTTCCAAACAAATCAGGAGAAGAAACGTCAACGGAGAGACTGAATAGAGAAGTAAGGAAGAGAACAGTTATAGTTAAAGCACTAAAATTAAAAACATTAATACAATATGTCAATTATACCTCTGTAAAAAATTCTATAAAATCTGTGTAAATTTGACTTTAAAATTTTTTGGTCAAAAATCATATAATTTTCTGCTTTTTAACATTTAACACCTAACAGCTCAAAGTAGAAACTGAGAACTATCTGTTAACGTGGGCCATATAGAATGTGTTTGTGGGGTCTTCCCAATAGTTTAATTTCTAGGTATAGACTCTCATAATCGAAACGTTTTTGCCCATCACAATCTAGAGGGAACTTGTTCAAGCTCATGTTCACAGTAAATGACTAACAGGACAGCTGAGTCAGGAAATTAGTTACTAACCCACAAGTGACCAGATACACAGAACTGCAGGGGAGAGACACCCAAGAGCTACCAGTAAATTTACAGACACGGCAGGTGACAAGTAACCCCTCGCCAGGATCTCTTTCTTTAAATCTAACCATCTGATTTCAGAATTCATATGGAAGATGAAAAAGATATCAAATAATATTTTAAAATAGAAAAAGCAATAAAAGCAATCTGAACAAGAGTTAAAATAATGATAATTAAAACAATGTAAACTGCTAGGAAACACCTGTGAGTAAATAGAGCAGAGAAGGCTAGAAACACCTTCACTCCTAGGGTTCAGTGACACGTGGAACAGAAATCACACCAAAACAAGACTTCACCAAAAATTATCAGCGAACGGCTGACAATATGAATTCCTGGGAGACGAATACGCCAAACCTAAAAAACCAAAGTCAAACCAGAACTGGAACCTTATTAGGCCTCAGAGGATTCAATGTCTCATACAGTGAGAGGCAAAACCCGGCAAATATGGGAAAATCTCCAGCTGTCAGTTCGATTACAGCTTTAATTAAGAGGCATTTATCTCAGTATTATTTGTGTGCAAGCAGAAACCTCAGGTACAGCAAGTCCCATGTGCCAAATATTCAGAAAGACGAAGTTTCCACAACCCCAGAGAGCAGCACAATGACAGAACGCTCTCTCGGATCTCAAGCATCAGGACGCAGGTAGCTGAGCTGGCCAGAACATCACCCCACCCACACTGCGGGCCTCTAGCAGCAGCTCGGCCAACACCCGACACATGGCTGCCAACAACGAGGAGGTGCATTTTCACCCTATTATTAAAACCCTGCTTCTCTGGATAGTTAGGGAGCTAACCGTGTACTCAGTTTGCTCACAGGGCCTCTAGTAAAGCTGAGACAAGTCCAGAAGATGAGGAAACTGTGGAAAGAGTCCAGGCCAAATATAGAAACGTGTGATTCCCATGAACACTCGCTCTCTTATTGCTAAGTCTCAGGATGCGAGACCAAACACAGCGCAGGAGGCTGTGTTTTCAGTCGGCACAGACGCCCCGGCGAGGCTGATCTCGGCCCTACTTACTGCGCAGTGTCTACATCGGCGTCAGGCTTGGTGCTCAGCTGCTCCAGGCAGTACAGGAAACCCTAGGTCAAAAATGGGACATTTCAGTGACAGGAACCCTCAGAGGCTCATCTGTTTGGACAGCAAAGATAATTTTCCATAAATAACCAGAAATACAGTGTATCTCCTGCACGTGGTCTATATATATATATGGGCCTTGTTAGGGGTAAGCTGCATCCCACATACACAGCATATCTGCACACGCACATAGAAGAACATGAGCACCGGGGGCACGTGTCCCCATGTATAACGCTGAGTGATTAAAAAAGCGTGCAGCACCTATGTTTCGATCCCACTGTTAAGTTCTTGAATATATTTCATTTCCCTCCTCTCACTCACTCACGTGTTCAGCTGTGTATTCGTGCCCACAAGGCACTGGCCCCAAAGAACTTGGGGCTCTAGATAAAATGTAAATCACTGTCATGCCATTTAATCTGTGCTCCAGCAGAGACATATATACACATACATGTACACACATGTACACACACATGTACACACATGTACACACACATGTACACACACAAAGTCCCACGAGAACACCGAAGGGCAGCATAACAACAATGAGTCACTGGGGGAGGTACTGCTAAGCAAGCTGCAACTACTCTTGCCTTGAACCTACCTACCATAAACTATGATGGACTCACACAAAATGAAAAGGACACACGTAATTGTCAGCATCTGCTCTACACTGATTATAAACAGGAGGGAGACCGACGGTCTGCACTGCCTTGGGTCTCCACTGCTTCCACCAAGTACCTGCATGATATTGATGCTCAGCTGGCAAACCTCTTCCTGGGTTTTAGGGTGCTGGAAGACCTGTAAGGAGGAATGAGAATTTTTGTACTTAGCTAAGAAAACCTTTTGTTCATGGAGCTTGATGTGAACAGTGAACATGTGGACGAGGGCATCCAGGGTGGACAACCCGATTCTGAAAGGGGACGCAGACAGACATACAGCCTCCAGCCGAGCGACAGGGCGGCAGTTCTGGCTCCGCACTGACCCACGCCCGTGTGCTGGGCGCCCCCTGCCCAGGAGCCGCCCCCCGACACTCACGCTGGCCTCTCCGGGCTTGCACTCCAGGACGCCACGCAGCGACTGCAGGGACAGCAGCACACAGCGCTCGAACCGGCAGGGCTGCGGAGACAGAGCAGATGGGCCTGGGCGTGCAGCCCCCACACCCGGCTCCCCAGGCGCGAGGGGAGGGCAGGGCCCCAGGCGGCGTCCCTGCTGCCCGGGCCGGCACAGTCTGCACCGGGTGTCGGCAGACAGTGGCCCCAGCAGGGGAGAGGACGTCTAACTCAGCTAGAACACAAACCAGGTAAAGCGAGAACCCTTCCCCCGCAGTCTCTTCTGGAAGAGGGCAGGGGCCAGGATGAAGCACAGCCGTGACACACTCTGGGAGAAGCGTGCGCCCCGGGCCTCGCTCGTCTCTGGACCCATCAACACGAGGTGCTGGCAACCATGACCGGAGGAGGGCTGGCACCTGCCATTCAGAACCCTCTCCACAGACTCCTTCTGTGTCCATCGAGTCAGAAAATGAAACTTGGAAATATCTCATTTGAGATGAGTCTGCACAAGCCTCAGCTGCTCCTACGGGTTCCCTCTGTGCAAGTCCATTTCAGGGGACAGCAGCACGCATTCTTGTTACCTGTACATTCTGGAGTGGAATCAAAACTGTCACTTTTTACAAAAAAAGGCACAGAAATAAAACAGTGGATTCCAAAGTAGAGTAGATGCAATGGAGAGGAGGACTGGGCCCTCAGAGGAAGACAAACAGAGGGATCTGTCTCGGCAGGAGAAGCCCCTGGGACAGCGAGACCTGAAAGACAGGGCCGGTCCCCATGGACAGAGTCGAGGGGCCCATGGGAGGTGGCAGAGCCTGTGTGGACCGCCCCATGCAGAACCTGCAGGCAGAACTCTCCTCCATAACATACTTGTTATTAACAACTTAGGGGGAGACACTGTATACAAACCAAAGAAACACAAGTTTATACTTTCTCACAAGAAGGAATCCAGGCCTAAGAAAAGCTAACAGCACCTCAACTTGATGTCATTTTAATACTGCACTGTGGAGCCGCCAGAGGGCACCAGAGAGAACATGCCGAAGTCCAAGCGAGAAAAAGAAGGTTGGGGGGGACGCCGAACGGAATGCCGCCCGCACCAAGCATTTAAGGAATGGAAAGCCTCTTAGATCAGACCTGATGAGCCTGCCTACCTTCCCCAGAAGGCAGGAAGATCTGAGATGTTAGCACAGGAACACTCGGAGTCCAACCCCGAATGTCAACGGCGGGCAGCTGGGTGCTGCTTCCCTGTGTGGCCATCTTGCTTTCCTGCACTAGGGTCAGGGTTCGGGTCAGAAAGCGAGCAGAGAGCCCCGGGGCCAGAAGGCCCGGGGACAGGTGAGTCGACACGGCGGCGGCGGCTTTTTTCATGAAAAGAAAGAAGAGGCGCCGTGTCTGCATTGTGCCAGGGCATCGCCCAAGTCAGCACATTGTAACCTGTCGTGGTATCATTCCAGTTTTTCTGAAAGAAGAGAATTCTCAGAATTATCCGAACTGAAAGAAGGCAGGAAACATCCTCAGCACTCGTAGAAAACAGGATACTCTCCAGCGAGTGTCTCAGGCGCAGGCAGGGGGCAAAGCTTGCCTGCGTCTCCTTAGCTTGATAAGGACTCACAGGAAAAGCAAAGCAGCCTCATGTCGAACAAACGGGATCAGTCCTACCAAATGCTAAGACGACAAAGTCCTGCATGTAACAACCTTTGAAACCACTGACTCTCTGTTCAAACCTGAGAACCCCAGATGCACTCCAGGCCAGCACTCATGACTGGGCCCTGTCTGTGGCTCCAAGCCTGGACTCATCCCTCGTCCCGCAAATCTGTGCCCGCAAATCTGTGCCCGGGGCTGACAGCCGGCCGGCTCCAGCAGGCTGATGCGGTGAGCACGCTTCTTCAACAACGGTCATGAGGTACGCTGGCTGGCGCCAAATCACCGTGAGTGGTTTAGGCCTCTGGTTCATGTGTCATGAGACATGAATCAATGATTCTACGGTTACAGTTTCTCACCACATTATAGTTTAACTTGAGTAGAAACAAGTCTCTACAGTAACCATTTCAGAGGACCTTCCAGGGGATTCATCGTCTACAAACAACCTCAGGCGTGGCCATCTCTGCACACACTGTGGACCCAGATGTGCACCCACCACACACACTACACGTGTGTGCGAGGGACACCGACCGGCAGAAGCACTTGAAGTCAATCCCTTCTTTATGACTAACCTGTTCGATTTCTGTCAGACTTTTTTTTTTTTTTAAATGAACAGAAATCCCTGAAAGCAGATGCTGTGTTTTCTCACAACGAACATACATCTTTCTCTTCGTACACGATGATCTGAAGCCGGCACCAAGGCCCAGGGCCAGGCCGGCGCTACCTGCTCTGTGTGGCTTGTGTCACTCCCGGCAGGTGTTCAGGGGGGCTGCTCCGGAGATGTGTCTGTGGCCTGCCAACCAGGCTCACTGTGATAACTAGGGAGGACAGGAGTATAGGAAGAGCTCTGGTAACAGTAAGGCTTCATGTAAATGTAGGGTACTTTTATTACAGTGGTAATAAAAACTCCTCTGTATATGTGTAAAGCTTTTTACAGCTTTTTTCTACAGCATCTTGTTTAATTCTAACCAACAATACAGTGAACAAAGGTTCTGCTGCTTCTTTAACTAGAGGCAGAGCGGTTAAGTAGCTTCGGAAGATGCACCGTACTGAGGCAGCCGAGGAGAGCCAGGTCAGGCGCTCAAGCCGCGCGGCGCCGCCTGCTCACCACGCCCGACACAAGCTCAGTGCCAGCCAGACGCACGCTGTGCATGAGATGTTTTAGTTTCCAGGAACCACAATCCGGAAAGTGAAAGAAATTTTAATTTATAACATGCAGTATTTCAAAGTATTATTTCAACACATAGGGAACATACAAAGTTGAGATTTTTTTGAGGTGTTTTGAGTCTGGTTTGCGTTTTGAGTCTGAAGCTAGGTGCCAAGTGGCTGCATGCAGTTTGAATGGTACAGCGCGGTTCCATACCGCCTCCTCCTAAATATTTAGTTATAGGAGAGTTTGTATTTAAACACAAATATGTGAAAAATAAACTACATAAAACAGAAATTTTTAAAAATCCTTTAAAATATAATTGTAACAAAGTTATAATTTCAGCATGATTTAATTTACAAAAATTCAGAAGCATGTGGTATTCCACACACACACTTGCATATCTTTGTATTAACTTAAAAGAGAATCTTGAAAAGAAGGAAAGAATTTCAACTTGTCAAAATTCCCCAACTGTCAGAGAAAGACTATGGACATGCACACAAAAAAATTCAAGGACGTGAAGAAACGTTACCCGGGACGGCTGCTCCTCAACAAGCTCAGCCCCAACACCCTGTAAGTGTGGGCAAGGCAGACCATTTTATTCTAGCGTCCCTGTCCCCTAAGGCAAGACAAGTTACTGGACAAGCAATGTGCTTGGCTGAAAAACTAGATATTTTCCCCAGCATCTGTTGCAGATAGTAGTGGGCACGTGGATAAATTCTGGCCAATTAGATGTAAACAGAGCTGTCAGCTGTGGCTCCTGGGAAAATGCTGGACTTCCCTGTGGACAGGAATAAGGCCTGATGTGATGGCTGGAGTTGCAGTTGCCATCCTGTGACCATGAGGTATCCTGAGAAAGAAGGCACACTAAGGCCCACAAAGCAGGGGTCAGAGGAGCCCTGGACCCTGCCTGCACTGCATTACAGCTGCCACACCAGTACCGACCTCTTCAGTGGGAGAGAAAAAGGACACACCCCTTGTCTAAGCCACTGCATGTTTAACCTTGCCGAACACCCACCTGAGAAACGCTGGGCTGGAAGAAGCACAAGCTGGAATCAAGATTGCCGGGAGAAGAAACATCAATCACCTCAGATATGCAGATGACACCACCCTTATGGCAGACAGTGAAGAGGAGCTAAAGAGCCTCTTGATGAAAGTGAAAGATGAGCGCGAACAAGGTGGCTTAAAGCTCAGCATTCAGAAAACTAAGATCATGGCATCTGGTCCCATCACTTCATGCGAAATAGATGAGGAAACAATGGAAACAGTGGCAGACTTTATTTTTGGGGGCTCCAAAATCACTGCAGATGGTGACTGCAGCCATGAAATTAAAAGACGCTTACTCCTTGGAAGAAAAGTTATGACCAGCCTGGACAGTATATTCAAAAGCAGAGACATTACTTTGCCAACAAAGGTCCGTCTAGTCAAGGCTATGGTTTTTCCAGTGGTCATGTATGGATGTGAGAGTTGGACTGTGAAGAAAGCTGAGCACCAAAGAATTGATGCTTTAGAACTGTGATGTTGGAGAAGACTCTTGAGAGTCCCTTGGCCTGCAAGGAGATCCAACCAGTCCATTTTGAAGGAGATCAGCCCTGGGATTTCTTTGGAAGGAGTGATGCTAAAGCTGAAACTTCAGTACTTTGGCCACCTCATGCGAAGAGTTGACTCACTGGGAAAGACTCTGATGCTGGGAGGGATTGGGGGCAGGAGGAGAAGGGGACGACCGAGGATGAGATGGCTGGATGGCATCAAGGACTCGATGGACGTTGAGTTTGAGTGAACTCTGGGATTTGGTGATGGACAGGGAGGCCTGGCGTGCTGCGATTCATGGGGTCACAAAGAGTCGGACATGACTGAGCGACTGAACTGAACTGAAAACCCACCTATAGGGCTGTTGTGGGATCCATGAAACAGACTTGAAAACACAAAACTCACGATCCCTGACCTTAATTTCAAGGGGACTCTGGAAAACCTCAAAGTCCCATCTGGGAAGATGACAGCGCCAGAGTGAGAGGCTGCGGCTCTAACTGCCCACCTCGCCTCTGTGTGCATCTGGAGAAATGCTTACTGCCCTCTGTTCTGCCTTAGGGTCCAGCAACAACATTTTGGTTTTTTGTATCCTGCTGTTCTGAAAAATTCAAGTTGTTGGAAAGCTTAGCATTAGATTGAAAAATGTTAACACAAACAAACAGGAGTTACAGGATGAAGACTGATCACTCTAGAGGCGGTCCACTGTTTCACTAATTTTTAAGCATATGTGGTTCGGAGAAGGCAATGGCACTCCACTCCAGTACTCTTGCCTGGAAAATCCCATGGACAGAGGAGCCTGGTAGGCTACAGTCCATGGGGTTGCTAAGAGTCGGACACGACTGAGCAACTTCACTTTCACCTTTCACTTTCATGCATTGGAGAAGGAAATGGCAACCCACTCCAGTGTTCTTGCCTGGAGAATCCCAGGGACGGGGGAGCCTGGTGGGCTGCCGTCTACAGGGTCTCACAGAGTTGGACACGACTGAAGTGACTTAGCAGCAGCAGCAAGCATATGTGGTTAGTGTTAACCAAAAATGACTATGAGAAGGAAAACTTTAAGAAATTTGCTTTTCCATTTCCAGAAAATTTTTAGGGTTGCAATAGTGCATCACTCATTGCCATCATAATAAATCAATTATTCTGAACGTAACAGACACTAACGACTAATCATCTAGAGGAATTTAAACTTACTAGAGACGTCAGGCCTTCGCTGTCGACAACCCAGTCCTCCTTTTCAGCCAACCTCTTTATGTCTACAGGGAAGACAAGCACACAAGCACATCTTACTACAGTTCTTTCACTGAACTTCAGAGACATAAAAATCCATAAAGGTTATGGTTTTTAATTGTTTTATATAAGTTCGCAAAAAATTAGTGAAAACAGGGATAGGCCTCCTTGGTGGCTCAGACAGTAAAGACTCCCCTGCCAGTGCAGGAGACCCGGCTGCGACCCCTGAGTTGGGAAGATCCCCTGGAGAAGGAAATGGCTACCCACTCTAGCGTTCGTGCCTGGAAAATTCCACGGACAGAGGGGCCTGGTGGGCTACAGCCCATGGGGTCACGAAGAGTCGGACACAACTGAATGACTAACACACCTAATTCTGGAAGACTCAAGGATTTAAATGTGTGTTATTCACTGGATTTTTCTATTAAAACATTAATGTAAATAAAACTGTCTGAAAAATGCCAGGCCAGGTTCACTGACAACTTCGCATTACTCAGCACTCCTGATAATATTCAACAGGTACAGTGTAAGACACAAGGCATTTCCCCTGAGATGTCTAATAACCAGTGTGGACTCTCCCTGTCCTGCACGTTCCCAACAACAAAAGCGTGATGCCCACGGCGGGAGGGACAGACCTGGGCGCGGCCCCTCAGCTGGGCCGGGGGCAGACCAGCCGGCCTATGACACAATTTTCTAATAGCCAGCGTGGACTGTCCGTCCTGCACGCACCTAGAACAACAGCGTGGTGCCCACGGCGGGAGGGACAGACCTGGGCGCGGCCCCTCAGCTGGGCCGGGGGCAGACCAGCCGGCCTATGACACAATTTTCTAATAGCCAGCGTGGACTGTCCGTCCTGCACGCCCTTAGAACAACAGCGTGGTGCCCACGGCGGGAGGGACAGACCTGGGCGCGGCCCCTCAGCTGGGCCGGGGGCAGACCAGCCGGCCTATGACACAATTTTCTAATAGCCAGCGTGGACTGTCCGTCCTGCACGCCCCTAGAACAACAGCGTGATGCCCACAGCAGGAGAAACAGATCTGGGCACACTTGAGGGCGCAGCCCCTCACCAGGGCAGGGGCCAGTGTCACGCAGACATGGCCGGGCTACGACAAAGTCCCAAGGAAGACACTAGCGGCCTGCACCGTTCCTAACAATGTTCTCAACTGTTTCTGAAACACGTCACACCCAAAAGGCTGCTCCATAATCTTCTTCTTATATATGCAAAAACCCTGAAAACTCTAAAAGTATTAAGAAAATGAGCATCACCTGTAACTTCTGCTAAGAGAAACTTAAGTCCTTCTTCTGACTTAATGCTGATGTTTCTAAATCAAAAATTTTTTAAATTTTAAATATACATGTATATTTTCCAAATTAAGATCATACTTTATATACACTTTATAGTCTACTTTTTCCACTTGACATTTTCCATAAGGATGGTCTTACATCCTTAAGTATTTTTCAAGAGTATCCATTTAATTTCTTCATGGCCTGGCATCTCAAAGTTAACAGGATTTGAAAGAAAAAAAAAAACCACATTGAACAGCAACAGATAATATGAAATATTCACATTTGCACAAGAGCTCCCTTCTTGTTTCTGAGGGTTTGGGAACTGGAAAGAGGTGGCGTGTGCATAGCTGCTGCTGAGCCAATGCCGTCACTGTTCCCGACGTACCTTCGGCTGTGTGCTGCAGCGTGACCACCACGCAGCGCACTCGGAGGTCCAAGACGAGGTCCTGGATGGTCTGCAGCAGGTCACTAGGGATCTCAAGGGCGGCCAGCGAGTCATACGTCAGCCTGTGGGACAAACACAGCGAGACGAAGCTGAGCACAGGGGCCTGGAGTGGTTCCCAGCATCGTTCTGCGTCCCACCACGCTTCATGGCGGCGCTGACGGGCTTCTGCTGTATACTGAAGACAAGGGCTGTAACGCCACAGTGACTCTGATTGAACAGCAACAAAGAACACTCTCATCAGGCCCGAGCACCCGGGAGGCTCAGGAGCTGGGTCATCAGATGACACGCAGCAAACAGTGGACACAAAACATCAGGCCCGAGCGCTGGGGAGGCTCAGGAGCTGGGTCATCAGACGACATGCAGCAAACAGTGGACACAAAAGGGCAGAGCAAAATTCTTTGCTGAGTGTGTCTTTTTCTCCCCTAAAAAGACAAAAATATTTGCCCCTTCTCTGGAGAATGCACCCACGTTTACCTGAGGGTCTGGATGACGTGGGCCAGCCACTGTCCAGGGAGCTCAGCCTTCCCCTCCCAGCCTCCGTGCTGCCGCCCGCCGCCCTCCGCCGCGCCGAGTGGGAGCAGGGCCCCACGGACCAGCTTCACCAGACACTGCATGACTTCCTGGATCATTTTCTACACATTGATGAACAAGCAGAACTGCATTAGAAGGCATCAAACTTGCCTGAATCAATCACATTTGTCAGCCTGCACAAGACAAATGTCTTGAATGGGGATCAGGCCTTCCAGTCACTTTGTTTGAGAAAACCCTACCCCAAGAAAGAGTCTACACACTTCTCCTTACTTACCTTGAAATCATTTTGTCTTTGCCTTACATTCTTTGATCTCTCAATGTGGCCTGACTTCTCAGCGGTCTGAAAAATGAAAATAATAAAAAACAAAAAACTTATTAGTTGTCTCTAGAAATAATTCATAAAATAAGAAAGCTTAGCTGTTTTATGTAAGGAGAATATGAAATATGGTTATAACTTGATTAAAAGGAGCGTATAAGTAGTAGTCTCAGTCTCTGATTAACGGCAGGAACACACAGAAGAACTGAACAAAAAAGATCTTCACGACCCAGATAATCACGATGGTGTGATCACTCATCTAGAGCCAGACATCCTGGAATGTGAGGTCAAGTGGGCCTTAGAAAGCATCACTATGAACAAACCTAGTGGAGGTGATGGAATTCCAGTGGAGCTATTTCAAATCCTGAAAGATGATGCTGTGAAAGTGCTGCACTCAATATGCCAACAAATTTGGAAAACTCAGCAGTGGTCACAGGACTGGAAAAGCTGTTTTCATTCCAATCCCTAAGAAAGGCAATGCCAAAGAATGCTCAAACTACCACACAATAGCACTCATCTCACATGCTAGTAAAGTAATGCTCAAAATTCTCCAAGCCAGGCTTCAGCAATACGTGAACCATGAACTTCCAGATGTTCAAGCTGGTTTTAGAAAAGACAGAGGAACCAGAGATCAAATTGCCAACATCCGCTGGATCTTGGAAAAAGCAAGAGAGTTCCAGAAAAACATCTATTTCTGCTTTATTGACTATGCCAAAGCCTTTGACTGCATGGATCACAATAAACTGTGGAAAATTCTGAAAGAGACGGGAAAACCAGACCACCTGACTTGCCTCTTGAGAAACCTGTATGCAGGTCAGGAAGCAACAGTTAGAACTGGACATGGAACAATAGACTGGTTCCAAATAGGAAAAGGAGTGCGTCAAGGCTGTATATTGTCACCCTGCTTATTTAACTGATATGCACAGTACATCGTGAGAAACGCTGGGCTGGAAGAAACACAAGCTGGAATCAAGATTGCCGGGAGAAAGATCAGATATGCAGATGATACCACCGTTATGGCAGAAAGGGAAGAGGAACTAAAGAGCCTCTTCTTGATGAAAGTGAAAGAGGAGAGTGAAAAAGTTGGCCTAAAGCTCAACATTCAGAAAACAAAGATCATGGCATCTGGTCCCATCACTTCATGCGAAATAGATGGGGAGACAGGGGAAACAGTGTCAGACTTTATTTTTTTGGGCTCCAAAATCACTGCAGATGGTGACTGCAGCCATGAAATTAATAGACGCTTACTCCCTGGAAGAAAAGTTATCAACAACCTACATAGCATATTCAAAAGCAGAGACATTACTTTGACAACTAAGGTCCGTCTAGTCAAGGCTATGGTTTTTCCTGTGGTCATGTATGGATGCGAGAGTTGGACTGTGAAGAAGGCTGAGCGCTGAAGAATTGATGCGTTTGAACTGTGGTGTTGGAGAAGACTCGAGAGTCCCTTGGACTGCAAGGAGATCCAACCAGTCCATTCTGAAGCAGATCAACCCTGGGATTTCTTTGGAAGGAATGATGCTAAAGCTGAAACTTCAGTACTTTGGACACCTCATGCGAAGAGTTGACTCATTGGAAAAGACCCTGATGCTGGGAGGGATTGGGGGCAGGAGGAGAAGGGGACGACAGAGGATGAGATGGCTGGATGGCATCACGGACTCAATGGATGCGAGTCTGAGTGAACTCTGGGATTTGGTGATGGACAGGGAGGCCTGGCGTGCTGCGATTCATGGGGTCGCAAAGAGTCAGACATGACTGAGCTACTGAACTGAACTGAATTAGAAAACCCTCCTTATTTCAACAAGAAGCTATTTATCTTTCTAAAAGCTTTAAGTACAATTCCCGAAAGTAGCCCTAAGTATGAGGCTGAAGCTATCCTTTCTGTAGGTGCATGTCACATGCCGTTCTCATCTGCGACTTTCTACGGTTGGACCTACAGGCATGGGGCCCACGACGGTGCTCCAGAGTTGCTTCCCGGGCTGGAAGAGAAGCGGAAGCAGGAGCAGCTCTGGCCATCTGCGGTGCCCCGGTCCACCGCCCCCCTCCCTCAATGTGTGTGTGCTCAGTGGTGTCCGACTCTTTGTGACCCCATGGACTGTTGCCCTACGAGGCTCCTCTGTCCGTGGGATATCCAGGCAAGAACACTGGAGTGGGTTGCCATGCCCTCCTCCAGAGGACCTTCCTGACCCAGGGATTGAACCTGCATCTCTGGTACCTCCTGCATTGGCAGGCGGGCTCTTTACAAACGCACCACGTGGGAAACCCTGCCCCCACACTCCCCCAAAGTATTCGAGACTATAAGCATGAATGGTGGTGTTTTGTTTTTTTTTTTTAATTACACATCAGCACTCTTCTTCCAGGGATTTTAGTCCAGTTTGGAGGGAATGTATTCTAGAACTGACTGTAGAATCATGTTTCCCTCTGATTTCTCTTTCTCCTTAGAGCAGTGTGTAGAAGACCACTTTACACTGATTAAGAGAGAAATCTCTTCAACTGGATTATAGTTAACTTTTTATTATCAAATTTTCTTACAACCCAATATTATTCTATAGAATGTCCTAGCAGGACAAACTTAGGACACTTTCCAAAGGAACAAGTCATCATGAAATGGCATAATATAAAAAGACTCACCACCATAACGTGAAAAGGGAAAACAGTGGTGTATTTAGGTGGAATAATGCATTATAAATGACTATGATACTGACACCAAGGTAATTTTAAAATACTTCAGGTAATGTCATTTTTTTTTAGGTATAAGCTACAGAAACTGTGGAGAGCCATCTACATGGTCAACACTTTTGACCCGAAGGAGGAAGACAAGGATAAGGACGCTGGTGTTTTCACCAAGAGGCAGACACCCTGATGGACAAGGCCAGCCCACACAGACACACACCCCTCTCTGGCAATAACTCTCACTTCTTGTGCAACTTTTAAAGATTTTTTCTTTGTAGTGATGCTTTTTTTGAAAGAACGAAAAATCACGATAATAATTCAACAAGTGAATTCCTAAGTCTCTTGGCCAGCAACGCTCAAAATTCTTTGTACACCAGGATTTACAGAAGTTGATGCTTTTCTCCCTCTAAGACACTTGAGAAGCAACTGAGGTGATGCAGAGCTGCGGTGAGGTGCGAGCGGAGGGGCTCACGGCGGAGCCCGACCAGCCGGAAGGGCAAGAGGCAAAGGGCGCGGTGTCCCCATCCCCAGGGCTGCGACTGAGGCGTCACCGTGCAGACACACCTGACGAGATCCCTGGCGACTGAACTCAGCCTTCAGCCCTTCTCTCTGGGGCGGCACTGAAAGTTCCTATCCTCTAAACCCACGGCCGGTCCTCTGGACAACGAGCCTGGCCTCAGCGGGGAGATGAGACACTCGCTAACATGCCTGCACACTTACGAAGTCACAATATCAGAAGTGAAGACCAAATACATACTTCTCATTATAAGTCACAAGATCACAGCTCCAAATTCACATTTCCAGCCCAAATCTTTCCTCGCAGAAAGATCTCCTTTCCAAATCTGAATTTCAGATTGCCTTCTTGGTGTCTGCAGATGGCCTGAGCAGAACAGAGTGAAAGGGTGGCTTTCTGGGTCTGGAGTCTGCTGGCCTGCAGCTGGGAACCACAGGGCCTCCAGCACACTGACTATGGGCCCTGGGCCATTAACTCCGCAGTCCTGGGAAACAGCTCCTTGGAATAAACCCACTCTCTCCATACATATCCTGCTGAAAACAGAGCCGGCGTCGTTTGTTTTCCTGAGCCCTGACCATAAGGCCTGGCTTGCTGTGCTGCACAGGAAGGGGAGGGACTCTCACAGAAGGCGCAATTTGTCTCCGTGAAGGGCTGTGCCCATATAAAACTAAGTATCCTGACTGCCGGACGGCGTTTTCCTTGTTGTATCTGCCACAGCACTAAATGTCTGTCCAATGGGAAGATTACTTCAAAGTCCTTTGTCCTGTGAAATAGCTTGGAATCAACAGAAAGAGTAAAAATCAACTGTTAAAAACATCATACTAAAATTAAGGCTAAACTTTTCCACAACAGTCTCGCCCACCAAACAGGTGCTAGTACGTGCATGAAGACGCCGATGGGACAGAACAGCTGTTTAGACTCCGAGGGCATCTCCAATCACGTAAAGAAGTGAGCAGCTGGAGTGAGTGGGTGGGGGAACCAGTTGTAAGGCCTTCCTCTTCCAACCGGTAAAAAAATTTGTTACTTATTGTTTTTGTTTGATAAAGAGTTGAATATCTCCAACATGCTGAATTATGTGCCGTTTGCCCTGTTTTTAAAAAGAAAATTTTGCAACAGGAAGAACATTTTAATTTACATACTATGAGTTATACAACTTTTTAAAATGCTGACTCCTAATATTTAAAAATTTGGCTACTTTAAAAGTTTTCACCTGAAAATACACTATATTTAAAAGATATCTAAAGGTGAGATCTTACCCTACTATTAACCATTTCACTAGCTAAACCCTTAACTCTTTCCTGCACACACAGACCAAAACTGCTCTGTGGTCAGACCGACGGTTAGACTGCACTGTTTTGATTCACACGAGTCGCTTCACGTGGCCGTGACTCGTCTGAAGAACTATTTGTTAAACTGTTGGAAACTCCATCTAAATCTTTTAACGGACGAACTCTAAATAAAAAAAAAATAGTTTTACAACAAGAAAAGAAATTCAAGTAAGTTGTAACTAAATATTTCAGAGCTTTCCTGTATGAAATGAAATACCAAAACCCTGGAGCTCTTCCCAACACTGACTCCAGTCTCTGGTTCTGACTCATGGCATGACAGGACCCTCTCCTCACTCGCCCACTCCCTCCACTGTCCTCTGGGGTCTTCCTAGCTCTCTAGTAGAGGGTAACTTAGTTAAAAACACACCCAAACCTGTGGAGTAAACTGCACTTAACTAATAACATTACTATAAACTTTTAAGAGAAGTTTATAACTATAAATAGGTAGAAACTCCACAGGCAAATCCAACTGATACAACTAGTTACAAGCGATTTTTTTTTCAGGGCCAATATTATTCCTGAGCTCATTTATTTTTCATCTGCAATTAAATACTTCATCTAGACATTTACCACAACTAGGTATAACCTGTAAGGCAGGAAAATATAGTCCCTTTTCACTACATTATTCCAGATCAAAAACTCTAAAAAGACTCAAGATGAGATAACTACTGTCCATGTGGAGGGGGAGAGCACCTCCAGAAACTGATACAACTAGAAGGAAAAACACTCTGCTGGGGAAAAAAAACAATGAGCTTCAGGCAGTGTCTAGGGCACGCCTCCCTTAGGTATGTGAGCCCCTGCCTCAACGCTGCCCCACACACCTCTGGTCACCACCACTGCCGCACTTCTTACAGCTATGAGACACCTACTGTGTGCCAGGCCAACAGCACTTCAAATACTGGAAAGAATACTTTCTCCAAATAGAAAGAGCAGCATCTCATTTATCCGCCAGATTCTGTCATAAGCATTTCACATACTGTTAACTGCCACATCACAGCTAGTCAGCGACACACACTGGGTGTTCAAACGCTGACACTCTGCAAAAGAAGCTATGAACACACCTGTCCAGGCGCTGGTGTGGAGGCACCTCCTCTTTCCAGTCTCAAGAGGGACCTGCTTTGGGGGGGCAGGTAAGAGGGTGAGGGTGCAACATGGCGGGGGGCCCGTGTGCAATGGAGCACTGACGAAGCTGCTTCAGGGCGCCTGAAGGCACACTCCTCCTTGGGAGCAACAAGCAGCTCTGCATGTGTGAAGGCCAAACTCTGTGCACGCTGTACGGGAGGCTGCCCTCTGCACAGAGCTTTCTTCTAACCACTGATAAAAAGCCTCGGAGTCTACACCCTGGGACCTGGGGGCCTGCCACGGGTGAACAGGGAGGGAGACAGCAGAGCCGCTTCTTTGCGTCCCTAACTTCCGTGCTGCCAACTATCTGTGATCAGGACACTGAGCACATGTGCAGCTTCTGAGAACGTAAACACTTAAACAACTTCTCAGGTGGAGCACACAGGGGCCAGAAAACAGGATCTTTAAGTTCTGTCCAACCAGGAAAGTCCTGCTCACCTGAGACCTAGGTGCAGGATGCAGACATTTTCTCCTTGTTTTATCACTTGCTTCCTGCCAACTGCACCACAGTCTCACCCACAGCACGGCCTGACTGGCACTGTCCTCACCCCGGAGTCTTGTTCTCTGAGTGGCCGTCTCCCCAAACCCTCACCCACCTCCTGGGAGGCACTCACTACTCACTCTACAGTCGAGGGCCCAAGGCCAGAACAGGGAGGGCACCTGATCAAGGCCACACAGCTATCAGTGTTAGGGCTGTATAGAATTTTCAACTAATCTTAAAATATCTGACGATAGAGGCTCTGGGCTTCTGAGGTTTTAAAAAAGTCACTTCAAAATCTAAAATGATTAAGACTAGAAGCTCACAATGACTGAGCTACATCTACAGTCAAATCTGCACACATACCTCGCTGAAAAGGCTCCCATTGACATATGAAATCCAGAGTTTCCAGAAGTTGGGCAGCTGACTTAAAACAAGCTTGGTCAATTTTTCAACAAATGCCACCCGATGAGGGGTCTTGCATCTCCATGCTAAAGGGGAAAAGAAGCGAACAGTATTAATACACTTCTGAATCAAGAGTGAAAGTCTCTTTGAACACACTGCTGTACCCACAACTAACTTCACAACTGGGCAGTGGTGCAGTCAGGGGCCCGGGAGCCTCACAGCAGGGCAGTGGGGAGGGCAGGGGCCCGGGAACCTCACAGCATGGCAGTGGGGAGGGCAGGGGCCAGGGAGCCTCACAGCCGGGCAGTGGGGAGGGCAGGGGCCAGGAAACCTCATAGCAGGGCAGTGGGGAGGGCAGGGGCCCAGGACCCTCACAGCCGGGCAGTGGGGAGGGCAGGGGCCCAGGAGCCCCACAGGCAGGCAGGGAGCAGTCCTCCTGACCAGCCCAGTCCTTTCAGCCGGGGCTCTAGAAGGAAGGCTACTGCTCCAGCAGATTAACCACAGGCCTTGCCAGAAACACACTTATTCCCAAGTAACTGATGAAGTCTCACACTCTTTAAAGGGAGACAACAAAACCCAGACACTCAACACTGAACATTCCCAGTGTCTGAGAAACAATAAAACACGACTAGCCAGAATGAAAGGCAGGGGAAAGAGAATCAGAACCAGAAAACCGGGAGAAAACTAGTTAAGAGTAACTAGTTAAGAGTAAATGACAGAGGTGAAATTAACCCACAAAGACAATGTTCAAGTAAAAGAAAACATGAAAATGATGAGGAAAGAAAGGGAAGAAATTCAAAAGAACCAAATGGAACTTCTAGAGATGAAAAAACAATGTGAAATGTTTAGGTTAGCCACTGAAGATAAAACATCAGAGAAGCTGAAGGCAGAGTAATCAACTCTATAATGGAGCAGAGTGGAAAGACAGGTGAGGATCAGACCTCTGCAGTCTATGGATAACCCACTGGATCAACAGATATGCCACTGAGGTCCAGAAAAGGAAGCAGAAAGTCTGACAAAGTGATTGCCCAGAATCTCCCAAATTTGATGAAAACTTTCAGAATTGGATAAAGCAGATGCAAGAAGCTTGACAAAACCCAGGCAGGATAAATCTGAACTACTCGAGACGGATCACGGCAAACTAAGATCATGGCATCCAGTCCCATCACTTCATGGCAAATAGATGGGGAAACAATGGAGAGTGAGAGACTTTATTTTGGGGGGATCCAAAATCACTGCAGATGGTGACTGCAGTCATGAAATTAAAAGGAAGCTTGGTCCTTGGAAGAAAAGCTATGACCAACCTAGACAGCATAGTAAAAAGCAGAGACATTACTTCACTGAAAAAGGTCTGTCTAGTCAAGGCTATGGTCTTCCCAGTGGTCATGAATGGATGTGAGAGTTGGACTGCAAAGAAGGCTGAGTGCTGAAGAACTGATGCTTCTGAACTGTGGTGTTGAAGAAGACTCCTGAGAGTCCCTTGGACTGCAAGGAGATCCAACCAGTCCATCCTAAAGGAAATCAGTCCTGAATATTCATTCGAAGGACTGATGCTGAAGCTGAAACTCCAATACTTTGGCCACCTGATGTGAAAAGCTGACTCACTGGAAAAGACCCTGCCTGATGCTGGGAAAGATTGAAGGTGGGAGGAGAAGGGGACGAGAGAGAATGAGATGGTTGGATGGCATCACCAACTTGATGGACATGAGTTTGAGCAAGCTCCAGGAGTTGGTGATGGACAGGGAAGCCTGGTGCGCTGCAGTCCATGGGGTCGCAAAGAGTTGGACACGACTGAGCGACTGAACTGAACGGACTCGGGATGACGATGATATAATTCAGTCGGCCTCAAGGGTCACTTCTGAGTTAAGCCTGTTAGAGGGTCAGCTGGCAGCAGGGCAGCACAGAGCAGCCAGGAGAGGTGCACACAGCGTTCACAGACTCCGCACCACCCTCGTCAGGGAAGGAGGTGTGCCCTGACACTCCGCAGTCTGACTGTGGATCAGACCCTGCTGGCCTCTGCTCACAGGGCTACACGCTACACACTGGACAGAAGCGAGTAGCCATGTTCTTCCCGGTATTTACTCCAGTGTCTGGTGGGAACACGGTAAGAAGGGGGAACATTGACAGTTACACAGAGAACCTTTCATTTAGCACAAAAGAATCGTCTGATTTTAAGTTGTGCTTACGATGTACATTCATTCGTATTATTAATAAATCTCTACTCCAATACTTGAAAGAATAATACGAAATACTTTGAAATAACCTTCAGAGGTACTTGAAATTAGGTAAGATGCATTTCTATTGCCTCATTTGCATCCCTTACATTGATTACTGAGACTATGAGCCATCAGCGACTAACTGTTACATGAACGCACTATGGCCACGTGTTTTATATCTCACACGTGCAAACAAACAGCGGTAAGTGTCAACCTCAGGAAAAAACGTGACACAGTTACAATTTGAGATGCCTTACTTACCCCAGGAACGATGGTTACCAATTTATGATTAATATTAAATGAGCAACTCTTTTTCAAACCAAATTCTAAAATTCGGTAAAAAATTGTCTACTATTTTTCTGTACTGCCTACAGAAATTAACTTTTGTTGCAACATTCATCCTGAAGAAGTTCTCAGAGAATTTTTTCTGTGGCATATTTTGAAAAACTCAACCACAGAAACGTGAGTAACACTGACCTATGCCCAATGGTTTCTTAAAAAATCAAATGGCATTTCTTTAATGTGCAATGTAAAATACATCATGATTATCTAAGTTTAATTTCTGGGCTGTCACTTAACAAGTAGAAAGCATGATGGCTGGTAACAGCAGCAGCAACACAAGTAATTATGGAACTTTCCAGGAGAAAAACGGCAGCTACACAAACACAAATCTGAAAGAAGTGGAGGGAGACACGCACCGTCATCCCGACCAGGCTGGAAGCTGCTGCCCCTCTTCAGCGACGCCGTCTGCCCGAGGTGACTGGGCGCGGAGGCACGCAACTCGGCGTCGAGGTCCAGCGAGGTGCCATGAAGGCCCGGGGGCCCTGAAAAGAGAGGCGGTGTTTTCTTGGACTCCCGGAAATTACTAGGTGATTAAATGGACCGAAATTTAGACCTCGCTCTAAATTTCCATCTTTTAAATAAGACATCAACTGAAGTAGAACTAGAAATATTTTGTCTAAATAGCTTTTAAAAGTCACTCCCACCATACAGATATGGATGATTAAATCTGTTACTCTGGCTTAGTACAGACACAAAACTTATGTATCATTTCAGAATCAATGTCTGGCAAAACAGGGGGGGGGGGGGCATGTACATGAACACCAGGGTGAAACTCATCTTTGAAAGCAGCTTGGCTGGAGAAGGCAGGCACGGGGTCTAGTGGAGCCGACTTGCAGCAGAAAGCTCTGCTCCTGCCGTTAAGCCTCCAAATTCCACGATTTCTTTTTGTGGGCCGTGGGACCTGGCTTCCCATTTCTGTTCCCGCTGCCAGCTGCCCGGCCTGGGTCCTTCCCAGCCCACACTGTGAACACCCCAGAAGCTAATGCGCCACTGACAGGACCGCGGGAACGCTACCCTGTTGCAACAGTAAATCAGATGTTCAAGTGCCAGTGTACTTATTACTAGTCTCCATTTTAATGTGGAAGCTAATTTTGTCTTTTCAAATTAGATTAAGAAACAAATGTACAATCGTGTAAAATCCTGCTGAGCTGCATCTAGTACGAAAACGGCTTAAATAAACTTGCACCGCTGACCCACGGGTTTCCCTGGCAGCTCAGACGGTAGTCTGTCTGTCTGCAATGCAGGGGACACAGGTTCGACCCCTGGGTTGGGAAGATCCCCTGGAGAAGGAAATGGCAGCCCACTCCAGTATTCTTGCCTACAGCAGCAGCAATTTCTAATGGGAGGCATTGTGCTTCGGATTCACAGCACCCTGAATATCATCTCAGTATCTTCTCCTGAAGAAAGGACAAAAGCAAAAGGACAACCAGACCCCCACTGTGCTGGAGAGACGGCTGTTGCCACTGCAGTCACAGGCTGGTGCTGTTCTCCGACCCCTCTCTCCTGGATCTACTTTCTTCTGTATATCCGCTATGGCTTACAAATCTCAAAGCAAGCGAATAAAATCCCAGTGCAAGAGTCTGGAGGCACTGACTCTTCTGAAGCCACTGAAGCAAGGGCGAGCAGGGAGGGCACGCCACGCAGGACTCGGGGTGGGGGAACACAGCCAGCACTGCCCCTGGGACTTGCCTTTTCTCTTTAAATCAACACCGTGATCAACTACGTGCAAAACATTCAGGAGAGGAATTGTTTTTTTAAATCTCAAAAAAATAAACTTTAGAAACTTCCTAATATATATCCTCATTATAACAACTTTAAAATAAAACTTATTAACACATCTAATATATGTATAAAAACACGTGACTTCCCTGGTGGCTCAGACGGTTAAGCATCTGTCTACAACGAGGGAGACCCGGGTTCGATCCCTGAGTCGGGAAGATCCCCTGGAGAAGGAAACGGCAATCCACTCCAGTACTGTTGCCTGGAAAATCCCATGGACAGAGGAGCCTGGTAGGCTACAGTCCACGGGGTCGCAAAGAATCGGACATGACCGAGCGACTTCACTTCACAGAGCTGTTCTCATAGTTTTGCAGAAGACTTGAGGACTCTGGAGCAAGTCTCCTAGTGGAGGCTACACCAACCAGCTGCCCGGAGCCACCTGAGCCTACATTATGGAGACACTACAATTAAATTTAGTAACTGACTGTCTGCATAAAGGCCCCAGTTGTATTTTTTAAATATCAAGAAAATACAGTTTAGTTAAGCTGCACAAATTCACAAAACCACACATAAATTTGAAATACAGTTTACGCATGTACTGTGATGAGCTTGACTTGAAAAATATAGCCTTTTTATATTTCAAGACAACTGGATAAACAAACGTTTTTATTTCCGCAAGTAATTAACTTAACAATCTGCTCAAGGTCTGAA